>NC_066617.1:101076322-101376322 GCF_025201925.1 Gopherus flavomarginatus | reverse complement strand
CAACCTGTGTCCTGGATCAAACACAGCCTGGCAATGAGAGATCACACCTGAAAAGCTTCTGCCTGACCATCCAGTACTTTTACACAGACTTCCCATCACAGAAGTTAAAGTGACTGGATTCGAGATTACACATGAAACTGGATGTGATGCCAAAGAAAAAGTCTGTATTAATAGTATTTCCTTCATACTATGGAGATCACTGAATTCTTTCCCAGGCTCCTCCATCTATCTTAGGTGTTTATTTGGCCCCCTTAACCACAGTAGCTGAGTGCCCCACAATTTTTAACATATTTATGCTTCCAACACCCCATGTGAGATACCATAATTCTCATTTTACAAAAAGGGAACAGAGGCAGAGAGCAATTGATTTGCCCAAGGTCACACAGGGAGTCTGCAACAAGTTGAGAATTGAACCTAGGCCTCCCAAATCCCAGATTAGTGTCAACCACTAAACCATCCTTCCTTATCATCATATCACTTTCACATCTCAAGAATAAAACCAATAGGGCACCAAATCCCTACCAAGCCACCATAGGCACCGACTCTGTGGGTGTTCCAGGACTGGAGCACCCACTTGGAAAAAATGGTGGGTGCTGAGTGCCCACTGGCAGCCTCCCCATCAGCTCCCTTCAACTCCCCCCACAGCGCCTCCCACCCACTGGTGGGCCCCACAGATCAGCACCTCCACCCTTCCTCCCCCTAGGGTGACCAGATGTCCCAATTTTATAGGGACAGTCCCAATTTTGGGGTCTTTTTCTTAAATAGGCTCCTATTACCCCCTACTCCCATTCCAATTTTTCACATTTGCTGTCTGGTCACCCTATCTCCCACCTGCTGCAAACAGCTTTTTCGCGGCATGCAGGGAGGCTGGGAGGGAGGGGGGAGGAGCAAGGACGTGGCACGCTTGGGGGAGGGAGCGGAGCAGGAAGATGCGGCATGGGGGTGGGGCCTGGTGCAGAGCCAGGAGTTGAGTACCTCCCTGGCACTTTGGAAAGTTGGCGCTTGTGAAAGCCACTCCTTCAAACAAAATAGCTTATACCCAAGGCCCTATGCATTCTGTGATATAATGGGAGCAAATTCCACTGAAACAACCTCTAAATCCTGCAGCAATATTTGTTCATTCTTTCATCCCCATCCATTCACCTTCATGCTAATACACAAAATTATGACATACGGTTGGAAAATACTTTTTTCTTTATCCTCCCACACCCTCAGATGCATAAGGCATCCACCAGTTTCCACCATTTATTTTGGTCTTCTGCTGGGCTGTTTGGTCTGTCTTCTGCTGAGTGTCATGCTGATGCATTTAGCCTCTCTCTCTGTTGTTCTGCAGGTTTCTTTAGATCACATTTTTTTCTCCTTCCAAGCGGCATCGAAATCATCACTTGATGTGGAAGTCATGTCAGTGGCACCCATAAAGCATGTCCTAAATATGTCTATCATCATCTTATTATCATGTTTGATGCTTTAGGTTGGTTTGCTCTACTTAGAATTTCTGACGTTGCAAGAACCTCTTTCCATTGTACTCTGAAGATCTTCTGCAGGCATTTACTTAGAGTTGAGTTGATCTTCTCTCTGTTGTAGCTTTCAATGACTTTGCTCCATATGGAGAACAGACATGAAGCCAGTATTAAAAATTTGTATCAGCGCCCATTACGCTACTTTCCCAAATCTTGTCAAGTTTATGAAAGTTGTTTGCTGCTTTTGAGATTTGTTGATATATAACTTTGTGTTACCATCATTGTACATCTCACCCCATAGATAAGTCAGTCATTTTACCTCTTCTAGTGTCTCTCCATCTATCCTGATGGTTGCTTTTGGGACACTAATAGCTATTATATATATTGTGTGTACACACAAACAGTCTTGCCATTGATAAACAAACCAACCTGTTCGCTATGCCTGCCAAAAGCTGGGTCTTCTCTTCCATTAAGCAATGTGTTGAACTAAGCAGGACAGTATCATCAGCAAAATGAGGTAATCCAATTGTGCTTTATCACTTGTCTATAAAATTCTTCATTTGCCTTCTGTTGTTAATTTCCTCATGACATACCCAATGACCAGTGCGAACAACAGCGTTAACAAAATACACCCTTGCTTTATTCCAGGTGTCACTGCAAACCATTGGCTAATGTTACCATCTCTAACTGTACATTCGGCACCATCATATAGATAACTAATTATTCTAATTACTTTTGCTGGTGTTCCATAATATGCCATAATTCTCCAGACACTGTTTCTGTGTACACTGTCAAAGGCATTCTGGAAATCTATAAAATTGATCTTAAGAAGTGCTTGCTGCTCAACACTTGGTTTTATAATATGCCTGAAAACAATATGGTCTGTACATGATCTCAAGGGTCTAAAACCTGATTGTTCCTCTGCAAATTGGAGATGTATTTGTTTCTTGATACACTGAAGGATGATATTGCATGTGATTTTTCCCAGGCACTGAAAGTAATGTGATTCTTCTCCATATGTTGCCATTAGGTAGGTTACCCTTCTATGGCAATTTTACTCTAAGGCCTCTCTTCCCCTGGGTTGGGTTCTTTTCCTCATTCCATATTCTAGCCAAAAACATATGTCTGGATGATTGTTTCTTCACTTGCTCTGAACCTCTCTCTTCCACTATTGTTGTCTGTCTTCTCTAGCTGCTTTCCCATTTTTTAACGTACTGATGACTTTTCTAATGTCTTCCATTTTAATATTGCCTAAATCAATATCAAGCTCTAGTGGTGAGTCTTTATCACATATTTCTAGTAGTTCACTTGGTTTTGGTCTATTTAAAAACAACCTGAAAATATTGTGACTATCTTTTCCTTTGTTGTTCTTCTGTACTAAGAGTCTACCTATTTGCATCTTTCATAGGGCCTCCGGTATTGCTAAATATTCTTGTTAGCTGTTTGATTGTCTTATACAAGGTAATATGGTCGCCTCTTTGGCTAGTATCTTCAGCTTCTCAATAATTTCTATCAATACATGCCCTGTATCCCTCCTGGCTCTCCTTTCTGTCTCTCATCTAGAATTCTGTATTCTTGCTATTTTACTCCTGGGGGAATTCTGCAACAAAAAATTAAAAAATTCTATACACAATATTTTAAAATGCTGCAAAATTATGCATATTTTGTCAAAATAACACAATATAATCACACAAGTTTCAATTATTTCAAAACACCTGTCAGCAAATACGTCTGTAACAATACAGACAGCAAAAAAAGATTCAGGAAATGTTTATTGACAAATAGATTCCTTACTAGGCATATTAATACAGAAGTCTGAGTAATAATTCATTTAAACTACAGTACAGAACCATACTTCCCACACCCCTCAGAAGCAGTGCAAAGAGGGAGTCAGGGGTAATGGAGGAGCTGAGGGAGAGGCAAGTAAATTGCTGGGAAGGAGCCTGAGTGTGTACTTGGAGGGCTGTTGGGTATGGGTGGGAAAAGTATGGAACAGGATTTTATTTTTTTTTAATTTTTTTTGGTGGGGAGGGAGGAGGGATTGTTTGGGATCTTCCCCCAAGCAGACCCTGGCTGACCCCTAGCTTCTTCCATTCAGGCAGGCCCATCTGCCTCTGTCCCTATGTATTCCTGCACCCCATGTGTCCTTGCTCCCCCTGTTCACGTGTCCCTCCATCTCCACTCAGACACTCAATTCCCTCCATCCCCATGTGTCTCTGTGCCCTCAACTCAACCACTCCCCTGTCCCCATGTGTCTCTGTGCCCCCACTTAGACATTCCGTCCCTATGTAGCTCTGCATCCCCTCCCCCATCACCATGTGGCCCTGCATCTCCTTCCCCTCTGTGGCCCTGTGCCTCCACTCCCATTCAGCCCATGCCCCAGTCTGTCCTCTCCCATTAGCCCTAACGAGCCCCTGTCTGACCACCATCCCCAGCACCCCATGCTGACTGCCTCCCCATAGTCCCTGTCTCCCCACCTGACCTAACAGGTGCTGCAAAAAAGGCAGGCTCTCTCTCTCTTCCCTAGCTGGCCAGGAGCTGCTGCTTTGTTCTATTGCCACAGCGCCCCCTGGTGGGCAAAAGGTGGAACTACAGCAACATTTCAGCAGAAGCTTTTTTCTGCACAAAAAATTAAAAATATGCACAGCTCAATAATTATGCAGACACACAGCAGTGCAGAATTCCCTCAGGATCACTATTTGCTTGTTTCCTCACATATCTTAGCATGCATGTATTTCTTTTCTTTTCCACTGCTGCCCAAGTAGCATTGCTAATCCATTCTTCCCCTTTGGATTTCATTGTTACTAAAGCTATCTTTGCATTTTCTAGATAGCACAAACTGAAGTTTTCCCACAGAGTATCTATAACTTTGTTTTCATCAGTCGATTCCGTTTGAACACTGAACCTGTTCTTCAGTTCAAGCTGAAAAGCACTTCTTGTGTTTGAATTTTTTAACTGAGCACTATTGATGTATGGTCTCCTTTTAACTTTCTTCATCCTCTAAATTGATATTCAATTTAGCAATATAAAGCAAGTACATTGACCAAAGAGCTGCAAAACCTTCCTAAAATGCAGAAATGATCTATCTGGTTCTTTGTAGTACCAACTGGGGAGTTCCATGAGGAAATATTGTTCCATCTACCCCTAGTTATTCACATTTCTATTAATCGTTCACCATTTTGGTTCATGTCCAAACCCCTGCTGCACTTGCCCATAACTTTATTCAACCCATCACTGTTGCTTCCAGCCTTTGCAGAAAAATCACCCATAGTCACTACCATACCAGGTTTATCATGGGAAATACTTATTGGAGTAAATTTCATCTATCACTATTTTTGAAGGGTTTTTGTTGTTGTCACTGTTATTTCCAATATGTCGCCTGGCTCCATTCTCCTGGCCTTAGCTCACACAATGTTGTCCAGGAGACCAAATTCAGAACCTTCTTCAAGTTTATCAGTGAAAGCAGGCATGGGGGGGAACAACAACTGTAAACTGGCCTGTCTCCTTGGATTTCTAGGTTTCTGCTGCTGCACTGTTCTTCAAGCTGCCTAGCTCACCAGCCTACATTACTTCTGGGTGCTCTGGCTTCCCCATCATTACTGCTTGCTTAAGTGGAACAATGCCTGAAGCACATACTATAATCCAATTACCTCCCTCTCAGAAATAAAGTTGGAGAGCAAAAGGCTGCTGTTGGCAGGCACACCCCAGCAGGGCAGGGAGGCAGAAAACAAAATGTCAGGTGGGCAGTTGCAGGGAAATGGTGAATTCTTGGAAAAGAGCTAAACTCCATGGCTGTGGAACTCTTGAGTCCCAGGGCCCTGACTGATGTGAATAGGGCAGTTCACGCCTCTCAAAGCTACTGTTTCAGGATGTCTGCAGATTCAAGCATACAACATTACACTGGTTTATACTGCGTTTGGATTTCCAAAGTTCTCTCTGCAACTGTAAAGGCTAGAAACAGACTCTCTTTAAAAGAAAGCTCAGATTGTGGAGCACAATTTTGGCAGTTATCTGTAACCAGATAATCTTAACTAAAATTAGAAACTCAGTCTCAGAATTTAACATTTCAGTATAACACACATTCCCCAAGTTCTCTGCCTCAGGCAGAAGCTTGAGAGAAGAGATTGGCTTAAAAATGTTAACATAGGCACTTCAGCTGATTTAAAATATTGTGAAGGAACAGAGAGAGAGAGAGTAAGGCGATTTCTTGGTTAACCAGGCCTCAAAACACATAGGGATTTAAGGATCAGTATCAACACTCTGAATTAAACCTAGAAGTGAATAAGAAGCCAGTGAAGTCTGTGGAGCACTGATATAATATGCTACCTATGGCTATATCTGCTAAATAAGTGAAAAGGCATATTCAGCACAAGATACAATTTCAAAGTGCTTCTGAACAGTCGTCCCATGTAGCATATTGCAATCTGGAGGTCACAAAACCATGGATAACTCAGCCGGAGCCATGTCTGAGAGAAACTGTTACATTCAACATACTAGAGATAAAGATACTTCCAAAGAAACATGACCACTGCAAATTCTACAAAGAGAATGGGGGCCAAACACCACTGGCAAGAACAGAAACAAATCCAAATCGACCTCCTACAAATATTAAGAGTACTTGGTTTTCGCTGTACAGTCCTGTGTGTATCACAATTCACCATACATCTGTCCAGAATACTTAACAAACCCTGCCCCACTAAGTATAGTCAACCTCCCAAACCAAATAGCCAGCTTGACTCGTGCATTTACTCTACTGTAACTCATAAGTCCATGATAGCTTGTAGTACACTGCAATAGATAAATCACAAGTATAGAACAAGTGAAGTGGTAGTCATTTTTACAGTCAACTCAGAGACAAAGGTTCATGTGGAGCCATTAACACAAAGGGGTGGCAGCCCCAATCACCGGGGCAGTGTCATGCTTTTGATAAATTTAGATTTTCACCTTACAAATTTCTAGAGATGTTCACTAACAAAACCAATCTCTGAAAACAAAGCAACTGCTCATAACCCTGTTGTTTAAGTGCACTGCATCCTGTCACTTCCTTGGTACCACCGCTTTACACATGCGTCAGAACAAGGGGCACGCCCATAGTGATGCCCAACTGCTGCCTTTACCTCTTACCCAAATGAACACTTCACAAGCTAGAAACTCTAATTCCCCTCTTTGGTATACATCACCGTCTCTGCTCCTCCCTGACCGAAGAGGAATGCCGCCCAAGGGCCAATACACTCTCTGGTGTGGCAAGAAAGGAAGGTTCTCTTTAGGGGTTTTGACCAATATGAACAAAAACATGTCAAATAACAATCTAGTATAGAATTTCAAAAGCTTTGAGAAAGCCGTGGAGGTCAGGATCAGGCACATTAACTTAGTCATTTCTCCACTGTGCTCTGCTGGAACCAGCAAGGGAGAACTTTATGTAAGATGAACAAGATCCATGGGATAAGTGGGTTTCTTCCATTCACTCTGGTGATCAGAGTTCAAATACTGCTTTGTGGTCAAGTAAAGTAAGATTGGTGGGACTCCACCTAGCCTCTAATTTGTGCACACAACAGAACCACAACACAATTTAGTATAATTGGCAGTCTCTACTTAGGAAAAATCCTACATTGAAACTACTGGGGATGCTGCTAGATGTGATAGAGATGCACAAGCAGAGCTGTGTGGGAAGCTTACATAGCACTTCCCTCCCTTACACCCAGCTCTGTATTATCAGGTCCTCATTTGCTAATTACCAAATTTATTAAAAATTTAAAAACCGAAAAAAATCATATGTGGATACTAGTACTTATAAGTTCTCATGATCTTGCGTGCATCTTGCTGCGAGTATGGCTCGGGTGTATGCACACGGAACTTCATTTTGGTGTTGAATAAACAGCATTCTAAAATAACCATGGGGAAATTTAACCTGTCTGTCTCCATAGTGGCTAAACAGACATGCTTTTTTGTCCTACATGGCCCTGCATCACACCTGGGCATTTCTGCCCATCCTTAAATTCCTTTATAACCTCAATGCACTTGACAACTTCCATCAGCCCATGTCATTCAATTCCAAGGGAAAGAGAGGGTGGGAGGGGAGTGATTCGACTGCAGGTGACAAAGATGAAGTCAGGCACTGAAATTACACTATGAACATGAATAAAGCAAGGGCTAACCTTTGGTTAGGATAACTGGTTTGCAGTTAAATTAGCCACCATGGTTGAAAGGCTAATATACCATAGATACCAGAATCAACTGCTGCTCTCCCTTCACTCCCCATTTCTTTACTTCAAGTGCCCCCAGGGTTGGTTTTAATTTTTCTTTGCTATCCCTGTAATTCCCCCTTGGTGGAGTGGAAAGAGAGCACACACTTCGATTTTAACACCCCATTACGTACTTTCTGTGCTGGCTCAAACTGAGATGGAACAAACCTGCCAGCTGGACCAGAGCCAGATAAGAAGTTTCAAGTGCAAAGAGCCACATTTATCAGGGACAAATCTTAACAATCAAGAGACACACTTCTGGTGGTGGATTCTTTTCACGTAGCGTAATAAGAACCCCAATGCAAAATAACCTAACAAAAACACTGACTATTCAGTGGCCATCTGGGCATTCTCAGAGCACCCAATGTTTCCTTATTTTGTTTGTTTGTTAAATTTTGTGGATGAATTTAGTGCTTGTGAAATTGAAGGGCTGCTGGAGCTGGTTAGATAGGCATGGTGCAGAGTATACCATTCTCCATGCCAAATGCACCTCAGTTCTGACCTGCTGCTTCAGAGCTCTTTAGACACACCACAAGTCTGAGTAGCAGTACTCATTGATATTCTGGGCCCCGGCTCTCCCCTGAACACAAGACATCAAGCCTGTTTAAAGTGGACAAATGTCCACTAAGTACTAGCCTGAAACCATCAAGTTATCTCACCTACAGCCTAATGCAGGCTTTAACCCAGCAGATCTTCAGAAGTGAAAGGCGAATGTTCCACAAAGCCTAACAAAATCTAGTTAGTTACAAGTGAGGGGTGGGAGAAACAGCTCCCTCCCCTGTTTGCCATCTCTGAAATGGACTGCCCCCAGATGATGCAATGAGTCACCCAATAAGAAAGAATCAGTTCACAAAGCATAAAGGCTTTTTCAATTCAAAACCATTTCCCACCCTCCTTGGGAAAAAAAAAAAAAAAATCCAGGAAACTGCACTTGGAACAACTGAATCTTTAAAGTTTAATGCTAACCCCCTCGACAGGACCCCCCAAGCAGTAAAGCTCACAGTTCATGCTTCAGCAAAGCTCAGTGCAGAGCTCCTGGAAAGCTGAGGCCCAATTGGCATTACGTGGAGGAGCAGAGCTTAGAAGCCTGTCACCCTTCCATAAAACACACACTTAAGCAGATCTCAGGAATAAATGGAAATGATGATGAGGCTATTAATTTGCAATTGTTCCTTTGCTTACCTGGACAACTGGGTATTGATAATCCATACAATACACACCATACATAGCCAAAGATTCTCCAATTAAAGACCAGCTAGACAGAGAACTGGAAGCTCCAAATCTGCGTCTCCGTCTTGCAGTCTTATGCAAAGGACTCTGGCAGCACTGTGCAATGCTTGGCTCGGGACTCTGGGTCTACTCAGGTTGATACTGGCTCAGCTGAAAATGAAAAGGAGCTGCCTGATTCAGTTCAGATCAGCCCCCCTTCTCCCCTCTCCAGTGGTATCCAGCACTGCAGAGCCAAAGTGCACAGGGGCAGAGAGGAGGCTACTAAATTAGGATTCCTGAACTGAAAATGAATCCTCAGCTGACAACTCTCCTGCAACTCAAGGGGGGAACATAGGCACTTTGCAGCAACAGAGATGGGAGGAAGCAAGCAGCATTTAGCAAAGGGCATATGTTCTGGGCTTTAGGTGCGTCAGAAGGAAAACTCCCAATCCAGGACAGGGAAAAGCATATGGGACTGTTTCTCCCCCTATTCCGAGATCCTTCTTAGTATCCTAGGCAGGGACAGGTGCTGGGATTAGCATAGCAAAACTTTTTGGTGATGCAGAATGGGGGAGAAGAGAGAAGCCACATTGATATCTGCAGTGAAGGGATCTCTTTCATGGCAGAATACATGCTTATGTCGTTTAACACCTTTCTCTCTGCATTAACCCAGGCAGAGACAGCTGCCGGAACCAGCACTGGGGTGGGGTGTGTGTGAAGTGAATGGGGCCCCAGCTCTGGGGCAACATGAATCCACTGAGAGACCTTGAAACATGCCGGATGCACGCTCTCAGCTGTTCCAATCAAACTTGGGAGGATTAACTCTGGCTGTCAGCAAAGGGGGACAGTGAGTGGTGGGGAAGCCTGCTAGGTCTGGAAACCCAGTTGCTCTTCCCGTTTTAGGAAACTCCCTTGTACTTTTCCAAATGCACACACATTTCTACAAAAGGATACTGGATGTGTAACTGACATGGACAGATGCAGAGTTAATCTGACAAAGGCCAGCAGGTTCAGAAGTTCCTTTTAGAGCCCTGGATGCCATATGTGTTATCTGTAACTTGAGAACTGACCAGTGATTTAGAAGACAGAACATGGCCTGAAAAGGGGGCGGGGGAAGAGAGAGAGAAGGGGACACCTCCAGCAACAAAACACATGACATTTCACTGAGATCTACTCCAAAATAAATAATCTCAGTTTCAGACATGAACCCAATGGTTCAAACATTTGGTTAACACTTAGAAAATAGTGATCAATTCCAAACTGCTCTTCGACTCCATGAACGCTCAAAGGTCAGTAACGGTATCCCTCACCTTGGAGTTTCAAAAACCAAGACAAAGCTGTGGTGATCAAAAAGCAGGGTCTACTTGAATTCCCGCTACTGTTTTAACTGGCTATGGATTTTTTTCTACACTTCTGAACTTGAACTCTTATGAAGCATTGCTGTGCACTGTTAAATAACTGCTATGTCCTACGTCTTAGGTGGCTGCACTTCCGTGACTGGTGAAACCATTTCTGCATGATAGTATTCATAATAGTGACCACTATAGTTAAGGATTAGAATGCATCTCTTTATCACCATCCTACCGTGTGTTTCAAGTATCTTCATTTGCCCCCCAAAAAAACTCAATTCAATAGATGAAGCTATAAATTTTGTATCTAGCATATCAATAACCCTTCTTGCAAAGCAGAAATCAAGCTAAGTTTGAAGAAAATTGACTTATTTTTAAAAAGTTATAAAGGTTTAAACTACCTGATTTATACAGCACAATTTATGTGCATGGTGCTTTATAAACGGGATACTTTGAACATATCTATGCAGAGAAACATTTTTCATTCAGTATTTAAGTACACTTTAATCTGAAAGTACTATAGGACAATGGGTGCCCTCACACATTTGACAAGTGCTTCAGCTTTAAAGCACAGGGGATTTATTTACACTACTTTTTTTGTCAAGTTTCCCACTGTTGCTACCACAAGAGCAGCTCCACTGGTGGTGATCATAGGGCTGACACAGCTTCTGCAGCTGCTGGCATTTTAAGCCTCATGTTGCCTAAACCACACACAGCCCTTCTACACTACACAGTGCTTAAAATATTGGCAGCCACTGGTGTCTCTTCTACATTTGTGCTCCCACTGCTGCTACCACCAATGGAACTGAATTTGTGGCAGCAATGGCAGGGTATTTTTTTTTAAACTAAAAAAAGGCCGCAGCTACACTACATTTAAAAATTTCAGCAATAGCATAACTTTAAAGTATTTTAGAGCAGAAGGGAAACCATCAACATGGTCATTATTATTTATATTCCATTAGCCTATATTGGCCCCATCGTGCTAGGCATCATACAGTGTAAGAGACCATCCTTGCCCCCAGAAGCTTACAACATGGGTCAGGAAAAGGAAAAGAACCACAGTAAAATAAAATCCATGTTTAAAATGAGTTAAAAGCACTTTCAGGTATCATACCTGCCCCCGAGTGCCCCACTGCACAAATTCTGGCGGTTATATGATCACATTTTCCTACTTTTAAAACATGATTCCATCCCCATAATTGCTGTGTGAAAAGACCTACATAAATAACAGAGAAACCAATTGGTTATACAGGGCGAAACAATGAAACTTACTAGCCATAATATGCTGTGAAATGGACAAAGAAAACAAAAATGAAAATACATTTTTTCCTCTAATTTTCAGTATTACTTGAACTATAGTAGGTAAATAACTCCAGACAGAAGCACAATGTTTTTAAGTTGATTTTTTTTTTATGCACTTAGGCTTGCTAGCATTAATTCACTTAGGTGGCACTTCAGTGATTCATAGATTCATAGACTCATAGACTCTAGGACTGGAAGGGACCTCGAGAGGTCATCGAGTCCAGTCCCCTGCCCTCATGGCAGGACCAAATATTGTCTAGACCATCCCTGACAGACATTTATCTAACCTACTCTTAAATATCTCCAGAGATGGAGATTCCACAACTTCCCTAGGCAATCTATTCCAGTGTTTAACTACCCTGACAGTTAGGAACTTTTTCCTAATGTCCAACCTAAATCTCCCTTGCTGCAGTTTAAGCCCATTGCTTCTTGTTCTATCATTGGAGGCTAAGGTGAACAAGATTTCTCCCTCCTCCTGATGACACCCTTTTAGATACCTGAAAACTGCTATCATGTCCCCTCTCAGTCTTCTCCTTTCCAAACTAAACAAACCCAATTCCTTCAGCCTTCCTTCATAGGTCATGTTCTCAAGACCTTTAATCATTCTTGTTGCTCTTCTCTGGACCCTCTCCAATTTCTCCACATCTTTCTTGAAATGCGGTGCCCAGAACTGGACACAATACTCCAGCTGAGGCCTGACCAGCGCAGAGTAAAGCGGAAGAATGACTTCTCGTGTCTTGTTTACAACACACCTGTTAATGCATCCCAGAATCACGTTTGCTTTTTTGCAACAGTATCACACTGTTGACTCATATTAAGCTTGTGGTCTACTATGACCCCTAGATCTCTTTCTGCCATACTCCTTCCTAGACAGTCTCTTCCCATTCTGTATGTGTGAAACTGATTGTTCCTTCCTAAGTGGAGCACTTTGCATTTATCTTTATTGAACTTCATCCTGTTTACCTCAGACCATTTCTCCAATTTGTCCAGATCATTTTGAATTTTGACCCTGTCCTCCAAAGCAGTTGCAATCCCTCCCAGTTTGGTATCGTCCGCAAACTTAATAAGCGTACTTTCTATGCCAACATCTAAATCGTTGATGAAGATATTGAACAGAACCGGTCCCAAAACAGACCCCTGTGGAACCCCACTTGTTATACCTTTCCAGCAGGATTGGGAGCCATTAACAACTACTCTCTGAGTACGGTTATCCAACCAGTTATGCACCCACCTTATAGTAGCCCCATCTAAATTGTACTTTCCTAGTTTATCTATAAGAATACCATGGGAGACCGTATCAAATGCCTTACTAAAGTCTAGGTATATCACATCCACTGCTTCTCCCTTATCCACAAGACTCGTTATCCTATCAAAGAATGCTATCAGATTAGTTTGATACGATTTGTTCTTTACAAATCCATGCTGGCTATTCCCTATCACCTTACCACCTTCCAAGTGTTTGCAGATGATTTCTTTAATTACCTGCTCCATTATCTTCCCTGGCACAGAAGTTAAACTAACTGGTCTGTAGTTTCCTGGGTTGTTTTTATTTCCCTTTTTATAGATGGGCACTATATTTGCCCCCTTCCAGTCTTCTGGAATCTCCCCCGTCTCCCATGATTTCCCAAAGATAATAGCTAGAGGCTCAGATACCTCTTCTATTAACTCCTTGAGTATTCTAGGATGCATTTCATCAGGCCCTGGTGACTTGCAGGCATCTAACTTTTCTAAGTGATTTTTTACTTGCTCTTTTTTATTTTATCTTCTAAACCTACCCTCTTCCCGTAAGCATTCACTATACTAGACATTTCTTCAGACTTCTCAGTGAAGACCGAAACAAAGAAGTCATTAAGCATCTCTGCCATTTCCAAGTCTCCCGTTACTGTTTCCCCCTCCTCACTGAGCAGTGGGCCTACCCTGTCCTTGGTCTTCCTCTTGCTTCTAATGTATTGATAAAAAGTCTTCTTGTTTCCCTTTATTCCCATAGCTAGTTTGAGTTCATTTTGTGCCTTTGCCTTTCTAATCTTGCCTCTGCATTCCTGTGTTATTTGCCTATATTCATCCTTTGTAATCTGACCTAGTTTCCATTTTTTATATGACGCCTTTTTATTTTGTAGGTCACGCAAGATCTCGTGGTTAAGCCAAGGTGGTCTTTTGCCACATTTTCTATCTTTCCTAACCATCGGAATAGCTTGCTAGCACTAATTCACTTAGGTGGCACTTCAGTGATGAAGTGGTTCCCTCCACCCTCAGAAAAGTACAGCTAAATTACAAATCTGCTTTCAGATCACTGCACCAAGCCACTATTCTCATGCACAAAAAAATAAAAATATGCACCATTTATTGACCAGTATCAAGCTACATGTTCTCCCATTCTAGAAAATACTGTTATTATAGGGCTATTCATCATGGCTGGCTTGTTATTGTAGAGTTGCTTGTGAGCACTGGGCCAATGGCACAGATCTTTACTGGGGAGATGGCGGAGGGAGTTTGTTAAATGTTGTGCCTCCTAATATCAAAAATTACACTTTGCACTTTGCGAAGAGACAAAGGCCCAAACTACATTACCATGTGACACGCTAGGAAATGGTTTTAAAACAAGAAAGGGAAAGAAGGAAAGAAAGAAAATTTTAAATATTCAGCTGACATGATTCATGACACTAGTATGGGTAAGGCAACTTTTAAAAAACTCTGGCCTTGATCCTGCAAATTCTTTCTATGTGAGTAGGATGATGAGTACTTTCTATGGGTTACTCACATATGTGTAAGTGCTTTCAGGACTGCAGACTATTTTTAGAAACTGTGAGACCAGGGCCCTCTCTACACCGGTCAACAATAGGTCATTTTCTGATACACAATCAAATCAGATCCCATTCTCCTTCCCCAAAACTGGGCTGCTGGAGTAAGCATGGCCACACTGTTTTCAGCACTGGCTACGGAAAGCATGCTAACTCAAAATTACAAACCAACATAAGTTAGTAATTACTGTATCCACACTTCTGGCACAATCATAGTAGCTGAAATAATTTTCTACAGAAGTTTCTAAAACAGCTTCCTAACACAGCATAGAGATTGTGATGTTGCCATGGCCAAAGAGACAGAGTGCATACAGCATCTGGGTTTTTTTCTGTGTTGCACAATGATCACTTCATACTGATCTTTACTTAGTAAGTGACATCAACACACCAACTGTTTCACAGTAATCAGAATTTAATCTTATGTCTTATGCTAAATTTTCTCCTCTGGAGATAGCAGAATAATCCTTAGCCTCTTCTTGTATTCCCACTACAGACACTCTCCCCTCTACATATTCTAACTATGTTCATGTTCCCTTCATCCCAGGAGGATTGGCTGGCGCACTTCCTCACACCCACCCAAACTGGCATCTTTAATAACTAGACAATTGCTGCACCTGCTAAACTGGGTCATGAGAGCTCTGGTGAGGAGCTTGGGATATGTTTATGCTTTTTAAAGACTAGGGCAACATAAGAAACAAGCTAGCAAGCAAGGATGCATTATTTGGCATGGTATGTACCCATTTCCACAGCAGCTAAATAGACCAAGAGGCCTAGTCAGTTCTTACAAGTGTTAGACAAACTGACTGGGAATAAAATTTCCAGATAGCACCTTATTTAGGCATTGTACGTTCATTCCTTATCAATGCGAATCATATGGCCTGTGTGCGAAGGTGGCTTTTGCTAGGCCAGAAGATGACCTAGTGAACTCATGCTAGGACTACACCTCATTTGTAGTGCAGGACTCCATCTCCTGGGCTAGCAATATACTCACTAGACTGCTGGGTGGAAAAAGGAAAAACTTTTTCTCAAAAATTGTTATGAATTTTTCTCCTGTCAATTTTGTCAAAAAAAATTTTCATGGCTATCTCCTAGCCAGCTTTAGTATCCACTAAAAACTGGAGCAATTAAGGTAAGCCTGACTGTATCTGGCCCATAGGATCATACAAGAAAGTAGAGAGGATATCAAATTAAGTACAGCATACATCAGGAGGTGTTCAGTAGTACCATGCAGGGCGCAGAGCTCAACGCTGCAGTGCTCCATGAGGGAATGAAGTGTATTAGGGCATAAGCTTTTTTTCACTTTTAGAGATCTAGAAATGTTAGATACCTCCTTTGGTCACAACAGCAAGACGATATGGCAGTCTCAGCAAAGTATATAGTGGACAGTTTATCTGTTGCACAAAACCACCACATAATTTGGCATGATTGGCAAGTCAGGAATCAGGTATACTAGCAGAACTATAAGAGAGAAGCTTGCATAGTACCTACCTGGCCTGAGCTATGCCTGACTAGCCAATGCTACTGATATCTCAATGTTCACAAGCCTTAAATACACTCAAAATTTGACAAGCTATTAGGGCTAGAGTCCCTAAAACAACACTAACAAGGGATCTCAGTTGTTATCCATCCTGGCTTTCATGGATGTGATCCAAGACATCAGGAGGCTGTTAATGGGCGTAATAATGAAACAGAATTATTTAAAGAAATGGAAACCCGAAAATTATTATTATATATTCTCTTTCCTTCTCAGAAGAAACTGGAGATTCTGCCTATTTGATCTTCGTCTGCCATTTTGCTCAGTTTAACTGGGTTTGCAAGACAATGCCTGTAAAACTATTATGTTCAACTTGCCATATACTCATCTCTTTAAGTGTAAGTCTTTACAAATACCTACTTCTAGGTTTGTTAAGCACATTAGCATTCCACATAATTAGAACCTCAAACCAGATTTTAAAGCACAAACAGGAAATATTCAAAGAACAATACTGAAATCTAGACACAAATATTGTAAGAATTGGTGACAGCAAGGGTATTTCTACACTGCAATCATGCGGTATGAATGCAGCTCATGTAGACATACCTGTACTAGCCTTAATCTAGCTAGCTTTGGTACTAGAGCAGTGAAGTTGTGGCAACACAGAGTGGTCTGTATAAGCCTGCCCAGATTCCTGGTTAATTACTAGAGTGGCTAGCCCATGCTCCCATGGCTTCAGTTCTCCAGTATTCAAGGTAACTAGATTTAAGTTAGCTCAGGTATGTCTGTGAGAGCTGTAATCACACCCCATGATTGCAGTGTAGACATATCTCAGATGAGAGACGCATCCAAGTATGCATTCCCACAAGATGTGACCTCGCTGACACAAGTGAATGGACTCCCTTAAATTAAGCACCAATAACAGGCAGTGCACTAAGCTCTAGTGCCCTCAATTAGTAAAAACTTTCTGCAGTCGTCTCCAAAAAAAGTTCTGCACTCAGCCAGTGACATGAAGTGAGCTCAAGTCTTCCCAGCACAGCAATGGCAGACTCACCTCCAAGTCAAGGCAGACTCCCTGGAGATCACTGATTTACCAGGAAAAATGTAATGAGGCAGCTTTTGGGATTAATGAGAATGAAGCCATTTCCGAGACGTATGAAATGTTACTGTCACCTAGCTCTGTAAATCATCTTCAGATTGCTCAGAGATGCACTCATTTCTGTCCTGACACGAGAGGAAAAAAGTGCACTTTTGCCCACATGACTAGTAAGCATCTTTCTCGTCTGGGCATCAGCACACAGGTCAGACAGCTCAGGAGATTTCATTGTCCTTGTTACAACCAACTACTGGACAAATGCAGATCTAGGTGTGAAGGTAAGTCAAAGGATGCTTACAATTAATGGAGTTCTTCCCATATACTGCCTCTGCCATGCTAAAGAATTCTAAGCTAAACTGTGTAATGCTGGAACCAATGTAATGTGGCTTAACCATTAGGGGGCATAAACTGTAGTTATATGATACCCTGGTCCAATTACTGTCCTCTGTTCCTCACTGTTTCGTCT
The DNA here is from genome assembly GCF_025201925.1 of Gopherus flavomarginatus. NCBI lineage: Eukaryota > Metazoa > Chordata > Testudines > Testudinidae > Gopherus > Gopherus flavomarginatus. The sequence goes on along the minus strand of NC_066617.1, from coordinate 101,358,926 downwards.
ACACTTCGTTATAATTGTGGTGTTTTACACACTTTCAAACAATTTATTTTCCTAGTTTAGACAAACCACTGGTGTATTACAGAATCTATGAATCTATAATACAACAGCGGTCTGTCTAAACTAGGAAAATAAATTGTGTTTGAAAGTGTGTAAAATACCACAATTTTAAAACACAACTATGAAGGTAAGGTAGGCAGTCCAAGTTGTGTTTAAAATTGATAATTCTCAAACAACTTATTTTCCTACTCTAGACAAACTGAATGGGGTAGGGTGGGGTGGGGAGGGAGAGTCAGTGTGGATGTGCAGAGGCAATATGTTCCAAGGCACTCAGGTCACTGGAGAGTAACCTTTTCTACCACATGGAATTGCCTCTGTACTGTAGGAAACTGGCAGGCAACAGCAAACGAGCAGGAAGGTTAATGAGAGTTTTAACTAACAGTTGAAGGACTGATCTCCGAACATAAGCAGCCAGTTTGGTTAAGAGCATTGCAAGTTCTTCAGAGCAGGGATCTAGTGTTTTATTTATTTATTAGGAAAGCACCTACCCCACTTTGGGTAGTATAAAAACAATAATTATAACTGATAATAGGCTCCAAAGTAGAGATAGTACTTTTAAGAAAAAGTGTGAATTGAAATCCAAGTTGTGGCCTTATAAATCATCAATATGCATGTAACATAGAAGACCTAGGTGGAGGCTCTCTTTTTAGATTGTGGACTGTGCCTCCAAACCATGGGCTCTACCATAAATGATAATAGTAATCTTCCTCCAATGGAGTGAATCCCAACGGACGGGAACTCCTGCCAATAGTAGGTTTAGTACATATTTATCAAGGTGGGCAGAAATCAATTCCTTAAATGCACCAACAAATGGACGAACATCTGAAAGAGCTTGGATCCTTTCCAAATAATAATAAAGCTCTTTGCACACCTCATCTATGCAGTCTAGCTTTCCTAGGCACATTGTGAGACTTTGGGAGAAACAGTGGAAGAACAAGGCGTCCTGATTCTGCAATCAAGTCTGTGAAAACAGATCTCAGCTAAAGTAAATGGAACTCCTCACAAAAGCACGTGGTCTGCTCGAACCGATTCATCTGAAAGACTGAGATATAGGTTTGGTTCAGATGAAATTCACACATTGTCATAAGAAGAAACTTCAGATGGACACACTGCATTATCTTAACTGTGAAATACTCCATCAGGAGAATCTGCTACCAGAGCTTGGATTTTACTCATTGTCCTAACTAAACAGGTAACTCCTAGGAAGACAATTTTAATGGAAAAATAATTTTAAAATGCATTTAAAAGGTTAAAGCTGCAAACTGAAGCATAAGTCAGGAAATATCAGTGTCTATGTTGCACACATAACAAACTCTTCTCCACTTGTGTACATATTATGATACCATCTTTAATTATATTATGCTGAAATATTGCTAGCATATCTGAGTACCATAACCTGGCAAACCTTTCAGAACTTCCAATTCCACAGAAGCTCTATCCTGTTTTATTTTCTGTAAGACACAAGATATCAATGGGAAAGGGAGAAAAATGTACACAGAAGCTCCAGACTCCAGTGAAGGAGAACTTTTTTTTTCCCCAAGAGAGCTAGATCTCCTCAAAACAAAATTTTGAGCACTTGGCATTGCCTCAGAAAGAAAATAAGCCTTTTGGGTTATACCACTTGGGGAAAACTGTGTTCATAGCATAGCACTGGTGTATGATATGATCTTGGCAGTTCTAACTGTCCATACAGAATTCCGCTGGGCTGCCATGTGAAGAGCAAAAGGACCCTTGTGGCTGCACTATTTCAACAGATCACTGTAAAGGAGAGAAGAATGAACTTCCTTTTTGATGGTTCAGACCAATGATACTCACACCTCACTGGTTCAGGAGCCAGATTAGTGATGAACATTACCCAGAAGAGCCACAGTAGTGTGAATTCATTGTTTCATTTACCACAGTACTAAATTTTAAACAATATGACAGGAGAAATATATAAATATATACACATACACACACAGAGAAAAATGACTGATCAAGTATTATTTTATCATCTACCACTGGTTAATAACATAGTAAAAGCAACCTGATTAACCAACCTAAGTTATTAACCATTAAATCACACAGTGTTTTAATTTCATGTGCTGCAGAGAGACACATTGAAGAGCCACTTGTAGCTCTCAAGCCTCAATCTGAGTATCACTGGTTTAGACATTCATGATAGCCATGTTACCTTTTAGTATTCCTTTTTGAGAGAATATGACAGCAGCAACAAGGCTTTGAAATAGACCAAGCCAAAATATTTTTTCCCTTTGTTTGTGACAGATCTAGCAGCTTCCTTTCAGGCATCTGTGGACCCTTAAATACAGAAGGCAGAGTGAGCATGTCCTCCTCTAATACAGTAGAGCCTCAGAATTACGAACACCTCAGGAATGGAGGTTGTTCATAACTCTGAAATGTTCGTAACTCTGAAAAAAACGTTATGGCTGTTCTTTCAAAAGTTTACAACTGAACACTGACTTAATACAATTTGGAAACTTTACTATGCAGAAGAAAAATGCTGCTTTTAACTAACTTAATTTAAATGAAACAATCACAGAAACAGTTTCCTTACATTGTCAAATCTTTTTATTTTACTTTTTAACTTTCCCTTTTTTAGTAGTTTATATTTAACACAATACTGTATTTGCTCTTTTCCCCATCTCTGCTGCTGCCTGATTGTGTACTTCTGGTTCTAAATGAAATGTGTGCTTGACCCATCAGTTTGCAACTCCAGTGTTTGTAACTCTGAGGTTCTACTGTAGTCCCGTTTCAGTCTCGCTCTGAGACTAAGAGCTGCACAATATGAGTTTCCTCAAGGGGAATGACTCTCTCAAAGGTGTTTTGAGCTCCTAACATGCAGATTCATGACAGGAACATTATTCTCATATGAAATACAGAACCTGAAGCCTGTGCATTTCTCCAAATCCACCTGAACTGGATTCCACGCTAATCCTATTAAAACTAATCTTAAATCCTTATTTAAATAACTATCTAAGAATAAACTGTAATATTATTGGAAGTCACCAGGTGGCACTATTAGAGATACTCTAACAAAATCTTTTTAATTGAATGACTAGTAAGGTACGGCTTGTCTACATGGGAGACTTTTCCAGTTATACCAGAACAGTTAAACCACTATACGTATACCAATTTAACATCTCTATCCGGAGACTCTCATTTAGGAAGAAAAGTGGCTCCTTTTGGGCGATGGGGTGGAGCCTTATTTTAAGTCACTTCCAAATAGGGTGACCAGACAGCAATGTGAAAAATCAGGACAGGGGGTGGAGGGCAATAGGAGCCTATATAAGAAAAAGACCCAAAAATCGGGAGTGTCCTTATAAAAATCGGGACATCTGGTCACCCTACTTCCAAATGACATGTGCCAAACCAGAAAAAGGCACTCTTGTACTGGACTAAGAATATCCCCACTGGGAGATGTACCAATGCAACTACATTGGTTTAAATTCACACCCTACTTTATATTGGTATAACTTTCCTGTGTAGATAACCCCTTAGAGGTTTGGAGAAATACTGTGTTAGCTGTGATGTAGTTCTTTTTATACAGGAGTAAAGTTGTTTATTGCTTCAACTTCTTAGACTAGAAAAAATTCTTACGTTCAGAGCAGCTGTAAAATGGTTACTAACCTGTTCCATAACTGTTGTTCTTAGAGCTGTGTTGCACATGTCCATTCCACTCCTAGTGTCAGTACGCCCAGCTGTCGGAAACTTTTCCCCTCAGCTGTACCCATTGGTTGGCTCAAGTTTCCACTGCTGCAGAACACCACTGTGTGCAGGGATAAAGGGCAGAACTCCCCCAAGCCCTTTCAGTTCCTTCTTGCCGCAACTCCGAAGTAGACAGGTAGAAGGGCGGGTCATGGAATGGACATGTACAACACCTCTTGAAGAACAACAGTTATGGAACAGGCTAGTAACCGTTTTTTCTTCATGTGATTGCACATGCACATTCCTCCTGTGGTAACTCACAAGTTGTAGGAACAGGTGGTGGAATCAGAGTCTATTTCAATAAAGACTGGAGAACTCCTCATCCAAATCTAGAGTCATCTCTGGAGTCTTGACCCACAGCATAGTGTGGAAGAAATAGGTGGAACTAGCACTAGACTACCACTCTACAACTGTGCACAATTGGAACTTGTGACAGAAAGGTTGTCAAGGCCAATTGTGACCTTGTTGAATGAGTCCTGTTTCTGTCAGGTGGAGCAACATTAGCCAACTCATAGCACAGGCATATACAGGATATGATCCAGGGAGAAATTCTCTCGGTGACTGACCTCTTATTCTGTCCACCAACGCGATTAACACCTAGGAGGCTTTACAGAAATGTTTGTCCAGGTAAAACGCTATGGCTCTCCTTACATCCAAGGTATGCAAATACTGTTCCTCCCTGCTCATACGTGGCTTTAGGTTAAAATTGGCAAATAAGTTATTTGGTTGATGTGGGAAGAAGAAACTACCTGTGGGATGAACTTCAGATAAGGATGGAGGTAAACCTTGTCCTTAAAAAAAAAAAAAAAGGGATCATATATGGAAGCCCTGACATTAATGCCCATAGCTCCCTTCCTTTTCTGGACAAAGTAACAACCACCTGTAACAAACACTTTCATTGATAGAAGCAGCAGAGAGCAGGGAGCCAACAGCTCAAACAGGGAACCCATAAGTCTTGACAACACTGAGTTTAGCTCCCACATGGGAACTGGGTTTTGTACCTGAGGGTATAATTTGAGTATGCCTTTTAAAAACCGTACGGACATGTAATTGGAGAAAACAGAGCAATTGTCCACATTAGAGTAGAACATGGAAATAGTTGCTAGATAAACCTTAACTGATTTAACCACCAAACCTTGGTGTTTCAGGTATAAGTAGTACTCCAGAATATACAGAACTGAAGAATTGGTCAGTGACACTTGAAACTGGTGAGACCAGACAGAAAAATGCTTCCATTTAGAAAGGTAAGCAGCTCTTCTAGAAGGCTTTCTACTATTTAGCAGGATCTCTAGAATGTCTCTCTCTAGTGTCTAACCATGGATCATCCATGCAGTTAGGTGACAGGACTGTAGGCTTGGGTGGAGTAGGCAACCAAATCCTGAGCAGTTAGGTCCAAGTGTAATGGAAATGAAATTGGAGGTTTCACTGACAGTGCCAGAAGAGCACAGAACCAGAGCTGACGGGCCCATACTGGGGCTATAAGTATGACTCTGGCCTCTCTTATCTTTAGTAATACCCTGTGAATGAACAGGATTGGTGGAAAAGCACAGAGAAGCCTGCCTGACGTCAGTAAAAATGCATCTGTTATGGAACCTGAGCTGTGACCCTTTAGGAAACAGAACTGCTAGCACTTTCTGATGGACTTTGTCACAAACAGGTCTACATGGGGAAACTCCCCATTGCTGGAAGATGTATCTGGCCACGTCTGGGGGAAGAAACCACTCATGGTGACTTGTAAACAATCTGCCCAAGTGGTCTGCTAGGTCATTCTGTCCTCCTGGCAGTAAGATGCTTCTAGATCTATCAAACTGGCAATACAGAGCTCCCAGAATAGAGACACTTCTTGACAGGGTGGAGAAGGGCAGGCTACTCTGGTTTATGAGGTAGAACATTGCTGCTGTGTTGTCTGTGAGGACTAACAGGCCACTTCCCTGGATCTGCGATAGAAATACTTGGCATGCCAGTCTGACTGCTTTCAGTTCTCTGACAGTGATGTGTAAAGCTAAGTCCTCTGAGGACTATAGACCCCGTGTCTGTAGAGAATCCAGGTGAGCTCCCCATCCCAGAGCAGAGGCATCTGTCACTAGCACAAGAGTCAGCTGTGGGCAGGCAAACAGAATGCTGACACATACATTGGCTGGATTTGTCCATCAATCTAGGGAGGTGAGGACATGGGAAGCACCCTCACCACTACATCTAACTGATGGTGGCTTGGTGAGTAGACTGATACCAGCAGCCCTAGAGAGTTCTGAGATGCAAGCTGGCATACTGAACTACGTACATGCAAGAGGCCTTGGGACGCAAAATATTCTAACAGTTTTGTGCTGTTGTGACCGGGTAAGCCTTCAAACCTATAACAATTGATCAAATTGTCTGGAACCTGGAGTCCAGAAGAAAGGCACTGGCTTGAGATGAGTCCAGTACAGCCCCTATAAGCTCTATCCTCTAGACCAAGGAGAGGAGAAATTTTTCTGTGTTGATTGACAGTCCCAGAGCATTAGATCAGGGCAACATTGCTCTGTACTTGCAGTTTGGACCAACCCATGAACAGCCAGTCATCCACATAGGGATAAACCAGAACTCCTGATCCTCAGAGTAATTTAGCTACTACTGCCATGACTATTGTAAAGACCTGGGAGCTGCTGAGGTGCCAAAAGGCTGTACAGCGAACTGGTAATCATTTTACTAGAAATCAAAGGTACTTCCTGTGAGCCTCATCGTTGCATGGAAGTAGGCATCTTTTCAGTCAAGGGCGGCATACCAGTCTCCAGCATCCAGGGAAGGGATAATAGAAGCTAGGGTGACTATGCAAAACTATCTTTTTAAAGAATTTGTTGAATTGACACAAGTCTAAAATTGGTCACCCCTGCCCCTTCACTTTTGAGATTAGGAAATATCAGGAATAAAACCCTTTCCCTCTGAGACCATTTGGAACCTCCTCTATGGGTCCCAAGCAAAGGAGTGAGTGTAATTCCTGGATAAGGAGTTTGTTGTGAGAGTGGTCCCTGAAGAGGGATAAGGAGGAAGGGGTAAAAGCAAACTTGAGAGTATACCCCACTTCCACACTGCTCCAGACCAATGAGTCTGAAGTGACACGGGACCAAGCACTGTGGAAGAGGGACAGATGTTTTGCAAAGGTGAGGGAGTTTGGGTCTGAAAAGATGGAGACTGGTAAGCTGATCTCGACTGACCCATAAAAATGACTGTTTTGCACTTCCCGGTTGTCTTGAAGGGTGTGGAAGTGGAGCTGAACCTGCAGGAGGGGGAGGTGTACGTCCGTAACTCCAGAACTCTTTTTTTGACAGGCTCTGTTCAGGAGGAGTGGAATATCAGTGCATTTGCTGGGATTGATAGTGCTTCCCAAGTGGGCCAGGCATGTACAGACCTAAAGACTTCAAAGTGGCTCTGGAGAACAGAGAAGGACCCTCAAATGGCAAGTCCTGTATAGTGCTCAGTACTTCACAGGGAAGACCAGAAGACTACAGCTTGGATGATCTACGCATTGCAACTGTGGAAGCCACGGTTCTAGCTGCTGAGTCTGCTGCATCCAGCTCCGCCTGCAGCAAAGTTCTTGCGACTAGTCTGCCCTCATTGACCAGGGCAGAACAAGCATTCTCAAGAAGTAATTCTCCGAACTTTTCCATGAAGTACCACAAATTAAAATCGTACTGCCCCAACAGAGCCTGTTGGTTAGCAAAATGCAGTAGCAAATAAGCAGTCGAATAAATCTTTCTGAGGAATAAGTCTAGTCTCTTAACATCTTTTGATTTGGGGTGGCAGCCCAGTGCCCTGTTGCATTCTCTCATTAGCTACTGTGATAACTAATGAGCCTGGAGGTGGGTGAGTATAGAGGTACTCAAAACCTTGGGAGGGTACATAGTACATTCTTTCTGCCCTTTTAGAAGTGGGAGGCAAAGAGGATGGAGTCTGCCAAAAAGCATTTAGCATTGCCTCGTTAACTGGCAGAGCTACCCTGGAGGGACCCACAGATGATAAAGTGTCCACCAAGCAATGTGAGGATTCTCTAACCTCCTCAGCCTATATACCTAAGTCTGCAGCCACTCTCTTTAACAACTTCTGATAAACTAAAATCATCAGGAGGGGGTGAAGTTATCCCAGACAAAATGGCCTCATTTGCAGAGGATAAAGAGGCCACCGAGACTGGAGAGGTAGAATCTTTTCTAACAGCTGTTGCTCTGATTCTCGAAGCTCTTTTTGATGCTCAGTACTGAAGCCGGGACCAGATTCTAGGGATGGAGCGGCTTGGTGCATAGACTCTCCCCTTCTAGACAAGGGCACTGAGTACACACGGTGTGGGGAAGATCTGGAAGCCAAGGGAAAACCCCACAGGTTCTAAAATGGCCACTGGTATGGGGCCTGTTCCCACTGTCCTTGCCATATTCCCATTGAACAGTCATGGTGGTAGGTGAGAAGAGAGGATCTTTGAGGAGACAGACGAGTTCTGTTTTGGGGCTGTGAGATGTAAGATTTCACCTCTGAGTCTGACGACAAAGACTCCCCTTCCTGTGACCATGGCAGGGATGATCCAATCAGTGCCAGAGACCAATGTCAAGAGCCTTTCAATGGGAAGAGTGACACCATCACTGCAAGATCCCCCTTGAAAGGCACTAATGGCCTTCCTGTCCAGGAAGCAGGCAACTGCAGTACTGGAGGGTTGACTGCTGGCAGACAGGGCAGCAGTGCTGAGGTAGTGGACTCCTGTGAGAAAGGAGACAGTGGCAACAAGAAGTTAGAGAAGGTTTCTTGGGGCAGTCAACACCAAGATGGTCTCTTGTTGTGGTACCGAAGAAGTTGACTGTGCCACTTCTGGCACCGGGCTTGACTGTGCTCCTTGCAGTTCTGGAGCCAACTGACGCACCAGTTTGGAGGAAGAGTGCTTAGGTTTTAAGTGCACTCTTCTGAACTCCTTGCTCCTCTTATCAGACTTAGAGGATAGAGACCTTCCCCTAGCCAGGCTTCTCTAGAAGTTTTGTATTTCTTCCATGGTACAGGTGAAAGAGAAGAGTGTCTGGATTCTGCGAAAGCTGCAGGCATGCTTCTCATGGAATCTGCAGCACTCAGCACTGAGTCAGACCAGGATGGCTCCAACTGTGGCCTGAGCTCCACTTTCATCAGCAGGAATGTCAGCCTAGCCTCCCTATCCTTCTTTGCCTTTAGGCTTGAATTCCCTGCAAATCTGGTGCTGGTCCTTTATGTGTTCTTCCCCATAAGCACTTCAGGCAGCTATTGTGCAGGGCACTCACTGATGCAGGTCTTCTTTATTTTTAAACAGCACAACTAAAACTTACTAACGACACTGAAGACTAGATTACCTACACACACCACAACCTATGTACAACGGCTGAGAGAAAGGCCTGTTCGGGTATTGAACAGAGTTCCAATGATCATTGTGGGAGGTAAGAAGGAACTGAGGGTGCCCTTTATACCTGGGTGCAGTGGCACACAGCAGCAAAGGGTGCTCCAGCTACCCAGCGGGTATCACTGAGGGGAAAGTTTCTGATGGCTTTGTGCAGGGCACACCAACACCAAGAGTGCAAAGCACATGTGCAATAACTTGAACTACTGCAGGTTATAAGTAGGTGAGCAAACACACACATTACATAAACTAACCTCTTAACTAGGAATTTAAGCTAAATAAACAGCACGGTCAAAGTGAGGGAACTGGATCTGACACTACACTGACAATGGAAATAGAGAAACCAGGGAATGTTGTACAAGAGGGACCTTTATAACTGCAGCTGAAATATATTGGTGCACACTTCACAATACTGAGATTGCTTTTGCAATGGTTCTCGGTCTGTAAAACATAGCATGTGACAGGTAAAGTCAAAATCAGCAGAGGCAATTTCAGGAGGGAAAGCTATACATGTCCTTTAATCTCTAGCGATCAGGGTTCAAATTTGATTTAGGTACTAAACTTCACACCATCTATCTCGTTTCACTCTATACCCATAAAACAAACACGAAACTCAGCCTCGTAGTTTACTAAGGAGAGGCTCAGGAGCAGAATACCAGAAGTGCTGCATGTTAAGAATTAGGTGAATTTGCTGAGTTGTGTGGAAAGAACTCAGAAATAGATTGCAGAGAAGATGTTTGGCAAGAATGACAAGGTTTACCCTGAAAGAAGAAAGTCAGACTTGCTAAATGAATGGTGACAGCAGCAAGTCATGCTTTAATGCAGGGAGTGAACTCAGGGACTACTTTTCTTTGGGGGAGAAGGGGGAGAATACACTAGTTATTGCTGTGGATATTCTGCACACATTCTTGTGTTTTTCTGGGAAATAGGGTGTGGCAGTGTAGATTAGAGGAGCTTCATGCAAATTGAGCAGTCAGTTTGCCAACCCACCAAAAGTAGTCTTCAGGTTGACTTTTGCCTCATGCTAAGAAAAGGGAAAAAAGAGCAGATGAAAACAGCCAGAAAAAGGCAGTGAGACCTATAAATAAATGCAGCATGTGTGTTTGGAGAGGGGGTGTGTGTAGAAGAAGGGATTGCTCTCACTCTGAGGCAGGCAGGTGCGGTGATCCACTATCAGCAAACCAAGAAATTGAAATATTTGCACTTTCACAAAATCCCGCGAAATAGGACACAAAATGGCACAACATTCCTCCACTGACTCTAGGCTGGTGGGCAAACACACAGGCCAGAGAAGGGAGAAAAAAAGCTCCCAACTGTTCAGTCCAAGACATTTCCCTAAGGGCTAGCTTTATTTTCAAGCAACGATTTTAAAACAAGAACAAATAAAATCAAAACACTGGATATTAACCACGCAACATTTTCCCAGCTTCCACAAGCTGGGAGGTGAGAAGACCACACTCTACCCCTTTAGCAGCCTCCTTTGCTAATATGAAGAGATTCATACCACAGCTTCCCTGACCCTGAGTCTCCCCTATCCGCTGTCCCTGCGCCAGAGGCCTGGTCCAGACTATAAAGTTAGAGCAGGGGTTCTCAAACTGGGCGTCGGGACCCTCAGGGGGTTGCGAGGTTATTACATGCGGGGGGGGGGGGTGTCATGAGTTGTCAGCCTCCACCCCAAAGCCCACTTTGCATCCAGCATTTATAATGGTGTTAAATATATTTAAACGTGTTTATAATGGGGAGGGGTGCACTCAGAGGCTTGCTATGTGAAAAGGGTCACCACTACAAAAGTCTGAGAACAACTGAATTAGATCAACCTAAGTGAACATGCATCAACCTGGCTGTGATGCATCTACACCAAAATTTGTCTCCCACTGACATGAGTATTGTTTAGGAATTGTGGAAAACTGATAAGGGAAACAAAAGAACACAAGTAGATCTCTATGGCCAGCAGAGTTAAAGACAATAAGGAGTTATTAAAATATATTAGGAACAAAAAGAATCCTGACAATGGTATTGGTCCATTACTAGATGGGAATGGTAGAGTTATCAATAATAATGAAGAAAAGGCAAAAGTGTTCCATAAATATTTCTGTTCTGTATTTGGGGAAAAAAACAAAATATAGGCTCATCCTATGGGGGGTGGTAACACTTTCCATTCCACTAGTATCTTTGGAAGGTGTTAAACAGAAGCTATTAAGTTAGACATTTTTAAATCAACAGTTCCAGATAACTTGCATCCAGCAGTTTTAAAAGAATTGGCTGAGGCACTCATTGAACCACTGATGTTGATTTTCACTAAGTCTTGGAGCACTGGAGTAGTTCCAGAAGACTGGAAGAAGTCAATGTGCCAATATTGAAAAAGGGTAAACAGGATGGCCTGGGTAATTATAGTCCTGTCAGCCTGACATCAATCCAGTGTAAGATAATAGAGTAGATGATATGGGACTTCTGATACAGCATGGCCAGAGGGCACCAGGAGAGGGTTAGAAGGGAGCCTTATTCCCTGTAAGGGGAAGAAAGTTTGCTATAGATTAATTAGAGCACCTGAAGCCAGTCACATGATAAAAACCCCTGCTTCAATCAGACAGTGTGGGAGTTGGAGCAGAGAGGAATTGGTGTTGGAGCAGAGAACAGTTTGAAGGGAAGCAGAGGACAGTTTGAAGAAGTGCTGTGGTGAGCTAAGAAGTCCAAGACCCTAGGTAAAAGGGCACCTGGCTTGTACAGAGGGAGGGCAGGAAGCCCCCCACAAGCTGAAGGGCAAGAGAGGGAAGTAGCCCAGGGGAAGGAAGTGTCAGTTCAAGTGGTTTACCACTATCCTCAGGGCCCCTGGGCTGAGACCTGGAATAGAAGGCAGGCCCAGGTCCCTCCCTCTCCACTCCCCTCCTCTAGGACACTAGTGGGGCAGTTAACATCCCACTGCAGGGGCAAGAAATGGTGCCCTGACCCGCCCGCCCCCCAAAAGAAGAGAAAGCGCAAGACCCATCAAAATAGTGCCAGCAATTTGCCACAGACTCTATTAATAAAGAATTAAAGGAGGGTAATGTGATTAACATAAATTAACATTGGTTTATGGAAAACAGATCCTGTCAAACTAACCTGATACTTTTTTTTATTAAATTACAAAATTTGATTGATAAAAGGTAATAGTGTTCATGTAACACAGTTAGACTTCTGTAAGGCATTTCACTTGGTACCGCACATGATTTTGATTAAAAAACTAAAATAATATAAAATAAACAAGGCACACATTAAATGGAAACTGCCTCAAATGTAACAATAAACAGGGAATCATCATCGAGCGGATGTGTTTCCAGAGGAGTCCCACTGGGATCAGTTGCTGGCCCTGCACTATTTAATATTTTTATTAGTGACCTAGAGGAAAACACAAAATCATCACTGATAAAGTTTACAGACCCAAATTGGGGGAGTAGTAAGTAGGACAGGTCACTGATTCACAGCAATCTGGATCACTTGGTAAACTGGGCACAAGCAAACAATGTGTGTTTGAATACATTTAAATGTAAATGTATACAAAGGAACAAAGAACGCAGGCCATACTTACAGGATGAGGAACTCGATCTTGGAAAGCAGTAATTCTGAAAAAGATTTGGGGGTCATGCTGGATTATCAGCTGAACATGATTCCCAGTGCGATGCTGTGGTCAAAAGAGCTGGGCCGCAGAAACAGGGGAATCTCAAGTGAGAGTAGGGAGGTTATTTTACCTCTATATTTGAGGCACATGTGACCACTGATGTAATATTGTGTCCAGTTCTGGTGCCCACAATTCAAGAAGGATGTTGATAAATTGGAGAGGGCTTGGAGAAGAGACATGAGAATGATTAAAGGATTAGAAAACATGCCTTCTAGTGAAAGATTTATGGTGCACCATCTATTTAGTTTAAAAACGATTAAGGGGTGACTTGATTACAGTCTATATGTATCTATATGGGGAACACATATTTAACAGTGGTCACTTCAGTGTAGCAAAGAAAGGTACAACACAATCCAATCACCCTAACAGTGAGAGTAATTGAAAATTTGGACAATTTAACAAGGGTCGTGATAGATTCTCCATCACTGACACTTTTTAAATCAAGATTGGATGTTTTTCTAAAAGATCTGCTCTAGGAACTATTTTAGGAGGATTCTGTGGCCTGTGTAACGCAGAAGATCAAACCACAGGATCACAATGGCCCCTTCTGGTCTTGGAATCTATGAAGTGCCCAGTTACGATGACACAGTAACACAACCTCCTTGAGCAACACAGAGCCCTGGCTGACCTACTTAGGCTAACGCAGTGCAAGTGTAGCCACTGTATTACCCGTGCCTCACCAATCTGCTAGAACTCTTTGAGGGAGTTAACAAGCATGTGGACAAGGGAAATCCAGTGGATATAGTGTAACTGAACTTTCAGAAAGTCTTTGACAAGGTCCCTCACCAAAGGCTCTTAAACAAAGTAAGCAGCCATGGTATAAGAGGGAAGGCCTCTTATGCATCAGTAACAGGTTAAAAGATAGGAAATAAAGGGTAGGAATAAACTGTCATTTTTCACAGTGGAGAGAGGTGACTAGCAGTGTCCCCCAATGATCTGTACTGGGACCAGGGGTGTTCAACATATTCATAAATGATCTGGAAAAAGGGGTAAACAGTGAGGCAGCAAAATTTGCAGAAGATACTAAATTATCCAAGATAGTTAAGTCCAAAGTTGACTGTGAAGGGTTACAAAGATTTCACAAAACTGGGTGACTGGGCAACAAAATGGCAGATGAAATTCAGTTGACAAACGCAAAGTAATGTATATTGGTAAACATAATCCAATTACACAGATAAAATGATGGAGTCTAAACTGGCCGTTACCACTCAAGAAAGACCTTGGAGTCATCATGGATAGCTCTCTGAAATCATCTACTCAATGTGCGCCAAGAGTGAAAAAAGTTAACAGCATGTTAGGAACCATTAGGAAAGGGATAGAAAGATCATAAAAAAGTATCATAACACCAATATATAAAATCCACAGTATGACCACACCGTGAACACTGCGTGCAGTTCTGGTCCCCCTCGCTCCCCTATCTCAAAAAAGACATTAGTATTGGAAAAAATACAGAGAAAGGAAACAAAAATGATTAGGGATACGGAATAACTTCCATATGAGGAGAGATTGAAAAAACTGAGATTGTTCAGCTTGGAAAAGAGATGAGTAAGTGGGGCTATGACAGAGGCCTATAAAATCATGACTGGTGTAGAGAAAGTGAATAGGGAAGTATTATTTACCGCTTCACAGAACACAGGAACCAGGGGTCACCCAATGAAATTAAGAGGCAGCAAGTTTAAAGCAAACATAAGGAAGTACTTCATAGTGCATAGTTAGCCTCTGGAACTCGTTGCCAGGGAATGTTGTGAAGGCCAAAAGGTATAAATGGGTTCAAAAAATAATTAGATACATTCATGAAGGATAAATCCAACAATGGCTAATAGCCAAGATAGTCAGGGACACAACCCTATGCTCTGAGTGTCTCTAAACCTCTGACTGACAGAAGCTAGGACTGAACAAGAAGGGATGGATCACTTGATAATTGCCCTGTTTTGCTCATCTGGCACTGGTCACTGGTGGAAGACAGGATATGGGGCTAGATGAACCATTGGTCTAACACAGTATAGCCATTCTTATGTGTCAACCCTAACTGTCCTCCAGTAGCTGTGCCACAATGTCCCTGTCCCCACAACAGAAGCCACTCTGGTCACAATTTTGAACTCGGCTACCCAGAGATCACAGCGACTTGGAAGCCTGTCCTCTCTTTAAAACCACCTGTGTATTTTTCAGTGCCTTTTCCTGATTGTCCACCTTGGCAAGCACACCTCCCAGCTCACCTTTGTTGTGTGCATCTGACCATGCTCGTTCCACATGTACAGAGCACAACTAGACATGCTCCTGCCTGGAGCAGGCAAGAAGTCTTGGATCTCCTTGGCCTGTGCAAAGAAGAGGCTCAGCTAACAGCTATGGAACACCTAGAAAAAAATATTGACATCCATGTGCAAATTGCACAGGTGATGCTGAAACTGGGACACAAACTGGGATGAGCAGCACTGCCGCATGAAAGCGGAGGGACTTTTTCGGGGATAACAGCAAGCAAGGGAGCACAACAAGAAATCTGATGGTGCTGCAAAGACCTGCTGCTTTTACCACAAACTGCATGCCATGTTAGCAGTCATCTTATCAACATCCTGCAGCAGCCACTCCTGTTATGACTAGGGGTGGAAGGTGGAGTCATCCTGCAGGGGACTCAGACCATGCCATGAACCAGGAGCTGTTTGAAACTCCACCATAGTCTAGGCAGTGCCATTGGGCAAGCTCAGGTGATGAAGGGGAAGGGAGCTTAGGTAAGTCTTTATGCACATTATTCCTTATAATTTTTTTCCTTTTTGTTTCCTGAAACCTCATCTCTCTCCTCTCCTTTTTCCCCTCTGAAAAATGGCACCCATCCCATTTGCATGTATAGGGAACAAAGGCATTGACTTCCGATTGTTTACTTTATTAGAAGCAGCAAAGAGTCCTGTGGCATCTTATAGACTAACAGATGTATTGGAGCATGAGCTTTCGTGGGTGAATACCCACTTCGTCGGATGCATGTGAAGTGGATATTCACCCACGAAAGCTCATGCTCCAATACGTCTGTTAGTCTATAAGGTTCCACAAGACTCTCTGCTGCTTTTACAGATCCAGATTAACACGGCTACCCCTCTGATACTTTATTAGTACACCCCTACCCCGATATAAAGTGACCCGATATAACACAAATTTGGATATAATGTGGTAAAGCAGTGCTCCAGGAGGGCAGGGCTGCACACTCCGGCGGATCAAATCAAGTTCAATATAACGTGGTTTCAATATAATGCGGTAAGCTTTTCTGGCTCCCGAGGACAGCGTTATATCAGGGTAGAGGTGTATAATGTTTGAAAAATCTAATGTTCGAGAATAAATTTTTAAGAAAGTAGTATGACAGTCTGATTACACAAACCACATCAAGATCAGGGTCCTGTGACTTGAGCAGAGGTAGAACAAACAGGGGTAGAGTTGGAATCCACTTTTCAATTCTATGATTTGTTCCACTGAGGGTGGGGTGCTTGTGCAGTACTTTGCTTATCTTAATAGGGATGTCCCTTTTATCCTACCAAAAGAGATCTATGAAACTTTCATGGTGATCCTCTGCAATCCTGTCCGGACATTTCAAGGAAAGGCAAGCTTGTTTCGTTCCCCATGATAGGAGACTTTCCCACCACTCTACTGCAGTGCTGGCAGCGGAACTGAATGCAAACATTCTAGCAGCATGCGGGCTCAGGCGGCTTTGGGACACCAGTAGCAGCTGGATTCTCAGTGACTGTGTCAGCCTCAGGAGTGAGGTATCAGCCAAGATCACCACTACCTGAGAAAATACTGCCAATATTATCTGCACTTTCCCTAAACGCATACTTTGGGGCACCCAGCATTTAAAGCATCCACTCTGCAGAACAATCTCCCTCCTTCCTCCTAGAGCAGACATATTATAAATTGAGCTGCAAAGTGATGCTGTAGCAAGGTTTTCCAAAGCAAAAGTGACTATTAGCATTTCTAACGGTATTTATGGGAATAATGTTGAAAGGGAGTTGAGGCTTATCTTTCTTTTTCTGACTGTAAATCTAATGACATATCTGTCTGTTTTAATCACCAACCTCTGGGACGGTGGTCTTGAGAGGTGGTCCTTTCACACCTGCTGAACATCTGATCATGATCAGAAGAAAGAAGCAGACTAGGAGGATATTGTCTGTGAGAGCCTTGAATCCTCTATAGTCTCAGATCATGAACACAGAGCATGGAAGGGCCATAAATCCACAACCCTAGAGAAGGACTAATAATGGAGGGAGTGGTTGATGCAAGAGAGGAAAAAGAACTTGGAGAGAATCATCAGAAAATGTTCAAGGACATCATCAGTTTCTCAAGCAACAAACTCAGATGTTGCAGAGCATTAATGACCTACATGCCCAAAGACCCCAGGCTCAGCTGCCTTTCCAATCTTTGAAAAACAAAGAACCACAGCTACACATCCACCCACGTGAAAACCACAGGATCTGACACAATACACTGTAGTTATGTTTTACATACATGAACATAAATATTCACTGTTTACTTCTATTTTCACTTGGGGTTTTAAAGTATGGTTCACTCTGTTACAGTGTTGCTAAACAGTTTTTACATTGTGTTTGTTTGCACTTTAATTTTGTTCCCTGTTGCTTTGCACACAAAGAAGCTCTATTTTTGGAAACTCTAAGTATCTTTACACCAAGCATTACAGAATTCATAGCGAGAAGCAATAACCCATCCATATTTGATCTCCATACACACAATAGACATTTCTTAAAAGCATCAGACAACATTATTGTGACTGACTGTTAAGGAGGCCTTAAAAGTCCATTTTAAGCCACATAGCTCCATAGTTGGATCTTCCAATAGCCCTTGTATCTTGCTGTTGAAAATCAGCAGACAGCTGGTCCACCTCACCCTTCCTCCCTGCCAGTAGCCTTTCCATCTTTGTCTCACATATTATGCCATATATAACATGTACTTATAATAATGGGGATGTTTGCTTCTCTGGAGTCAAGTTAGCAAGCAAACAGTGCCAGTGGCCCTTCAATTTACCAAAAGCACATTCAACTTCTGCACCTGCTGGGCTGGTAGATGAATCTTTCTTTGGTGCTGTCGAGGTGGCCAATATACAGCTTCATGAGCAAGGGGTAGGCTGGGTCACTCAGAATCACTACTGGCATTCATCACCACCAGTGGTAACGCACCACTCTGGGAAGAATATCCCTCATTGCAACTTTTTGAAGCCCTGTGCTCTTAAAGATGCGAGCGCCATGTACCTTCCCTGTCGAGCCCACACTGACATAGGTGAAGCATCCCTGATGATTCACTAGTGCTCACGTAACCATGGAAAAGTAGTCCTTTCTGTCAGTGTACACACTGGCACGGTGGGCTAGTGCTGCAATAGAGATGTCATCTATCGCTCCACCACAATTCGGGAACCCCATTGCTGCAAATGCATCCACTATTTCCTGCACATAACTGAGGGAGAAAGGCCTGTGTAGCAGGAGACTCTTAATGGTCTTATGCACTTGGATGACAATGGCCACCACCGTGGATTTTCCAATTCCACATTGACTGCCCACTGATGGACAGCAATCCAATACTGCAAGCTTTCAGAGCACGACTGCCACTCACTTTTCCACTGTCAATACAGCTCTGATTTCGGTACACTGGAGGTCTGGAGTGAGCTCGGGCACAAGATCCAGGAATGTGGTTTTTTGCATCCCAAAGTTCTGCAGTCACTGCTCATGATGTCAGACGGTATTAGGATGCAATCCCACCAATCAGTGCTCGTCTCTCAGGTCCAGAAAAGGCAATCTACCAAGTGGAGCAGCTCCATGAAAGCTAACAGCAACCTGGCTTTTATTTTTATTTTTTTCACTGCATCCATCAGCATCCAGTTATTGTGCTTGAACATCTCCACCTCTTCCATATCGTACTCCCGGTTGTAATAGTACTCATTCAGTTCTGCAAATACAGGAGAATTGTGCGTCCTCTATTAGCAATGCTCATAAGAACTATGCTGAACTATGCAGGGTCATGCTTCTATCAGAGAGATGGCAGAGGACAAAAAGCAGTGTGGGGGACTGTGGGAGTTTTAAAAAACAGCACAAAATGTATGGAGTAGGGAAAGAATTATGAGACAGAGAAAGTGGCATAGCAGTAACTTGACCCGTAGCCCCTAGAAAACTCTGGGTGACACCAGAATCACCGGTATCCCACAAAAGTGCAAATGTCCTACAAGTCACCGACCCATCAGGCAGTAAGGGGCCCACTGGGATACCTACCTGTGCTGCACCCCATTTTAAAACAATGCAAGCACCCAAGTGTGCACATGCCTGAGCTATCAACAAAAGTGAGCGGCTATGCACTCACATAACTTGCATTGACTGAACTTTGATACAGCCTTATACCTGGTTTTCTATAGGTCACATACTCATGGGCTCTGTGATTACGGATATGTCTTCAGTGCAGAGTTAGCTTGAGTTACCTCCTCTCACAAATTCATAGATTCCAAGGCCAGAAGGGACCATTGTAATCACCAAGCCCAGGGGTCTCTAACACGCAGCCCACGCTCCTCACATCCCCCCTGCCATCCCCCAGCGTTTACCTACAGTGGCTCTGGCCTTGCGTGCACCCAGGGCAGAGCAAGCTCTCTGCCTGCCTGCCTGCCCTGCCCCGCCCCCACGCTGCTGCAGGAAGCGGAAAGAAAGTGGGGAAAAGAGACGCAGGGGCGTGTGTTGATGTTGCTTCAGGCATCACCCCCAGCAGCTCCCACTACCGCGGTTCCCCGTTCCCGGCCAATGGGAGCTGTTGAGGGAGGTGCCTGAAGCAACAGCAACACACACCACTGTGTCTTTGCTCCCTCACGTTCCAGCTGCTTCCCAGAGCAGCACAGGGGTAGGGCGGGCAGGAGGCAGGCAGAATACCAGGCAGGCAGGGAGCCAGAGCCCACCCCCCAAGCCCCTCCTGCACCCTGACCCCCTGCCCTAAGCCCCCTGCTGCACCCTGCACCCCAACCCCCTGCCCTGAGCTACCTGCTGCACCCCGCACCCTTCCTGCACCCCAGTCCCCTTCCCTGCACCCAACTCCCTGCCTTGAACCCACTGTCGAGCCCCCTGCCACATGCCTCCTGCACCCCAACCCCCTGCTGCACCCCGACCCCCTGCCCTGACCCCCTGCGGCACCCCTCATCCCTCCTGCACACCATACCCCAACTCCCTGCCCTGAGCCCCTGCCATACCTCACACCCCTCCTGCATCCTCTGGGGGCAGGGAGGGGGCGGAGTTGGGGTGGGGATTTCGGGGAAGGGATTGGAATGGGGGCAGGGAAGGAGTGGGAAGAGGCGGGGCAGGGGTGGGGCCTCATGGAAGGGGTGGAGTGCGGGCGGGGCCGAGGGCAGCGAGGGGGAGGTATCAGTAATATGGCCCTCGGCCAATGTACTAGTCCTCATGTGGCCCTGTAATCATTTGAGTTTGAGACCTAGCCTGACCTCCTGCATAACACAGGCCAGAAAACTTCCCCAAAACAAGTCCTAGAACATACCGCCTGAGTGAGTTAGTTAGTTGAGCTGTAGAGCGACAGTATTAGCAGCTCAGAGTAGCTGCGTCCACGCTGCATTACTAGTTTGAGATGCAGAACTCAAGCTTCGACCCACACCTCTGATAGGCCAGCTAGCGGGAGTTTAAAGCACCACTTGACTCAAACTAGAAGTGTGAGGGTGGGGGGGAGTCAGGTATGGGGCAACACTTGAGTCAGACCTCAAGGTCACACTGCAGTGAAGCAAGCCCTATAGTTCCCCATTTTAAAGAGTCTAACTTGCACACACGTTGTGATGACCCCGCATTACATCACTTCCACGAAGCTCATTTGAGCCATGAGAATTTAAATTGCCTAGATGTCTATTATTAATTTTTTCAGCAGACCATCCTGGCTGTATTGTTCTCACATACCAATTACCCAGGTCCTATATACAGATTTGACAATGAGGCCTTCTTCTGGGGATGAGAGAAGTGGCAGACAGAGAAACCCTCTGGGAAGTGTACCTCTAGAAGTGACACACTGTCAAAGGGATGTACTGGGGGAGAAGAAGAGAAGAGGGGTTGCCATCAGTCTGCCCCTAACTAGTTGCAATGAAACTGACGTTCTCAGAAGTGCAGTTCACATCAAGATGAAAGCAGAGAGAATGAAAACAAAAAAGGAAAGGGAGCATTCTGCAAAGACTGCTCCTCACCCATCCTCGTTAGTACTGAGAGACTGTTCTAATGGTGGCCCCTACAAACTCAGCTGTCACATTCCAGTAGCTCTCCTATTGCCTGCAAGTACTTTTAAACCCCCAATCAGTCCCCAGCCCAAAGGTCTCAGAGGGACGAGGCACTCCTAAATATCACCAGGTGATACTTCCAATGTTAGAATTTACAGTATGAAGATCAGATGGTCTGGAGGGTTGTAGACAGGGTCAAGACAAAGGGATAAAACGAGGGACAACCAGGTCTATAATTAAAAAGTTGTGTGGTTAACGTTTAGAAATAACGCACTGAGTTAATGAGCTGCACTTGGCAGAAGGGGAAGAACAGGCAGGGAAGTCACAGATGGAAGGAAAGATTCTCTCTTGCACCCAGGGGAAGGCAGAAAGAGTGACCAAGTTAGAAGTTCCCTTTTTCATTCATGGTTCTGGGCTGGGAGGGAAGGCACAAATCAAGAGAGAAGGGGAGAGCTTTCTTCTTGAATTCAAGGGATGGGGCAAGGATTATAGGATGAAAGGGATGGAATGTTTCTAATGCATCTCGTGTTGTGATATGGGGGGAGGGGAAGATTCCTGCTACATACGGAAATTAAGAAACAGGAAAATAATAATAGAACACACCAGTAGCTTGGGTTGTTTCAAGCATGCAGCCTACCACTCCTCCTAGATTATGAGAAAGAATCCTGCCCTATGAACAGGGAGGGCTGGTTGGGAACCAGCTGTCCTTCAACCCTTGACCCTCATTTGGGAAAAAGAGGGGTCCCCATATCAGCCACTCAGCAGCATGGAGCTCCCTGCATTGGCACCAGTCACCTGCCCAATTCAGACCTGTAATCTCCCCCAACTTTGATTTAATGTAGCAATTACTGGTAATGTGGTTTGAAGGAGATAAATGCCCGGTACGGGGCTGGCTGGTGCTGACGCTCATTCTGCTCATGATGCAAGAACAGTTTTAATTAAAATCCCCTTTATGATAAAGGAACTGCTTGACTGGATGTTTCTGTGCAGCCCTGATACGGAGTTTCCTCCAAAGCGGATTAGAAATCAAAGTTTCCCCCTTCTCGCTACTGGCAACACACAAAAAATATGGAACACAATCACCATGTCACCCCTCGGTGTGATTTCTTTAACCCTAGAACTGCTGGGATTATGTCAGCATTTGCTTAAGACAATTGCCTTCTATCACAGCTTTAAACCTTTCCTCCCAAAAAACAAAGTATCAGGGATCCTTTAATTAGGAGAGAGGGATGCAGCCAGAAAACACATCCTCCGCAAGCCAAAAGGATTTTCCTTTTATTTGACCTAAAATGGAATTATGCTGGCTTCCTGTGTTGCAGTCTGTCATTGCAGACTGTATTCTTGGTGAGGAAGGAGATCAAGACTGAGGTATACTGGCAAAATTCTGGGAGATGGGGGGCCTGGTTGTTGGACTGAAATAACAGGAGAGTCTGTTTGTTAGAATGGAGGAGAACTGACAAAAGAGAAAGAAGAGGGAGGGGACAGATTGGAATAGCAGAGCTCCAGCCAGATGAAGGAGTTGGATTTGGAACAGCTATCAGAGTCCCTGTACAGAACCATTCTAGAAAAAAAAAAATCTGTCAGCTCTTGATGAAGTTACAACAAAGGGGGATTTTCTGGTTTGTTTTTTTTTCTTTACAGTATAAAATATACTAAAAATGAATACATTAAACCCAGCTAGTTTCTATTATTGCAAGTGCTAAGAGCAGATTGTCACAGTGAGAAATTGGCCTTGTGCATTATACAGAAAAGACAGCACAGGGGTTTGCAGCCTGCAGATGGTGCAATGTGAAGATAAAAAGCCTTAAATATGAATGCACGTTATTTCTCTCTTCTCCCAGGGTTACCTTAAGCCACAGAATATATGTCCAGATAAAAAAGCTGATTTAAGCAACTGGATTTCTGCCTGGCCTTTGGAATGTGTCATCCTGGGATCTTTGTACCATGGGAATGCCTATCTCCAGTTCAAGGGATCCCTGTAGTCAGAGCCTCGCAGGAGACGTCACCACACCCAGAGAATCCTCCTGTCTCCCATGAGATTACCTTCCCGCACAGGAATCCTTGATTCTATCTCTGGCATTCCCCATTCCTAGCCATCTTAGAAGAGCCTCTTCCCATGAGATTCCTATTTCCCTCTCAGAGGGCCTAGCGTTCCAGAAGCTCTTCTTCCTTCATAGGATACCCTATCATGTGACAGAGGGGGGAAAACCTTTCCAGGAAGAAGCTAGGAGGGATGAAGCAGAGCACCCTGACATAGTTCTAGCACAGATACCACCTGCAGTACAAGCATCTGAGAAAGTGAATCTGGGGCCACGGTGGGTTGATACAGTGCTACTGTCCTGGTGAAATCAGTCTTCAGGAACAAACAGTAACTCATCTCTGCAAAAATAAAGGGAAAATCCCAGGTCAAGGAAGGCAGCATGAAGGCATAATGTGGCTGTGCTGGCCCACAGGAAAAAAGCCTGGTGTAATTAACAAGATTAAAAGGGGATTTAGGATCAGGACAGAGAGAGCAACAGGCTAGATTGATCTTTGCAGGATTAAAACTGGAATCCTACTAATAGTCCAGTGGTCATGAGATCAACACTACGTAATGGGATTAAATCAACAGCAGCTTTTGTTTTTATATCTAAACCACAGTGCCTACACTGCCGCCACTCCAATTAAACAGCAGAGAGGGTGCAATACCACTACAGGATTTGTGGGAAGGATGACGGAGCACTACCAAGTTCAATTCTGTAACTGTAGAAAAACCACAGAACAGACACTGCTATTCACAGAAAGCAAAGAGACGACATAATAAGCTGCCTGAGCACTGAAGACAGTCTGAAGTTTACCAAAGCAGTGTCCCAGCCAGCCATAAATCTAGCTATAGCGAATTTGATTGTGTTACCTCATGACTGATGAAAGAGAAAGGCTAATGTGGTAAGAGCCCCAGCTGTACCCAGACGTGCTTCAGATTGGCAATTGGCTTTTGATGGTGTCCATTGACCATCAGGAACAAAGGGAGCAATATACTAGAAGGGACATATCAGCAGACACAGATTTAAGAAAAATTGTTGCATATCCCCATTGTACAATAGAACCCAAGAATCACAAAAGAAAGAAAAGCCTGTCTCAAAAACGTGTCACTGGCATTACTGTGGTGTAGCACATGCAGGCCAGCTGCTCCTCCATTGCACTGGTCTTTAAAGTTTCCAGCGCTTGTGCTGATAATTTGAATTGATATTGTGGGGAGGAAAAGAAGGCAAGGTATCCACTTCTCCCTAGACATTCATATAATGTACACAGAATGTTTAAAGCCTTTTTTTTTTTTTTGCACAAGCTGAAAAAAAAAAACACTGTCACAACCACCCCGCTCAAAGGAGGATGGTAAGAGAACACAGAGCACAGCTATTTACAACAACTAAGCAGCTGCACAGGGGAGCTACACCTGAGACACCAGAAGAAGCCATTATAATATCTTGCATTTTCTACGGCTCTTTTTACCCTGAAAAATCCCAAACGACTTTAAAAAACAGTAAGTATACAAACACTCTATATGTATACACACAAAAATAATACTACATTAAAGCATTTAAGTGCCGTTAACAATGTTTACCCAACCCCATTCTCTCCTCCAGTTCCTTGAAGGCATCATGCTTCAGCAAAACACCCGTTCCACAATGCAATTACCTGCCACTCCTCACAAGGTGCCACCATCACCAATCTCATCTACCCTGCACCACCTGTCCCACTAGCTGAAATGGACAAACCAGGGATAATCCCGGTTATCCCTCCTCTTTGCCATACCTCTGCACTGAAATGAGGAAAAAAGAAATATAATAAGCCGGAGCATGCTCATTTTTCAATTTCAAGACATACACTGTAACTAAAATTTTTATATTGTTTTCCTGAATTTAAATTTGTTTTTACTCTAGGTACCTTCGAAGTTATGAAAACGTTCAGTGGAATGTCACTCTTGTCCATCATGCATCACAAAACCACCTTTGGCATCATCCAACAGCAGAGCCTTAAAGCAAGGTGATTAATCTGTTACAGAGTATCTGAAGTTCATCATTTGGTCAGGACAAATTCAAATAATTGTCTTGACGTCTAGGCATGAATTAGGACAAAAGGGTAGGGGACAGGCTGCCTCCTAGCTCATATGAAACATGGAAACTGTCTTCAGCCTGAATTCAACTAAAGGTCCAAGAAAACCTCAACCTGGTGGAAAATCATATCTTGCAGACAGAGCTTTAGTCATCAGAAATAGGATACTGAAGGTATACAAATTAAGATTTTCCTAAAGGGCTGTGAGAGAACAGTGAAAACCAGATTTAAGGGAGGGACAGGAGGCAGCCTAATTACCAGTTTTAGTTTCTCCACTGATTTGAGGAACTTGGACACTTTTGATTGATGGCCCATAGCAGTGCTAGTGTATGTTAGGATTCTCCAATCTGAGAGCTCAAGAGGGCATCCTTTGTTGGTTTCTTTCTTTTCTGCCAGCAGAAAAGGGAGACCTTGACTTTCACTGGGAATCACCAGCTGCCTGCACTACTCTCTCAACTCTATGATATACTTCTGAGATTCTGTGAACCCTAACAAGAATGTACTCTTTTCAATTCCAAGACTGTGATTGGCCTGCCCGCTGTTCTGCACAAACTAAGTTGAGTGGGCCCTTGGTCCTCTGTAGTCCTCCAGAACTGGAAGAACAGTTTCTGTTTGCAATACATTAAAGGTCTCCTGCCTTCTGGACAAGTTGGTGCAGGGCAACTCAGCAGAAGAGTTGCCGGAAGAACTCACACTTGAACTCTACAGTACATCCAATGGCTACAATCTACCATCCAGGACCCTGGTATTCTTTTGTTTATGCTCATTCAGGAAACAAATGAGAAGGTTACTCAACTTGTGCAATAACTGAGGTTCTTTGAGATGTGTCCCCCTGTGGGTGCTCCACTTCAGGTGTCGGTGCATCCCAGCACCATCAATCAGAGATTTATGGTAGCAGTATCCACGCAGATCACGCGTGCACAGTAGGCATTTCGCGGTGCCGTTGGTGCCTCGTCTAGTGCATGCATGACCCCAGCCCTCCAGTTCCTTCTCTACCACAGAGTCCTTACTGCAAACTCCAAAATAGAGGGGAGGAGGGTGAACAGTGAAGCACCCACAGGAACACACATCTCAAAGAACCTCAGTTACTGCACAAGGTGAGTAACCTTCTCTTCTTCAAGTGCTGTCCCTGTGGGTGGTCCACTTCGGGTGACTGTAGAGAAATGTCCCTTAGAAGGCAGGAGGGACTTCGGGTTCATTTGAATCGTAAAGGTAAGTATGGTTAGGCCAACTATGGCGTCAGCCCTGGAGTCCTGAGTGATTACATAGTGCTCAGTGAATTGCATAGTGCTCAGCAGCGGCCCAAGTGGTTGTCCTACCACTCAGTGGTTTGAGCATTGGCCTGCTAAACCCAGGGTTGTGAGTTCAATCCTTGAAGGGGCCATTTAGGGATCTGGGGCAAAAATGTGCCTGGGGATTGGTCCTGCTTTGAGCAGGGGGTTGGACTAGATGACCTCCTGAGGTCCCTTCCAAATGATATAAAAAAAAAAACATTGTTGAGGAATGCTATCGAGATAGATACAGATCTTGTGGAATGCACTCTGATGTGCATAGGGGGATCCATGTTCCGAATACTACAGCAATGTTGAATGCATCTGGAGAGCCATTTAGCCAGTCTCTGAGTGGATATTGCACAGCCTTTCAAACGCTTGGCAGTAGAAATGAAAAGTCTAGATTTCTGGAAAGGTTTGGTCCTTTCCAGGTAAAATGCTAGTGCACGCCTGACCTCCAATGATTGCAAAACAGTCTCTGTTGGAGACCAGTGAGGCCTCGGATAGAACATAGGACGGTGGATTGGCTAGCTAATATGAAAGGATGATGTCATCTTCAATAGAAATTTTAGGTGCAGACATAGCATGACCTTGTCCTTGAAGACTATTGTGTAGGGAGGATCAGCCATGAGAGCCCCTATCTCACTCACCCATCTGGTGGAAGTAATAGTGACCCAAAAGGCCACTGTCATGGATAAATGTAGGAGGGAACAGATGGCTAGGGGTTCAAATGGCAGTCTGGTGAGGCATTTCAATATCAGATTGAGGTCCCAGGCCAGAGTAGGTTGGCGAACCTCTGGGTAAATGTCCTGGAGGCACGTGAGGAAGCGTTTAGTAATGGGGTGTGAAAAGATCAAGGTCCCATCAATTTCATGATGGAATGCAGTAATTGCCATGAGATGGACTTTGATCAAGCTCATTGCTAAACCCCGGAGCGTTTCAGTTCCAGTAGGTATTCCAACACTAATAGTAGCAGTGATGTGGAAGCCATCACATGTTTTTCATGACATCAGGAGGAGAATCTCTTCCATTTTTAAAGGTAAGTATTACCCGTGGTCAGTTTTCTGCTGTTTAGTAGTATGTGTTTAACTTGTTCCGAGCAGTCTAGTTCGCCATAATGGAATCATGCAGGAGCCATACTTGAACGTGGAGTTTCTCCAGACTGAGGTGAAGAGTGCGACCATTGTTCTGAGAAAGCAGATCTGGATGATGAGGGAGAACTTGAGGGGCACATATCACCATGTGCATCAGATAAGGGTAGCATGCTTGCCTGGACTATGTTGGGACTATGAAGATGACCTTGGCCTTGTCTAGTCATATCTTGTGTATCATTCATGATATCAGGGGAATCAGTGGGAACGTGTACATGAGTTGGGTGCATCCCACGTGATAAGGAAGACGTCCCCTAGTAATTGTAGTCCCATTCCCACTCTTGAACAGAACATGGCACATTTGTGGTTCATTGAGGAAGCAAACAAGTCGATGAAGGGACTGCCCCTCTGGCAGAATATGGACAGCAGGACTCCCTCATTCATTTCCAAATCGTGGCCTCCAGAGAAGCATCCGCTTAGCATGTCCACCATCACATTCTGATAGCCGGGAAAGTAGGAGGCTGAAATTTTTATGTTGTGGTGTATGCACCACTTCCATCGTTGCATGGCTTTGGCGCATAGCGAGTGAGATCAAGCACCCCCTTAGCAACTGATATAAAATATGCAGGCAATGCTGTCAGTCAATATGCGAACTGATTCGTTCTCTATGAGATGTAGAAAGTGTCTGTCAACGTTGCGGACTGCACGTATCTCTAGTAGATGGATGTGTAACTGAGTCTCCGCAAGAGACCATTTGCCTTGAACTGTGTGCTGATACATGCGGGTGGCCCCAACCTATCAGTGAGGCATCTATCGTGATTACTATTGACGGGGGACCCTGTTGGAATGGAATACCCGAGCATACCTTTTCTGGTCTCGTCCACCAGCGTAAAGAGTCCAGGACGTGGGGTGGTACTGTAAGTTGTTTGTGCAGGCTGTGCCTGCTAGGTATGTATACCAAGATCAATCAGCCCTGTAGGCAGCGCATATGTAGTCTTGCGTGTCATATCACAAATGTGGCTGCCATGGGTCCTAACAGTTGCAAGACAGTATGAGCCAGTATTTGGGGGCTGACTCTTATCTCTGAGATGAGGTTTGTCAGCACTCTGAATTATTCAGGGACAGGGATGCCTTGGCTTCCATGGCATCAAGATGTGCCCTGATGAAGTCCAGTTGTTGAACAGGGATTAGAATGGATTTTTGTTCTTTTATCTGTAGCCCTAGATTCCTGAACAGCGTGATTGTCGTCTGGACAACGTCCTGTGCTTCTTGTTGAGTAGGGCCTTTGAGAAAGCAATCATCCAAGTAAGGGAAGATCATTATTCCCTCTTTGCATAGATGCGCCACTACCACTGCTAGGATTTTGGAGAAAACTCTTGGTTCAGTGGATAGGCGGAATGGTAGTACTCTGTACTGGAAGTATTCGTGTCCTACTGTGAATCGCAGGAATTTCCTGTGGGCAGGGTATATGATAATATGAAAATAAGCATCTTGGAGGTTGAGGGCTAAAAACCAGTCCCCCTTTTGCAGTGCTGGAAGTATCATGCCCAGTATTGTGACCATCTTGAACTTTTGTGAGCATATAAACTTGTTGAGCTTCCTGAGATCTAAGATACGTCTCCATCCCCATTCTTCTTCTGGGTCAAGAAGTAGTGGGAATAAAACCCCTAGCCCTGTATTGTGAAGGCACTTGTTCCATGGCACCTAGTTGTAGAAGATGATCGACTTCTTATCATAACTGGTGCTCATGAGAAGGGTCCCTGAAGAGGGATGGGGAGGGGAGCAGCGTAGGTTGTTGGGAGGTAAAGGAGATGGTATATCCTGATCGTATGATCTCTGACACCCATTGGTCTGTGGTTATTGACGCCCAGATACAATAGAATGGGTGAAGATGATGACCAAAATATGGGGCTAGACTGGGAGTAAGCACTGACTAGTGAGGGACTCTCGATGAAAACTTCAAAATTGTGGCTTGGGCGTGGCCAATTGAGAACTCGACGGTTGAGACTGAGGTGCTCTCCGTTGCTATGAACATTGACGCTGTCTTTGGTTCTCATATAGTCGTTGTTGTTAGTTAGAAGAGGAATCTCTGGACCTCTGATAAGGTTACATCCCACCTGTCTCTTTGCAGGTGGGATGTAAATCCCCAAAGTGCATAGAGTGGCTCAAGAGTCTTTCACTGAGCGGAGCACCTCATCTGTCTTACTCGAGAACAGCTTTTCTCAGTCAAAAGATAGGTCTTCGACTTTCATTTGAAGTTCTTTAGGGATGCCCAAGGACTACAGCCAGGGTGCCTGGAGCATCACTATGGCCGTGGTTCTGGTGGCTGTGTCCGTAATGTCCAAAGACACTTGGAGAGCTGTTTTAGCGATGAGTTGACTCTCATTTACAATCGCCTGAAATTGTGATTGTTTTTCCTCAGGAAGCTCCACTGTGAACAAGCTAAGATTCCCATAAGTATCGATCATATTTAACCAACAAGGTTGAATAGTTGGCGACTCAGAATTGTAATGTCGCCGAGGAGTAAACTTTTTGTCCAAAGAGGTTGAGCCTCGTGTTCCTTATTTTGTGGGGTCTGTCTAAACTGTTGTTGTTTGCCCTATTGATTAGCATTGACTATCAAGGAGTTGGGAGGCAAGTCCTTTAGCATGTCGGTGGAATTGAGGTTGGTGTCTGCCAGACTGTCTGCTGGTTCCAAAATTGCATCACTTATGGGCAGAGTGATTTTGGAAGTAGATGAAGGTTATAGAATTTGTACCAGCTTGTGCTGCTTTGTCTGCTCTTCCTCTAACGGGATGTCCTGGCTTTGGGCAACCCACTTAAACAGTCCCTAGAACTGCGTGAAGTCATCTGCCGAGGTAGATGGCTGTGACATGATGGTGACAATGACTAACTAGCTACTTACCATATTTCTAAAGGTCTGGCAAGAGTAGGGTGACCATATGTCCCATTTTTAAAGGGACAGTCCAGTTTTTCGGGATTTTTTCTTATATAGGTGCCTATTACCCCCTACCCCGTCCCATTTTTTCCACCGTTGCTATATGGTAACCTTAGGCAAGAGTGACGAACACTGCCCCAGAGCTCCACCTTCAGCCAAGGAGAGTTGAGAAGGAACTGGAGGGCTCGGGTTGTGCACATGCTAAATGTCGCACCAACAGCACCGCAAGACGCCTACTGAGCACGCGCGGCCACTGATACCGTAAATCTCTGATCAACGGTGTCGGGATACACCAACACCTGAAGTGGAGCACCCACAGGGACTGCACTCGAAGAAGAATCTTTATTTCTTCTGACTACAATGGCATTCTGTGCACTGGGTCTGCATATGAGGGATCACCCTGAGCCCTAGTCCCGCCCCCTCTCCCTTCTTTGAACACTGTGTTGCTTCATTTGAAATGACCTCTCCTATTGAACTGGGATTGTGGGCTCTGGGTAATAACTTTGGTTTCTCTGAGTCTGTTCCTGGCAGATTAAGAGCCTTACTTTAGGAATCATGTAGGGCCCTCTAAGGAGAGAAACATTGAGTCTTCACATGCACTAGTAACTACTGAAACTTTTCAAGCTCCTTCCCCACTAGGAATGTGCTGTGAAAGAAGAGAGCTGACAACTTATCTTTCTAGGAGTGGTCAGTGGATCACTGCTCTGGCCACAGGAATGATCCTGTTGAGACTGACAAAGACATAGAGCCATGTGACATCACAATGTAGATAAGCCCAAATCAAGGTAGGGCAAAGTCTTGACAGGTCTGACCTCAACTCTGGCACAGAAGATTTACTCAGTTTTTGCAGCCCACTGATGGCTGCTAATGAATCAGTTGATAGAGTGAAGCATACAGAGAAAGCCTTGAAGCAGTTCTCCTCAGAAAGCTTCCATCTTCCTGTCCTCTTTCACTTTCCTGGAACTCTAAATGCACAAATCAGCCAAGCTATACTGAGAGGGTTGATGAATTGACCTAAAGGATCATGAGCCCAAAAAAGGCAGTTTCACACCGATATGTAGATAAAGCTCCTATTAGGCTCTGAAACCTAGGCTATTCTCACCTTTGTTCAGGCTTCACTGATGGCAGTGGTATTGATGTGCTCTACTTGTTGGAAAAAGAAAATCAAGGTCTGAAAGCCAGAAAAGCACCTCTATGGAGAGCAGAACTACATCAAAAGACTCATAGTTTTGTCTCCATTTGTCGGCTGGGAAGAACTATACCCATGTGTCTGGACTGGCACAGAATATCAAAGAAAAAAGATGTGGGTTATTGTTGTAAGAAATAAACTCTTGGCCAGTAGCAGATTATTAAAAAAAACAAAAACAAAACAAAACAGACATGTCAGGCACGGCTGTTTTCTGAGAATCCCAGAACAGCAATGAAGCCAGTTGGACATAGAGGTTGTGAACTAACTGAGCAAAAGGTGTACAAACACCCTGAAAACAATGGGGCCCTGATCCTTCACTGGGATCGCAAGACAACAACAACAACAAATAAAAAAACCTGGGTTCAATGAAAAGATGACAAATGAGTAGCATCAGCATGGCAACCACTCTGCGTTTACCAAGGAATGGCCAGCGATCATGTGGGCGCCGAAAGCTTTGGTGGCCTGATAAGCTCATCAATGACAGACATAAACTGAACATCAAGTCAGACTGCTTTACGGACCTAGCTAGGGATCGATCCGGGTGATGCTTGATCTCCAAGGCAGCTATGCCCCTTTGGGATTTCACAAGAAGATGATGATGATGATGATGATGATATGAAACATCTCATCCTCTCTCTTCCAAGTGGCTTTACACATACTTTGAACAGGAGGATGACACGATGACATTTACTAAATTGACCTTCAGCCAAAATCATTCAAAAGTAATCTCCTAGAATTGAAATGCTATCACCTGAACTTGGCTAGCAGATTTCTTTCCTACCTCTCCCTATCACTGTGCCCAAATAACCATCTTGCCACCAACCAATCAGTGTTCGAATCTCTCCTCTCAACTATTGTAAAGCTATTCTTCTCTTGCCACTTTCAGGAATAAAACAGAAACAGGAAGTGATTTTTTAAAAAGGAACAAGCAGAAGCCATTTAAAACCAGCAAAAACAGGCAACGTTTATCAACACATTGTTGCATATTTTGGACATCAAGTTTAACTACACAGCACCCAGTATGATGGGGCCCTACTCCTAGCAGCTACTGAAATAATTATTAACAGCAGCACATTTCCTGGCCAATGGCACACTGGAAAAATATAGTTTTTTGTTCCTGCATTTTGCTTGAGGGAATAAGGAGCTGGGGAGAGAGAAGAGATTCAACAAATACATCTACAGAAAATAGCACAAGACCACGATGGGGGAGGGGAACAGAGGAACACTGACAGGGTGAGTAATGTGACTCATAACATAACCCCCAAAATTACAGAGCTTTCTCCTTCATGGTTTCATACATGTAGGCTCAAATGAGACTAGGCATTTCTTATCTTTTAAGAGACAGTACTCCCTAATATTCTGTTCTATATATGTTCTTACACTGCGTTCATCACCATAGCATCTGCATGCCTTCCAGCAGTGCATTAAACAACATGCCTAACATCAGTAACATGTTTGTTCTCTCATCCTCTCCCCACCAGAGGAGCATGTGCTGTGGATATTTTTATTATTATTTTATAAATAGGGTTGGTACTATCACCTATTATTAAGGATGCCCAACACTTCCCATTATAACTCCTTGTTGTCAGTTGGTTACAACTTCAGCAAGCTATTGTTTGGGCTGAAATTTTCCATGTCAGGTGTGTGCCTCAGGCTGCCTTTTTTCTTTTTCTTTTTTTTGGTGGGGGGGGGGGGGAATTGGTTTACAACACAATTTCAGCCCAAACTGTTCCACGTTTCTGATGAAAAGCCTAGAGAAAAATATGGTGTTTTGCCCATGTTAAAAACATTCGGCTACTTTTCCTTTGAAATGGAATAGCACCCTCATGCTTTGCAGTAGGGCCCTGAAATTTGGCAGTGGGTAGACTATTTGGGCCTATACCTTTTGTCATCCTTGTGAAAATTCACCCAAATTTGACAAAGTTATAAGCCTTTGAAAAGCCACAGTTCCCACACACTCAGCAGAGACTTCTTACCAGCTAAAACCTCCAATGATTCTGTCCTCACTAAGCATGTTACAGCCTCTCTCAGCTCCTAGTGCTGACCAGACCGTGCACGTGCCATCCACATAGAATGGCTGGGTATGCTCCAGCCCAGTGCCACAAGGGCAAAGCTGGACTTTCCATGTAATGGCTGTTCTAGGTTGGGATGGGACTGGGCACCCAAACTGAAAGCAGGGAACCTGGCTCAGCTGCACTCTCAACTATCCCCTGCGGGCAGCCTGGCAGCATACAAAAGGAAAGTGCCTGGCTTGAATGCAGAGGGAACAGAAGTCAGACAGTGGTTAGGGAAAGGAGTAGATGTGGGACAAGAAGTCTGGTGAGACTTAGGCCATGTCTACATCTAAAATTTTGCAGCGCTGGTTGTTACAGCTGTATTAGTACAGCTGTATAGGGCCAGCGCTGCAGAGTGGCCACACTTACAGCAACCAGCGCTGCAAGTGGTGTTAGATGTGGCCACACTGCAGCGCTGTTGGGCGGCTTCAAGGGAGGTTCGGGGAACGCGAGAGCAAACCGCGGCGAAGCTGGTCTCCTTTCCCGGTTTGCTCTCTCGTTCCCCGAACCCCGAGCAAGCAGGTCTCCTTCCCTGCGGTTTGCAGGGTGGTTCGGGGAACGCGAGAGCAAACCGCGGCGAAGCTGGTCTCCTTTCCTGGTTTGCTCTCGCGTTCCCGAACCACCCTGCAAACCGCAGGGAAGAAGACCTGCTTGTTCGGGGGAACGCGAGAGCAAACCGCGGCGAAGCTGGTCTCCTTTCCCGGTTTGCTGTCGCGTTCCCGAACCACCCTGCAAACCGCAGGGAAGAAGACCTGCTTGTTCGGGGAACGCGAGAGCAAACCGCGGCGAAGCTGGTCTCCTTTCCCGGTTTGCTGTCGCGTTCCCGAACCACCCTGCAAACCGCAGGGAAGAAGACCTGCTTGCTCGGGGTTCGGGGAA
Organism: Gopherus flavomarginatus; assembly: GCF_025201925.1. Classification (NCBI taxonomy): domain Eukaryota; kingdom Metazoa; phylum Chordata; order Testudines; family Testudinidae; genus Gopherus; species Gopherus flavomarginatus. Next base: position 101,324,388 of record NC_066617.1, on the reverse strand, counting down.
CGCGAGAGCAAACCGAGAAAGGAGACCAGCTTTGCCGCGGTTTGCTCTCGCGTTCCCGGAACCACCCAGCAAACCGCGGGGAAGGAGACCTGCTTGCTCAGGGGTTCGGGGAACGCGAGAGCAAACCGGGGAAGGAGACCAGCTTCGCCGCGGTTTGCTCTCGCGTTTCCCGGAACCACCCTGCAAACCGCAGGGAAGGAGACCTGCTTGCTCGGGGTTCGGGGAACGCGAGAGCAAAACCGCGGCGAAGCTGGTCTCCTTTCCCGGTTTGCTCTCGCGTTCCCGGAACCACCCAGCAAACCGCAGGGAAGGAGACCTGCTTGCTCGGGGTTCGGGGAACGCGAGAGCAAACCGGGGAAGGAGACCAGCTTGATTACCAGAGGCTTCCTCAGGTATGCTGGGATACCTGCTTATTCCACGGAGGTCAAGAAAAGCGCTGGTAAGTGTCTATATTTGATTACCAGCGCTGGATCACCAGCGCTGGATCCTCTACACCCGAGACAAAACGGGAGTACGGCCAGCGCTGCAAACAGGGAGTTGCAGCGCTGGTGGTGCCCTGCAGATGTGTACACCTCCTAAGTTGCAGCGCTGTAACTCCCTCACCAGCGCTGCAACTTTCTGATGTAGACAAGCCCTAAGACTGGAGTGGGATACTGGGGGAAAGAGAAACTGGGACTGCAACGGGCTGGACAAGATTGCTGGGCTGGGTGAAGCTGATGATGGAAATGGAGGGGACTGGGAGACAGCTGGCAGGGGCACATGCAGAGATCAGACAAGTTGTTGGGAGAGAAGGGGAGACTTAGATTGGCTGGACAAGGAGGCTGGGACTAGGAACCAATATGTGAGGGGAATGGGGCAGGGAGAGGATAGACTGAGCTGAAAAGAAATTGAAGTGCCAAGGGTACGGGGTGGTGGGGGAGAAGAGAGGGAATGGGACTAGGAGACAGGATGGGAAAGGGTGAATTGAAACTAACTGAGCAAGGATATGGAGTGGTGAGGAGGAAATTGGGATTCTGACAACGAACCCGGAGGGGGAGACTAGGATTGGGAAAAGACACTGGAATAAGTCTGATGAGGGGAGACTGGGACTAGGCAGACAGTCAAGGAGAAGGAACTGAAGTAGGAAGAGCTAGGGCTGGGGACAAAGGGCTGGGACAGAAGGGGTCAAGTTTGGGAGGTACAGCCACAAGAGTCTGTGACCACTAGGGCAGTGGTTTTCAACCAGGGGTCCGAGGCTCCCTGGGGGGCCTCGAGCAGGTTTCAGGGGGGCCGTTAAGAGGGCCAGCATTAGACTCACTGGGGCCCAGGGCAGAAAGCTGAAGCCCTGCCGCATAGGGTTGAAGCCTGGGCCCTGAGCCCTGCTACCCGAGGCTGAAGCCAAAGCCTGAGCAATGTAGCTTTGCGGGGGCTCCTGTGGCATGAGGCTCTCCAGGCAATTGGCCTCCTTGATATCCCCTAATGCCGGCTCAGGCTTTTATATGCAGAAAATCAGTTGTGGTGGCACAGGTGGGCTGCAGAGTTTTTATAGCATGTTGGGAGGGCCTCAGAAAGAAAAGGGTTGAGCACCCCTGCACTAGGACACATTCGCCTCCTGAGCCTGGAAAGGAGCCTAAAGTCTCACCATTCCTTTACTGTCAACATATACCTGGGAAATCATCTGGCAAAGCGTACGTCTAATCCCCCTTCTAGTGCTTGTCACAATCATGTTCTGCTATCAGTTACGTCAAGTGACAGAGTAGCTCAAGCGGCAGAGGTCTGTGCTCTGGGCTTACCGATTCCAACCCTGCTGATGAACCATGTGGGTGCCAATAAGATGCTACAGGATGGAACTTGTTTGTTTGCTTTAAAAAAAAAAAAAAACAACCACCTAGGAATTTACATACAAAAAATATGTTAAAAACTTACTGAGAGGTTGCAATAACAAGGACTCAAAAATCAGGAAATACCAGAATTAAGGTTGCCTGTGCAACCTTAATTCAGTCTCCTTGTACACATGTATTATGATACAGTATATGATCACATATGGGAAAAAAACCTAGGATCTTTGTCTCATTCAGCACACAGGATCACAGGCACTGACTTTCTCCCTGGGGGTGCTCAATCCCCGCTCCACCCCAAGCCCCCAATACTCCACTCCACCCCATCTCTTCTTACCCCTGCTCTGCCTCCACCCTGTCTCTTCCCACCTCATTCTATCTCCTCCCCTGAGCGTGCCTGCCTCCTCCTGCCCCTGCCCCTCCTCCTCCCCCCCCTCCCCGCGCCTCCTGCCCATTGCTGAACATGGCGAGGAGCTGATTGGCGGGGCCCGCTGGTTGGAGTACCCAAAGAGCTGGGACCTATGGACAGAATGGACCTGCTCTGGAGATGGATCAGGTCTGTGTAGAAAAGGAAGCTGTTGCCTGTAGAACCCCTACCTCATTTGTTGCAGAAGTTGGAAGGTGGGTAGTGAATAAGGCATGGGACTACAGGAAGAGAAAGAAGGCTCTCACGGTCAAGGCAGTTGAATGCTGCCCTGGAGAACTGGATTCTATCCCTGCCTCTGACACAGTTTCTCTATGATATTGAACAAGACACGTTAACCAAACTTTTCACAGGTGATAATTGACTGTAGTTCCTCTTTTCTGGGTGCCCAAACTGATACCCTAGGGTCTGATTTGTAGAAGTGCTGAGCTGTAACTGAAATCAATGAGAGCTGTGCTGTGAACATATTAAGTGCTACACAATACTAAGTAATGGAAATAATAACATCCCCTGCACTTCACAAGGGTGTAGTGAAAAATCAAATGACTGTGATGCACTCAGATACTACATTAAGGAACACCATAGAAAATCCCATAAGGAAATTAATGAACAATGAGGATAAAACAAAATATTGAATAGCTGCCCAGAAACTGAACACCTTCCATCCTGTGCACTGAATGAGAATGTGGGCCTATGGAAAACATACCATAATGCATATGCCTAAATGGGCAGAATTAAGGTTCAATTCTGCAATTCCCTAACATTGGGGCACTTGACTTTGCAACAAAGTTCTATTAACGTAGCTTTCTGTACAGTATTTTGTACACACTCCCACACACAAGGTTTACATTAGAGAAGACAAGGTCTAAGAAATATCAGATCTATGCTTTATTTTCAAAGATCTCATTTAATTGGTTTATTTTGAGAAACACTTCTTATGCCCTCAGTTCACTACCCAAAGAAAACAAATAGAACTATAATGTGTTTTAAAGATCAGCATTTACATATTTAACAAAGCCTCATGCAATTCCAACCATTCTTTCAATGTTTTCAGAGATCCAGCCCCTAGCACAGTATGTAAAAAGTTCAGAGGCATGGATGGCCACTTGCTATGTGACCATATATACTGCGTCCTGTGAAAAACAACCTGTGCTGATCATACTATGCACTGGCACTAACCAACCTCATGCAAGAGGACAAATGAAAGAAAGACATGGCATGAGCAGAAGTATGTTGCTAAGGCCCAGCGTTGGCAGCAGAATTGGTTTTCTAGTCCCCAGGGTGCTAAAGCTGATGAGCTGAACGCCTAGGGGGAGGGAAAAGAAAAATGATTCTATGCAATCCAAAGAGAGACTCTAGAGCAAGCTCCCCTTGCAGTGAAGACAGGGCAAATGAAACACAGATCAAAAAGAAAAAGGAGACAAAGGAAGAAATATTACAAATGACTTGGTAAGCTAGCAGACACCACTCCTGCTTGCAAAGCAAATAGTCATTAGAGATCTGGGGAAGGGCTTCATTTCCATAGAGCTTGGGTGAAAGAAATCTGCACTGTGAAGCCAGTCCTCTCACAAACACTCAGCATGCATCCTGTGCACAGCTGGGAGAACCGAGGAAATTATCTAGAGACACTATAATCTCTCAGAGATCAGAGCTATGAATCCAGTGCTTTCCTATCAGGAGCCTAGCAACAACATGGACCTCTGCTCCGTTAGTCCCTCCTGTCTTTGATGGCTTCAACCGTCTCAGAGAATGGGAGGAAGGGTAGATTGATCAAATTGCTTGCTGGAGTTGCTGCTCTTTCTTCTGACCTTTTATACTCCAGCATATATTCAGCAAGGCAGCACCTGCGTAACTCTTCAGTCTACATCCTGCACTCTATAAAGCACTCCTGAGCATAAAGTGACCTTACATTTGTACCACGTGATTCATTGTATACAAAGGGTTAAGAGCCATACCTCTGATGTCTAATGCAAGGGTAAGGCTTTTCTATTTAAAAAGCAACTAAGGGCTGGTCTGTCTACACAAACTTGCACTCGTTTAACTACATCAATTTCCGAAAATCTGTTTTGGTGCAAGCCTGTGTGTGGACACTTACTGTGGAATAAAATTTGATTGAACTAAACATGGGTCAGATTGAGAAAAAAAAATTGGCACACTCTTCCAAACTCGGCCCACAGACTAAGTTACACCCACACAAGAGGCTGCTCACAATAGATTGTACAGACATTCAGAACATGATTGTGCATGTACTTTGTGCTCTTTTGGGTACAAAGAAACCCATGGACTTTCCTGTGCTCCTTGGGCTTGGCTTCCCATTGGTAAGGACATACCCACTGGGCTTTTTGTGCTTGACCCTCCAGAGTGTGTGGGAAGGCCTCAGATGTCCTGCTCCTTGGGTTTAGCTCACTCTTGATTGGTGTGTAGGAAAAAGGGTGGTGTCTCCAAACCGACATGTTCATGGTTCAAAAATGAGCTGTCACTTGCAGATCTTCATAATATGATCTTCCCTTTCCTTTCTTACATCCTTTGACGAGCAGTTCAGTAGTTAATACTTTCAATGGCAAAACATCCCTGGGTACCTCAGTTAGCCCCCACTGAGATGAATGGGGCAGTTAATGGCTTTTAGAGATATCATTTCAGATCAAAAATACAGGTAGACATCACTGCATTAGTTCGCCTCAAAAATATGAGCCAAGTATACCTCAATAACCATAACAGCTAGAGACTTGGGACTTGTCTACACTTGGAAATTTAACCAAACAGCTATTCCAGAATAGTTAGTTCATTATAATCCCTGTGTAGACACACTTATTCCAGAATGAGTGTCCATACTGCGGCTTATACTAAAATAGCTATTCCAGAATAGCTACTTTGTTAAATTTTCAAGTGCAGACAAGCTCTTATTTACACTTCAAATGAAAGCTTAAATTCAGGCAAATAAGGCAGCAGCAGCAACACATAAGTGCTAGTATGCTGTTCTGGTACACAGCAGGTGGATCTGAGCCACAATGCTACAGTCAGTAGCACAAAGCAGCTTTAGCTAGATCGATCCTAGCCATTTTTATTCTAAAATATAAGTGTCCAGACACGGACTCGGACCAAACTAAGTCTGTTTTAATTCACATCTTTGCTTATTTTCAGCTCAAGAGTGCACAAGGAAAAAGCTGGGATGTCAGGGCCACCAACACTTCTTTCCTTTCCTCACCACAAGCCTCCTGTGGACTGCAGCAGCCGGACTCCCATCAGACTTCACCCTTGGTTAGTCTTCTATAAAGAATATTATCCTTTCTGAGTTTGACCATTACGTGTTTAGCCTGCCCTACTGCCAGTGCCTCACAGCAGACTTTGTAGAACTGCATACACCACACTGTAACACTATTAAGATAAATAGTGTTTCTTACTACTATAACTGTGCAGTTCCACTGTTAGCCTGCCTTCTCAGCTTCTCACACCACAGCCAGCAGTTTCCCCCAGATTAGGTCATCATGTTAGATTTTAAATTTCCCACTCTCTGGATCTCTACAGCCCAGAATGCACTGCATCCTACAAAGGCTTTATTTAAAATATCCTGTGACACGTTACAAGCTAGAGAGTACAGATCAGCAAGCAGGAAATTTAATTTGAATGTGGAGTATGATGATGGCTCATTAAAAGGAGGCGGCAGTTATAACCCCCAAGCTATTGTGTTCTGGCTACTGTACTGTTCTGGGCTGGATTCTACTCGGCACTCACAGTTAGAGAAAAGTGCAGTTCCTTTGTATTTTATTTCATTGCATTATTTACCAAATACAATGTGGCAGTGTCCAGTGTTGCAGGATCACTTAAGAAAAAATCATACTGTAATGTGCATGCACAAGGGACAATGTTGTGATTGCCGTTGGAACCTTAACTGTAGATTTCCTGGCTTGTGCATTTAAAACCTCAAATTTAACATTGTATTAATCTAGCTTTATACACTAAATTAAGGAATGACTCAGTACAAATCTCCATGGATCTACAGATTCTAATGTTCTATGCACAAAAGACACTGAACAGAGAAAATACAGCACAGGGAATAGAAAGAGCCATGACCACAAAATATGGAAACGCTTCACGAATTTGCATGTCATCCTTGCGCTGGGGCCATGCTAATCTTCTCTGTATCGTTCCAATTTTACTGTATGTGCTGCTGAAGCAAGCAAGAAACCAGAGCCCAATTACAGCACGGATGTGGCACAGCAGACTCAGAGTCAGATCAGATAGGTAACTCTGGGTTCCTAGTTTTTGCCACTGAAGGATACATGGTAAAGGGTAGAATAGCTCACTGGTTTGAGCATTGGCCTGCTAAACCCAGGGTTGTGAGTTCAATCCTTGAGTGGGCCATTTAGGGAACTGGGGTAAAAATCTGTCTGGGGATTGGTCCTGCTCTGAGCAGCGGGTTGGACTAGATGACCTCCTGAGGTCCCTTCCAACCCTGAAGTCAGTGTGAGACAAAAGCATAAGAGGGACTGTAGGATGCACTGGGAGGCAAAGGCTTCTGTGGGGGTGGGGAGAGAGAGACCATCCCCAAAGAACAAGGGTCACAGAAAATTCCCTCCACATTGTGCCAGGGAGAAAAGAATGTTACTGGTTACCCATTTTTGAATTAACATACTTGGTGCAATAAAGAGCCCTGAGCACTAGTTTAGCAGCTGAAACCCTTTAAACACCTCAGTTTAACTATAATCCTACTAAAGCAATAGTGGATCTGGGAGTTTGGGGTGGAGATAAGAGGAAGAGTGGTACATACAGCATAAAGGAAGAAAATGTTCTTCAATCTGCTGGGAAACTGGCCAAAACCAGTCCTTCTCCCAGGATCCACAAGAGCAGCAGGTCACAATCACTCCCATTTAAAGATGAAGCAAACCTCTAGCATGAGACTCTTTTGGCTGACGCATTGGCAGGCCATATCCCTTACACCCAGAACTGTTACACACACACACACACACACACACACACACACACACACACACACACACACACACACACGAAGTAGAGCAGGGGTACTGATGTCTGCTCCCACACTTCAGCCAATCTACACTGGAGCTGGAGGTGTAATTTCCTGATATACACGTATTAGTTTTGATCCAGCTAATGTGCTAAAAATAGCAGTGTAGCTGCAGCAGCATGAGCTGCAGAAGGGGCTAGCCACCCAAGTACCAATCCAGGGTGCTGGGCATGATTGTACTGGAACTGGCTAGCTGTCCTGCTGCCTGCACCACTGGGGCTACACTGGTTCTTCTAGCACACTCGGTTGATCAAAGCTAGCATGTGTACTGTGCACCTATCTGAGCTGGAAATTACCAGTCCAAAGTAGGAGCACCCATAGTCAGTGGGGAGCTATCACATCATTGTCACTTATTAGCTAAAATCAGTACTAGCACCACTGAGCAGCTTCTCACTTCACCCCATCCAGCAGATTAAGCAGCAGTCTTATCTGCTCCACAAGAAAATGCCTATCTAGCCCTCCTAGGCAAAACCGGTGGCCACATTCAGGGCCCAAAATATGTGGTTGGAGAAGAAAGGAGATTTAAAAGTTGAAATCTTAAAATTAACGGGGCCAACCCTATAAAAACAAGCAAGTGTGCATTCCCCAGCATGTGTATGTTACCCTATGATTACAAAGCTAGAGTGTGTGCACAATGGAAGAACGTAAAAAGCAGCAAAACCCCTCTGTGTTCCAAGGCTTCCTTTGTTTTCCAAATAAACCGGAGGGAAGGGCTGGGAGAGGGGAGATGTGATTTCAAAAATGACAGTGACAGAACCCCATAACTTCCCCAGTAATGAATATATTAAACTTTTGACCTGATTATCCTTAAATCAAATGCAGGAGCCTGCAATCTTGGGCATATGGGTAACAGAGCCAAGGGCAAACAACAGATTTCAAGGGTACCAAGGAGCAGAGAGAATTACACATCCTAGCCAAGCAGCCGAACAGCTGACTACTCCAGAGAAAATTTCAGAATTTGTTCAGAGGATGAAAAATTATGTATATTTTATAAAGCTAGCTAGATATTTATCATCTCACATGCATTTTTCCTGTCACTATATCCCATAATCCACCAGGAATTCCTGTAATCCTGGCACCTCTGATAAAAGCATCCTTGCATCTGGCCACATACTCCCCAATTACAATGCTAATCCTCCCTTGATCATATTCTCTTCTCCTGACATTTGAGGATCAAACTTCTTTCTACCCTGTACACCCCCAGGGTGCCCCTCAGTCATATCAAAATTCCACAAAGCATAGGAAGTAGCCCAGGAACAGCACAGGTCCTACAGGTGCTAGAGAATGAGGGTAATTCCACAAAGAATTCTCTCTCTGAGGCACCTGCTGAAAAACATACAAACTCAGAGGGATCTCACTGAGGGAAAAGTCTGTTTAAAATTCAGTTACCAATATAATTTTTTCAAATGGAAGCTAAAGCCTACTGTGTGTAGGGGCTGCAGAGCGCTGAGCCCTAAAGGGAAGGCCACTCATGCTAGCACAGAATCTCTCAGCTTTCCACTCCTTATATGTGCAAAGCGTGTAAGCCCTCACACACACAACCCTCTACTCACCCAGAGGTACATCATGTCAACCGGGGCTGTTCAAACCCAGCAGAGAGGTGATCCTGGAACGCAAAAGGCTCCTCAGTAAAAAGTAGAGACAAAGGGTTTAAAAAAAATCCAAATTGCTCAGTTTAAGGATTAAAAAGTGTCTCGCCTCTTCCTCCCCCCTCCTCCTCCAACACTGTTTGGCTCTTCTGTGCTCTCTCTCTCTCTCTGGGAGTTCCCAGCCCTGTGTGTCTGTACTGGCGTGCAGAGCACACACTCTGCATTTGCCTCCAGGGAATTTCTCTCTGTCATTCTGCTTCTAAAAACACAATCACAGCCTCACAAGATTCTTGCAAAAGGCAGGGATGGGTGGGGTTAGTAATAAATGCAGACCAACTCCTAATGCCAGAGTGTGCTTACTTTAGAAATGGGTTCTTTAAACATGAATGAAGCAGCGAACTACTCTCCAAGGTCAAGGAGGGTGAGAGCAAGTCCTCCCCTCTCTACAACTCCCTTCCCTTAGTTTCCTCTCCAGGAGTCATCCATAAACCTAGAAACTGTGCACAGATCTATTCCTGCAACATCTTAGCCTGCGACTATAAGCAAACTTTAGTCAACATACAAAGCTTAGTCATAATTCAGTAGCTCTATGTACGTATAGTATGCCACTTACAGGGACCCAGGCAGAGAACAAATCTTGGGAACCCTGAAGCTAAGAAGATGGTGCATACAGTGTGCCAGGCACCCGAAAGTCACAAAGGGAGAGAGAGAGAGAGAGAGAAGATCAGGGTGGGATCAGAAGGGGAGAGAATCAAAAGATAAAAGGGTTTAAAAATCTGCTTTTGCAGGTGGCTTTCTATGGGAATATTTTACAACCTTTCATATCACTAAAGGGAACAAAGCAGCTGGCTTGGCTCCTGATTCATGGAGAATATTGAGTTTCAACTGCCCTGGGGCTCTGCTCCCCCTAAAATCAGCTGAGGTTAGCACCCTCTTGCTTACTGCATTCAGATCCCCATCCTAAATTTCAGTTTTACAAACACCTACCAATCAGGAGCCAGCCCTGGCAGAGGTGCACGGCACAAAAGACACTCTTCTTGAACTCCCAGCACCAGTCTGAAAAGACATGAGCCAACAAGTCCTTCCCCTCCACACAATACCCCCAATCCCATCCCCCATGCTTATAGGACAAATGTCACTTCTCATCTAGCTAGCCTGTTAAAACTGCTGTTCCAAACTAGGAAAACGGGTTTATCTCCCCATATTGGGATGCAGAATTACCTCGCCTCACTAGGCCCCAAATGACAAACCTCACTTGGCCTCTCTTCTAATGCAAGAGCCTGTATTTTAACTGAATTAGATCAAGAGGCAGAGACAATGGTCTCCTTGGAAATGTGTGTTTGGAATAAATATTTTTATCTCGGTAGAAGAAATAGAAATCTCACACCACCCCTGCTCCTTATCCTTACATATAAATTATATACATAAATAGGGCTCAAAGTGGAAACAGCAGAGGTACTCTCCCAACTCACCCACACAAGAGCCCCTATCTAGGGTGACAAAATGAGATGCCACCAGAGCAATTTGTGAAAATGTTCAAAGTATACTCACATATGCTCTGCTGGGCTCATCAAACTTGATTCCCCCTCAGTAGGGTTCAGATACACCATGGACTAGACTGGATTACGGTATAGGCACAACAAGCACATGCCTAGGGCCCTTTTTTCCAGAATCATAGACCAAGAGAGAAAGAAATAAAAAATAATATCAAAACGTCAGGGGGATGAGGTATTTTGTTTCTGACCTCATAGCTGCAAAGAAAAGCTAGACAGTGTGACCACGACGGAAGAAATGCAGTGATTTCTCAGCATCCACTAAAGCCAGGGAGGAAGCCACCTGGCCCAATGCCCACTACCAGCACACACTAGGCTGTGAAGAAGGTGCATAGGGTTGGCCCAGGGAGGCTTTTACGTCCCACTGGGTTGTGCACAATTGGCTCCCCATTGGTGCAGCTAAAATAATCTCTTGGGCCTTGTGACTCCACAGGTCAGATGGGAGAACACCACCTTTTTTCCCGTCCAAACATCACCCAGTCATGACATCAAACTGAGCTGTCACTCTCGGAAGATATTATAATCTGCACTATGACCCTTCTGCTTCTTTCTTACATGCACTGAATAGCAGTGGAATAGTTAAAAATGCTCACATTAACATCACTGGACATCTCAGTTAACATTTCACTGACATGCGTGGGACACGTTTAAACCTCTGGGAGATATTACTTCAGGCTGTCTGCAGATTCAGGAGGGCATCCCAGCATTGGTTTGCACCTGGGTCACATTTTCAAGATTTTATTCACAACCATGACGGCTAGAGACTTATGATTTTTTTTAAATGAAAGCTGGAGATTCTGGAATACAATAGCACAGCTTATAAAAACACGAAGCAGTTCACTGACCCAGCACAACCCAAGCAAATTCAAGCTCCACACATAAATGTATTTTTAGGAGAGATTTTAAAAGACGAGTGCCTAAAATTATGCTCCTAAATAGGTGACCTGATTTTCAAAAGTCCTGAATACCCAATAGCTCTCTAAGGCAAAAAACTACCCTGCATTTTTTCAGCCTGTCTCACCCCTTAGGTCCATTTCACAAGACAGGAACGGTAAGGGAAAGCCTGTGCCTTGAAAGCTGGATTTCAATTTGACAACTGGTTTCAAGACAGCTCCATAACTCCACTGCTGCACAAAGCACATTCAGCCTCCAAAGCAACATCCGGAACTCAAGTCTAAAACCCCTTTTTCAACAATGATCAAATACAAAATCATCCTGTCACCAGCAGTACTCAGTCAGAACCTCTCCACTGGAGGAAAACTTGGAGGTTTTTTTAGGGCCAGTTGGCCCCTTGTCACCAAGGCCTCATACGGTTTGACCATTCTTTAGTGGGGCTACAAAATCACACTACCTACTTGCCATGAATACTATCTGACACCTTATCAGGAAAAGATGATGTAAGAAATCCAGACCCTCCTGGCAATAAAGATACCATACCCCTGAAACTAGACCCAAAAGGGATAATTCCTGGTAGCCAAAAAAAAACAGGAGGGCTGGATCTCAGATACCTAAATCACTATTTACTTAGGGACAATTCAAGACCATCACCCTGGGAGAGATCATGCTTCTTTTAGAAGAAGGTGACCAATTATTACATGCTCTGGACCATGCACACAAGGATAATTCTTAAGCAACAGAAGTGTATCAGATTTCCAAAGCACAGCACCACCACCATTTTCCTGTTTTGCCTTTTGGGGTGGTGCTGCCACTCAGTGTTGTTACAAAAAGGTTGGCTGTAATTGTGGCCTGCCTACAATGGCTGGGTGTGCATGTTCCACACAATATTCTTGATTACCAAGTACCTGCCAGGGAGGGAGGGAAGGAGGGAGAGAGAATGTGACTGCAGATTGACTGAGCTGCTCCATTACAGATACTCATGAATGGTCTCTGGATCAGGGAGTCGTGCGATCAGAACTTACTCAAGTTGTGGGATACTTGAGGTTTCTCTTTGCCACTCACGTAACTCATCTTCTCATGGCACTGAGTATGCCAGATTAACAAGGCTCATCCACAGTGGAATCAGGCTCCTGCATGATGGACGGCTCTTAAGTATGGTGTTGGATCATCATGGTTTACCAGGGCACCTCACTCCATTCTAATCTGAGAATTTTCTCCTTTACAGCTAAGCTCTCACGTGTGTCAAAATCTGTAGGCATGGTGTCTCCACCCCACTTTATTTTATAATGCTGTTATCTAGGGTGACCAGATGTCCTGATTTTATAGGGACAATCCCAATTTTTGGGTCTTTTTCTTATACAGACTCCTATTACCCCCCACCCCCATCCCGATTTTTCACACTTGCTGTCTGGTCACCCTATACTAATAGGACTATGTCTAAATGGCTATGATTGCATTTATGACTTCACTGGCCAGAAACCATTGCTCACTAGATGCACTGCCTGCCTCACAGATGTTTCCCTCACAGACCCCTAACATGGTTATATTTGCAGAACATATGAGAAATAAAAATCACACAAGACAGCGACAGGTAGGAAGAGAATCCAAGGTCTCTCTATTCCCAGTCCCAGGCTCTACTCACTAAACCACACTACATAATTATTTGACACCATCCCCATACAAAAGAGAAATCGAAGGATTAATAAGGAAAATGAGAGAAGAATATAAAGAGGTTTAAACAAATATTTTATATTCATAGAGCATCTTCTATCCTGAAGGATATCAAAGGATATCACAGCCAAAGTTTCACATTCTCTGGCAGTGAAATGCAGCCATCCTTGGGGTAAATTTAAGCAGGGAGGGCCATGACCTTATATTTTGCTAGCCATAAGTGCAAGTGACATGGGGGCGGAGAGGAACAAACGGGGGGCAGGATCTGCGGGGGGGGAAGCAGTGTGGAGGTGGGGCCTCAGAGGAATGGGTGGCACAAGGGCAAAGCCTCGGGAAGAAGGGAAGAGGGGAAAGGGCCATAGTTCAGGCACCATTGCCCCCCCACACACACACGTTTAGGGAGCATCCTTCGCCTCTGAATCCAAGCAGTTTTAACACCACACAGCAAATCCACTCAACATTTTACAACAGGACACAAAACAGATCATATTTTATTTGATATTTAGATTGGCAGAATGTAATGACCCAAATAGGAATATGGCCAGGAAGTGGGCAGAGTTGCCACCCTTATTCTTGTAAAAAGTGTTATAGGATACTTAATCAGGAGGAGCGGTCAGCCTTTGTTTTAAAAGGCCCTGTTTACACAACAAACATAACCACATCCAGGTGCCAAGATACAATATTGTTGTCCTCTAATCTAGGTAAAATCTGTAGAATACAAGGGACCTAACCACATTGTATATACACAGATTATTTAATCAGGCTAAAGATTTGACTACACCCAGGTGGAGGCACGTGGACATGTCTAAGGTTTTAGCCCGATTACATGACCTGTTTACAATAACCACAAGCCCTATCTACACTACAAAATTTTAACTATAACGTAACCCTTTCAAAAATTTCCACCATGTTGTAGCCAGGCTCCGGATGCAGTTATTTTTTTTGTATCTCAGATGGGCTAAGTCTTGGCCAAACTAAGGCATCTCCATCAGCAGCCCCATAAGGACATATCAGGGCACTGGTTCAGAACTGAGTGAGGAAAATACTACCATTGACAATCACCAATACCACTTTCTATAGCACCTAGGTTCTCCTTGAAGGTTCTCATCCAGGAACTGATCCAGCATAACCCAGCCCAACGTTTTAACACTGCGGGCCAAAGGAGAGAAGAAATGAAGATGGGCCAATCAGATGACAGAAGATAAGGGAAACGAAGATGCATAGAAGGCATAAGGGAGGAAAACAAAAATAAATTGCTCTCCCAGAGAGATGCTGCTAATGCACAATCATATCCTGCGATGGAAAATTCTGGTCAGGGATGTATCTGCTTTTGTTAGCAAATAAGAGTTGTCTGAACCCTCTCCTGTAAGATAAAATTAAAAAGGAGTTAATTTTAATTTGGGACCTAAATAAGGATGACCATGTCCTTTCTTGGGAGGAGAGGGGTGTATGTCTTGGAGGGGTAAGGAAAAGGAGAATTTCATTTCAAACTGGGGAAATGGATTATTTTCTAAACCAAAAAAGTCAGACAGAGGATGCCACAATTTGCAGAAACAGTATACTGATCAAGGATGGAGACTCATTCATTGTCCCACCGCGATAAATACTTCAAGGACTATCTACAAAGGTCTGAGTGGAAATGGGAAGGGAAATGTGCTTTGCAATTGTCAAAGGGAAATTTCTATGACTAAATGGCTGTGTTCCGGGGCTTATCTGGCTCTGTCAGAATGTCCCAGCAAGAGAATGTGTAAATCAGAGTCTCTCAGTTTTGCTTTTTTAATAATTAAAATAAAATAAAAGATTGATTACGGGAATAGGAACTATCTGGGGAGGGACGCAAAAGTCTCTGGGCACACCTGCAGTTCCTATGGAGATAAGCACATCTTCTTTGAGGGTGGTTTACTCCTTTGGGTGCTGCTAGAAACTCTAACCTTATAAAAGAGTACATATTCATTCTGAACCTCTCTTCCCAGGAGTCCTGCATTATCTACAGGAATCAATGTCTGAAGCCACATGGTAAGCTCATCTCTGTGTCCAAGGCACCTGGAAATGTTTCTTTCTGCACCAGTCTGCTTGTGGAAAAAGTTAGGAGAATATAAAGTGTGTTCACTAAGCCACCCAGAAAGGTCCCTGGGGTCCTTTAGAATGTCTTATCAAACAAGTAAGCAAAACATTGGCATGTTTCAAGAGACAACCCATTTTGTTATAGTGCAAAGGAGACATTGGAAAAAGGATTGCCTGTTCTTCCTCTGGTGGGTACAGCTCAGCTATGCACTACCACATGAAGCAGGCTTCTGAAAGGGATTACTTTAGTGGCAAACTGCTTAGGGTGAGTTTACCTCCTGATAAAGAGAATGCATCAATCCAAACAGCAAAAATATCCCAACATGAAGATGAAACAAACCATTTCCAGGAACATTGCTGGAGATGTCCTGCCCCTGGCCACATAGTAATTAATTTTCTGGCCTTAAATATACTTCTCGTAGACTCAGGCCAGAAAGGACCATTGTGATAATCAATTCTGACCTCCTGCACACTGCAGGCCATAGAACCTCACCTACCCACTCCTGTAATTGACCCATAACTTCTGACTGAGTTACTGAAGTCCTCAAACTATGATTTAAAAAGACTTCAAGTTATAGAGACTCTACCATTTACTCTAGTTCAAACCAACAAGTGTCCCATGACTCACACTGCAGGGGAAGGCAAAAACCCTCTAAGGTCTCTGCTAATCTGACTTGGGAGAAAATTCCTTCCTGAACCCAAATATGGCGATCAGTTAGACCCTGAACAAGTGAGCAAGACCCACAAGCCAGACACCTGGGAAAGAAATCACTGTCGTAATCAGAGCCCTCCTCATATAGTGTCCCATCTCTGGGCATTGGGGCCATTTGCTACTAGCAATCACAGATGAGCCACATGGCATTGCAGGCAATCTCATCATACCATCCATAAACTTATCAAGCTCACTTGTGAAACCAGTTAGGGTTTTTCCCCCACTGCTCCCCCTGAAAGGCTGTTCCAGAACTTCACTCCTCTGATGGTTAGAAACCTTCATCTAAATTTCAAGCCTAAACTAGTTGATGGCCAGCTTCTATCCATTTGTTCTTGTGACCACATTGGTCCTTAACTTAAATAACTTCTCTCCCTCCTTGGTATTTATCCCTCTGATGTATTTATAAAGAGCAATCATCTCACCCCTCAGCCTTCATTTGATTAGGCTAAACAAGCCAAGCTTCTTAAATCTCCTCTTGTAAGGCAGGTTCTCCATTCCTGTGATCATCCTAGTAGCCCTTCTCTGCACCTGTTCCAGTTTAAATTCATCTTTCTTAAACACGGGAGACCAGAACGGTGCACAGGATTCCAGATGAGGTCTCACCAGTGTCTTGTACAATGGTAATAACTACTTCAAAAGATCTCAGCTCACAGCCTTACTGTTCAAACCTGAAGCCAAGAAAGGTGAAGTCCATAGCAAGGAGAAAGGAAACAAGTATTGAGAAATACTTTTCAGCTGTCACTCCCAAATTAGTAGCTTAAGTAGGGTGAATATAGAGTCAGCAAGGCAGTCTTTATAGTTATTCCCAAAGTTATTTGTTAAAGTGAGGTTAAAATTGAAAGCGCACATAGTGTTAGCAAAACCAGTAATTTAAACTACGGAAATTCAGAGTTAAGGCTAACGTTGCAAGAAATGCAAACATTTAGAAATACAGCCACACACCAGATAGCTAATGTTCTGTGGTGCTTTTCTGGTATTCAATCCGCCAAGGATGGTGTCCTGCCAGGGCACAGATAAATTAGTCTGGGTGCCTTAACTGTGAATCTCCATGCTTTAATTTAAGTGGTTTATGGAAGGACTTCTGGTGAGCCTTATGAGGTTGGTCAGAGACACCCCCAAAACCCACTTCTTGAAAGACCTTGGGATTTGCTTAAAAAAACCACCCTATTTGCATCCGACAAAGTGGGTATTCACCCACAAAAGCTTATGCTCCGATACGTCTGTTAGTCTATAAGATGCCACAGAACTCTGTCGCTTTTTACACCCTATTTGTGACGCTGTATGGAACTGAGACACACTTTATATTATTATTATTACCAGTATTATAAAATTGCAATGAATAATGCTAGCTATGCCATGAAAGATATCTGTGAAAACATTATGATTTGCCAAGTATAATAATTTTGATTATATGTTTGTACCACCTTTGTATTATGAGTTACAGTTATGTAGGGTATATCTGTATTTTCAAACTTGCGCTGTGTTTCTGAGTGACACTCCAAGACAGATTGGCAACAGCACTGCCTAGCCTGTTCAATGGCCCATCAATGGTCGTCAGCGGTACAATGAACCCATGGAAAGGAGCCAGGGGATACACCTTATGAGTCAGCAAGACTTGTAGGGGCAGGTCAGTGGACAGAAAACTCTAAGGCTTTTCCATGCCATGTGCTGTGAAGCTTGTGTTTGGGATACAGGAAGTACAAGCCACATGGCAAAAGAATATAAAAGGCAGCTGCATCTGCACCATTTTGTCTTAATTCCTCCTTCTTATCTCCGGGGTAACTTCTCTACAAACTGATGCTCTGAACAAAGGACTGAATGACCGACCCATCCAGGCTGTGGATATGTTCCATAAGGCCTTTCAAGCCAGCAAAATCACTAATACTGCTAAGAACCTGATATATGGACTCTGAAGTCTCTGTATGTATCTGATTACTTTACCATTTAACACTCTTCTTGTTCTTTCTTTTTTCTTTATAATAAACCTTTAGTTTTAGATACTAAAGGATTGGCTGGCAGTGTGGTATTTTGGGTAAGATCCAAACTAATATTGACTGGCAATGCAGCTGGCCCTTTGGGGTCAGAAGATTTAGTGGAGAAGGAAGAGCCAAGCAAGCCTAGGGTCTGGAGTATGGGTGGAATCTCCCCACTACCATCATTCCTGAAGTCTCCTTTTCACTACCTCAATCCAGGCTCCATGCCCTTCCCACCACCATGCTATAACTGGAAGACCTACTAAGGGCCACAAAAAGTTAGTACATTTGGAGCTGCACAGGAGGGGTTGCCAGGACTGGCATGAGGCACTGATATTTCAAAATTTTCATTATTTTTGAAGTTAGAGTTTAATCAACTAAACTTTAATCTTATGCTCATTATTCTGACTGGAGGAGTCCAGAAAATTAAGTTTGAATTCTTTCCCTCGTCCCTATAAAGCAGCAAAAAGCGTTAAACCTTCTCCAGAGTTCAAACGCTGTTCTGTTTTTAGTGTGTCAAATCAGGAACCCCATATATGATTTAAATGAAAATGGGTAGAAAATATCTCCCCCTCCCCCCCCCGTCAATTTAATGTATCAATGCTGAGGCTGATACACATTTGTTTGTGGATTTTATACAGGGGACAAATAGGGCTTATAAAGTGGAAACTCGGGGCAACCTGAAACTCAGGCGCAACCTCAATGATGGAATGGTCACCAATGTTCCATAACTGTGGCAATGGCCACATCAGATAGGCAATGTCAGGGGTGTTGCCTTGCTTGAGGCATAGGTGGTTTACGTGAAGAAGAAAAGAGGCTGCTGCTGTTCTGAACCACTAACAGATCAATTTTTTCATCATTTTGAATCAGGAATCAATTTTTTTGCCTCCATCTCCCACTACTGCAGGCTATCCTAATGCATTAGCAACTCATGAGTGTGTGTACACAGATCATCCACTGAACTCAAATAGGCTGGGTGTGGAGTGATATTACAGCAGTATGTGTGGGAAAGATGGCAGCGGAGTTCTCACCTCTGGCTCCAGGAAGTCGTGTTAAAATTCCACTATAGAACTACGGCTTATACCCGTGTTGACACCTCAGGACAGAACCTGGGGACAATGCCATCCTTTACAGCAGCTAAAGGAATCCCTTTCTTCTTCTTCTATGTGGGAGAAACCTAAAGATATTAGGGCATTATTCAAAAAGTAGGAGATGCTCTTGTCCAGGCCAAATTCTTTTTCAATAAAAGAGATTATAATTTTCCAGGCACATGACAGTACTGACTGCTTGTTAGCTATTATGTTTACCTGTGCCAGCCCCATACTGCTGAGATCTAATTCAATATTATGTAAAGCAGTGTACAAGTCCTGGGATATGGATGTAACTGGAGACAAGAATTTTATTCTGTACTTGTAAGAGCCCCTTGATCAGCTGAACAGATTCTGAACATTCCCTTTAACAGTGTGCAATGCTTTCTCTCTTCCAAGAAGAGCCAAAGATTAATAAATCACATTGAGCAGATTTAAAATACACCTAAAACAGCACAGAAACCCAAGTATTTTTCAAATTCTGCATTATACAGACTCATGGTTGGCTCTCTCCATCCTATTGTCATGGTTCCTTTAATTTTTCTCTCTATGTTCTTTTTTTATAATCTAATTATCGTCTTTGGGTTGATCCCCTATAAAAGAAAAAAAAATCAGTAAGGTTATACAAACGCTTTATGTACCTAAAGCAAGACAAGTTGTCTGGATTGTCAGCTTGCTTTTGCCAACAGAATGTCAGTTACATGATTTTGGTGTGAGAATGGATCCTGAAGAGACCAATACACAAGTATATAATTCACAGGTAGGAGAGGAATGACTCCTCCACCTAATTAAGGAGCAACACAAGTGGGGTCTGAAGGGAATAACCAGAAGGAAGGCTCAGATTAAAACAATTGCCAAACGACTTCTGTGAAGCATAGTAACAATTATATGTTAAATAGGGACAGGAGGAAGAAAATCCAATACAGATTTAAGGGAAAGCAGATACCTGTAGAGCATAGGAGTAGAGAAAACGCAAGGGGAGACTGCCACATATAGAACTAAAACTTTGCAAGTATGTGTATCCACAGCTCTCAAACCACATACAGAAGAACCAAAATGGGATATGTCCAAGGCCATACCTACACTACAAAGTGTAGTCGATACAAGTTATGTTGGTGTACAGCGGACAAAGTTAGTATATCGCTGGCTTGTGTATATACTTGCTACTTGCGTCAGCACTGCGCATACTCACCAGGAGTGTTTGTGTTGATGCAAAGTACAGTGCACTGGGGTTAGTCTCCCAGTGTGCCCCATGTCACCAGGGCCGGCTTTAGGCCGATTCGCCCGATTCCCAGGAATCGGGCCCCGCGCCTATGAGGGCCCCACGCCTTAGACACTTTTGTGGTTTTTTTTTTAAACTTACCTCGGGTCCCTGTCTGCGATCTGCTCAGGGGTCTTCTGTGGTCCCACTCCCTTGAGCGGAGCGCAGGCGGGAGCGCGATAAGCCCCGCTCTCCCGGCTGGAGTCCCGGCCGGAGCGCGGCAGGCCCCGCGGCCCCGGCTGGAGTCCCGGCCATAGCGCGGCAAGCCCCACGGCCCCGGCTGGAGTCCCGGCTGGAGTGCAGCAAGTCCCGCTCTCCTGGCTGGAGCTCTGGCCGGAGCGCGTCAAGCCCCGAGGCACCGCTCTCCCAGTTGGAGCCCCGGCTGGAGCGCGGCAAGCCCCGTGACCCTGCTCTCCCGTCTGGAGCTCCGGGCCTTTAAATAGCCTCCAGAGCCCTGGGGTAGTGAGGGGCTCCGGGGGTATTTAAAGGGTCAGGGCTCCAACTGCCTGCCTCTGCCACCCCGGTCCTTTAAATAGCCGCCAGAGCCCCGCCACCCCCATGCCTTCCCCAGGGCTCCCGCGGCTATTTAAAGGTCCAGGGCGGGGTAGAAGCTGGGGAGCCCCGGGCCCTTTAAATAGCCCCCAAAGCCCTGGGATAGCAGGGAGCTGGGGGGCTATTTAAAGGGCTGGGGCTCCAGCTGCCTCTGCTGCACCCCCTGCCTTGCCCACACCAGCCCCGCTCCCCCTGCCTGCAGCCAGCTCTGCACCCCGTGCCCACAGCCAGTTCCTGTCAAATCCCCTGCCGTGTCTCCAGTCAACCGCTGCCACACACCCCTGTGGCCTTGCCCAAAGCCAGCCAGCCCCACACACACCGTTGCCCGCACTAGCCCTGCACACCCTGCCCTGTGTCCAGCCAACCCCTGCTGCACCCCCCTGCCTGAAGCCAGCCAGTCTCACACTCCTCTGTCTCCAGCCCTGCTAACCCCTGCTGCATCCCCCCACGGCCCTGCCAGAAGCCAGCCCGCCCCACACATCCCCTATCTCCAACCAGCCCCGCACCCCTTGCCCTGCCTGCAGCCAGACCCTACCTCCAGTCAGCCCCTGCCCTGCCTCCAGCCAGCCCCATGTCCACCTGTGCCCTGCAGTTCCCAGGGCAGTAACCCTGCACACCTGCTTCAATGAGGTGGGCAGGGAGCAGCTGGAACCACACATGTGAAACAGCAGTCATTAATAACCAATCAACAGCATATATGATGCAATGTACATAATTTATAATTTTATTATTTATATAGTTATGGAAAGTAAATAATACATGAAAGAAATGAAAGGCTTTTTTATCCACTTTTTTTTTTTTAAGTCATCCCTGCCAGGGCCCCGCCGAAAATGTTCGAATTGGGCCCCGCACTTCCTAAAGCCGGCCCTGCATGTCACCATCCAGTATAATGCCTTTTAGGAAATTTTCACAGTGTGCTGTGGGATAGAAATGACTCACCCGGGGATTGTTGTGTGCTAGAGGTCAAGTTCCCAGCATGCAACTTTCTCCATCCCATAATGCCATCCATATCCTATCATTTTTGCATCTTTAAAAAAAAATCCCATAAACCCATCTCTCTGCCAGAAGCGCATAGCACTCTGCACATGGCAAATACAAGACACACAACTCTTCTGTATTTGCTGACCTGCAGGATGTATCACAACTGAGGACATGATGATTTCTTTGAGGATAGTTTGCTGTGGGACACAGGAAAAACAACTCAAGGTTGTGGGTGGCACTCATGGAGCCGCTACCAGGGGCAGCTCCAGGTCCCAGCACGCCAAGAGCAAGCTTGGGGCGGCAAGCCGTAGGGGGCGCTCTGCCTGTGCCACGAGGGCAGCAGGCAGGTTGCCTTCGGCGGCTTGCCTGCGGAGGGTCTGCCGGTCCCACAGCTTCAGCGGACCTCCCGCAGGCGTGCGGACCCTCCGCAGGCAAGCAGCCGAAGGCACCCTGCCTGCCGTGCTTGGGGCGGCAAAATGCCTAGAGCCGCCCCTGGCCGCTACACACAGTGGACACCACTTCTGGGCCTGAGAAATGAGCACTGATTGGGGGGAGCGGGATCTCATTGTAACGCAGGTTTGGAATGATGTGCATCTGCTGCCAAACTTTCGGCTGCACCAGGCCACATTCCTGCATCTGACATCAAATTCGCCCCAGTGCTCCAGCACACAGATGCCAGAACAAGAGCTTCACTGACAGTGAAGAAGAGTGTGTCGATTGCACTCTGGAAGCTTGCCACACTGGATTGCTATTGGTCACTGGACAATTAGTTTGGGGTTAGAAAATCCAGTGCAGGCCACTGTCATCACAGCATGCAGGGCCATTGTCTCCTGCTATGCAGGGACTGTGACTCTCAGCAAAGTGCAGGAAACAGTGGATGGATTTGCAGCAATCGGGTTCCTGAACTGTGGTGGGCCAATACACATCCCTATACTGGTACCACCCCATGATGCCACAGAATACATCAACAGAAAGGGCTACTTTTCTATGGCTATGCAAGCGTTGGTGAATCACCAGGGGCATACTGATATTCAGTTTGTTCACCACCTCTGACCATCTCAAATTCACATCTTTAAGAACACAGGACTGTTCAGAAAGCTGCAAACAGGGACATTCTTTCCCAGCTGGTACATTACCAATCGCAATACTGAAAGGCCAATAATGATTCTAGGTGACCCAACCTACCGCTTGCTCCTGATGCCATATGCTGGCTACCTCAAGAGCACCGAGGAAAGATTCGATTACCAGCTCAGCAGCTGCAAAATGACTGCTGAATGTGCTTTTGGTAGATTGAAGGGACACTGGTGGGGTTTACTTACAATGTTGTATTTGAGTACGAAAATATCCCAATGATTATAACTGCCTGTTGGGTCCTGTAGAAATGTCTGTGAGGCAAAAGGGGAGGTGGAGTGGTTGTCTGCTGACTGTGAACACATGGGCTATTACTAGAGCACAGCATGGAGCTGTGCAGCTGAGGGAGGCTTTGAAAGAGTACTTTAACAGTCAGCCACAGTCACATTCTGTGCTGGAGTATCCCCTGGCCTGGAGCTTTGAGTGCTGCTGAGACGGTGTAGTGATTACTGTACATGTAGAAATATGACTGGGGACTTTCCTGAAGCTGGTTCTGTGGTGCTTAGTGTGCATTCAAAGTACTGTTTGCTTTGACTACCACTATGCATTCTGCAATATTTGTTGTACGCTGATAAACAATTTGATTCTCCAAAAATAGAACTTTATTGAGTAGAAAAAAACAGGTCAGAAAACCAATGTGCCAATAAAACCACAGGCAATGATATACAAATGTTAACATAAATTAACAGTGCGAAAAATTAAAATTAGAAAGAAAATAAACATTTACGTCCATTTGAGTGCAGAAGTGTCCTTTACGGCTATACATACACTACCTGTGTTTCTCACCAGCCAGCGCATGTGAAGTGATGGTTTTCCTTGCTGTCCCCCAGTGTGAAGTGGTTGGGGGTAATGACCACCCTGGGATGCCACATGGTATGGTGAAGAGTGTAGGGAACAGTGACCATGGAGTTCTCTAAGGACTGCAAAGGGAAGAGAGTCCAGGATTTTTGGACCTGTCCTGTAGATCAACCAAGGTCTGCAGTATTTGGGTTTGCTACCTAAGACCACCCATTACTTCCTGGTGCACTTCCCACTCCTCGTTCTGATGGAACTCCTGGGCCTATTTCCTGTTCTCTGTCTTTTTCCATGCTTTTGGTCATATTCCCCACCC
Source organism: Gopherus flavomarginatus (assembly GCF_025201925.1). NCBI lineage: Eukaryota > Metazoa > Chordata > Testudines > Testudinidae > Gopherus > Gopherus flavomarginatus. The sequence continues at coordinate 101,300,538 of NC_066617.1, read as the reverse complement.
AAGCCCTTTGTTCATGGTCTGATCCAGCATGGGCTTGAAGGTTCTCACAGAACATGTCCTCCCTAGTCCTCTTCTTTCTCACCCTTATTAGGGTCTGGTGTTCTATGGGTAGGAAGGGGGACATCCCCCAAAAGGCTATCACACTAGAAGCTGCTGACAAAAACAAATGTGCCTCTGGATTTACAGTCACAAGGGACAGAGAAAGATAAGTTTCAAAATTCCCTTCCCTTATTACCATAAACACATACACCTCTACCCCAATATAAAGCAGTCCGATATAACGTGAATTCGGATATAACGCAGTAAAGCAGTTCTCCGGAGGATGGGGCTTCTTTACCTCATTATATCCGAATTTGCATTACCGCAAGCAGTTCCTCTGCGCCTACCTGTTTCTTGCTGCAGCCCTCCCCGGACCCCCCCACCCCAGCTCACCTCCGCTCCACTCCACCTCCTCCCACGAGCATGCCACAGCTCCACTTCTCCCTCCCTCCCAGGCTTGCTGTTTGGCACGGCAAGCCTGGGAGGGAGGAGAAGCGGAGCTGCAGCACGCCTGTGGGAGGAGGCGGAGGGGAGGTGAGCTGGGGCAAGGGGGCCACAGAGGAACCGCCCCCTCCAGCTCACCTTTACTCCACCTCCTCCTCCCACAAGCACGCCACTCAGCTCCGTTTCTCCTCCCTCCCAGGCTCACCGCGCCAAACAGCTGATTGGCGCGGCAAGCCTGGGAGGGAGAGGGGAGAAGCGGTGCTGTGGCGCGCTCATGGGAGGAGGTGGAACGGAGTGAGCTGGGGTGCGGGGGGCCCCCATGGAGGGCCACAGCAAGTAACGGAGGGCTTAGAGGAACCGCTCTCGCTCATCTCCACCTCCTCCCCTGAGCGTGCCACCACTGCTCTGCTCCCCCCATCCCCTTTTCCAGGCCAAACAGCTGATTGGTGCAGCAAGCCTGGAAGGGAGGAAGGGAGAAGAAAAGCGGCGGTGGCACGCTCAGTGAGGAGGCGGAGGCAGAGCAGTGGTGAGCTGGGGCGGAGAGCGGTTCCTCTCCCTACCCTGATATAACGTGGACTCACCTATAACAGTGAATTTTTTGGCTCCCAAGGACCACGTTATATCAGGGTGGAGGTGTAATAAAAAATGCTTACTGCTCTCCAGCCCCACGTGTGGCAAGTATGGTGGGGGGGGTGGGATTTTCTGTTGCCTGCAGATATAAAATTCTGGTCCCTATTCCATGGGTAGCAGCATAGGGCAATGGCACTGAACACTGGCACTATTTTAGCTGATATCTCACTCCTAAGGGTTGTACAATCACAGAGAGCACAGCTGCTCCTGGCACCCAGAAGCCACCCAGGCCCATATGCTGCTAGCCTGTTTACTGCAATGGTGCCAGCCAAACTTATTGCAGAGCAGCGTGTGGAAGTGGCCTACCGTGGAGAAAGAAATAAGGTAGTCATCCCTAGAAACTTTCAGCAGAGGACTGAAGACTATCTCCTTGAAAGTGTCATTGAGATCTCAGGAGGAAAAAAAGTGATATTCCTATGAACATAAACTGCTCCACATATCCCCTCCCACCTAACCCAACAGATGAATGAAAGCAGATGCCAACTTTACTTCTGTTTGTTGTACCACTACCTCTTCTTGTACAAGCAAAACAGTGTAAAGTCAATACCTTTGTCTTGTTAACTGGGGGATGGGCTGGCACAATCTTTAAATTTAAGCACTGTAAGAGAAAACACATGCAGACACTTACCAGAGTTCCCTTCCCCTTTTTCAGGATCATCCATGCTTGCTTGGCAAAATGGGCTAGATTGTGACAGTCTCAAACAGGACCTGGTTTGCGGCATGGCTAAGATCTCCTGTCATGTCTCCCTCCTCCTCCTCCTCATTGTTCACAACAAGAGTCTCTGTCTCAGGTTCCTCCGAGTAGCCTGTGGGGTGCTGGTGATGTCTCTGCCAAGTATGGCAAGAAGTTCCTTATAAAAACAACAGGTCTGCAGCGTAGCATCCAATCTATTGTTGCATTCTCTGGCCTTGTGGTATCCCTGACAGAGTTCTTTCGCTTTCACATGGAATTGCTGCTGATCCCTGCCGTACTCCTTTGCCTACATTCCCTCACGCAATCTGCTCGTAGATGTCCACATTTCTACAGCTGGTCCATAGCTGGGCGTTGTGACAGACAGTACCCAATGTTCACCACTTTTACAAGACTATGATACATTTTGTACAAAGTATGCCTTGTGAGCTACCATTTGAAAACTCACAATCTGCTGAACATTATTGTCTTGGTAAAATGTGTGGAAACACAGTATGTTAAGTTTATACAGTTCTACTGTATGATTTTAGCAAAGCATATTCCGTATCTGGGGAAACAGCCCAAACCAGTTCCTCAGATACAAAAAGTTAGTCAGCACCTCAGACATGTGTCAACCTACTCAGATCACATGGGCAAATGGCCATTCGTTGGCAGAAAGAAGGGCGAGAGTGAGATATTTACATTTGGCAATGGAACAGCTGGGGGTTCCCGTGTTGCCTGTACCCCAGCTGGAGATATACCTTTCTCTTCTCTTGGAGGATTAAGAATAGAGGACACAAGATAAATTACACTTCTCTTTCATTCCTCTCCCCTCATGGCAGCAACTACGCCTGAAGGAACACTGAGCTGGGGGAGTGGTCCTGGCTGAGATGGAATTCAACCTCCAGCCTGTAAGATTGCAAAAAGCTTGTGGTGAGAAAAACCTTTGCTCTGAATTCATTTAATCTGCTACATTTTGGATTAGTTTGTGTTTTACCTTTTATTTTCTTTGTAACCAACTCTTACTTTTATGCCTCATTACTTGTAATTACTTAAAATCTCTCTTTCTGTAGTTAATAAACTTGTTTTATTGTTTTATCTAAGCCAGTATGTTTTGATTAAAGTGTTTGGGAACCTCCACTTGAGATAATGGCTTGTGCATATCATTTTCTATTAATGAAATGATGGACTTTCTATGAGCTTGTATTATCCAGAAGGAGAGAGCTGAGCAGTACAAGATGCACAATTCTGGGAGAAAGTCTGGGACTGGGGATTTGCTGGTGTTTCCGTGTAATGTAATTCATGAGTGGTTTGCTAAAAAGCTCATACAATATAACTGGGAGTAATTTACATGCTGGAGGCTGTGTGTGAGCAGACCAGGAGTGGTTGCTCTCACAGCAAAGCAGTGTAAAAGGCACCCAAAGTTGGAGATTTGAGGGGACACAGCTGCCCACCTGTCCAGATTGTACCCAGGGGAATGTCACAGGTTTGCATAGCCTCCTCCCCCTCTACAGGCCCAGGAGCCCCAATACTTCCCATCTACTCCAAGCGGGAGTGCGTTCAGTATCCCTCTCTGTGCAAGGAGCCAGCATGGGCAGTTGCACACAACAAGGGTGAGCTCCAGGCTGGGCTCGACAAGGTGAGCAATCAGGAAAAGGCATTTCCAAAACACTGGGAGGAAGACAAGGGGGCTTCCAGTCTCATGACCCCTGTGCAGTGGAGTTTAAAATTGTGACCAGAGTAGTCACTGTTGCAGGATGTGGGCCAGCTGCTGGAGGATTGTTATGGTCAACTCAGGTCATTCAATGTCTACACTAGCACTGCAATGACTTAAGTAGGTTGGCCATTGCTCTACACCATTCAGGGAGGTGATTTTACTGTGTTGCTTACACTGGCTGGGGGCAAATTTGATGGCAGACACCCTCACTAATAGGTTGACCCAAGGTGGACAGATGACCAAGCAAGAGACCGAAGACTCAGTACATGTACCAGATATCAGCGTACCTCAGAGACACAAATCTGCACAACAGCCTGGCGTACAATCATGAGTTTCAGAAGGCGGCTATAAAAGCCACCAACCCCAAACAGGAAAGTGGCAAGAAAGATGATAAAATTAAGTCTGCCCTAATGCTAAATCTGAAGAATAGTTAAAAGCTCCAAATTATGCTAAATGCAGTTGTTTGCCCTTTAGGTAGTGTAGACCACTAAGAATACATTACACTTGTGTTGCATATTGTGCAGTGATTAGATTAACTTTTGAGTGAAATTCACAGTGCTGGCTACTATCTACACAGCCCAGAATAATTTGGACTGTATCTCAGAGACCAGCACTCCTCCTATGCCCAGCCACAACAACTGCTCTCAGAGAGAGTACATCAGCTATTTGTCTTTAGGGTGAAGCTCATAGCGGTCAGCTCTGAAATGCCAATCTGCGGGATACATATGACAGCCCAGACCTGGCCCCGTATACCACAAGATACAAGACATCTCCTTTATCCAAGCTTTCAACAGAAAGCTTTCGAATCGCATGACATTTATTCTTCTGGCTGCTAGCCATCTTCTCAGATCCTTGCACAGGATCAGAGTTGGTTGCTACACAGAGTTGGAAAATACATTTTCCCCTATCATGTGAAATTGTACTATTTTAAACCTATATCAAGTGTGCTTAGGTACCAGGGTGTTAGGTGCCTTGTAATACAGATGATGATCATAAAAAGTAATAGGCATTTCCCCATAGCTGCTTTGTTGACATGTAAAAATGTGTAACCCAGGCATCCAGGCTGTAACAGGGGAGTTATGATGAAGCCCAAGACGTTGGGATGTATTACACAGCAGTTACTTAAGCTTCTCCTCATTATAATCCTTGTGGGAATTTCAAGTGGACTCATCAGCAACAAACCATTCAGAAAACCTGCATTAGACAGAAAGCAAATGCAGCTCAGCCCCATAAACAGTGCAGCTCATCACCATTCACAGCCACCAAAGAGTTAAAAACTCAAATTCCTGCTAAAACTGCCAAGAACTACAAGCCCGTCTCCCGTGTGGGTGGTGGCCGCAGCAGCTAAATCCACTCCCCAATGATTGGCTGGCCTAGCAACAAAAAAAACGGGGGGGGGAGGAAGAGATGGGTCCCCCTGCCCAGTAAACAACAACATGGCATCTGTTCAAATTTTCAGCTAAAATCTGTCAGACCGTTCTGTTCATTTTACCACAAGTCTCAGGAGACAGCAGCCTCTGACCTTTGTTAGAAAGAGAACTCTTGTCCTCTAATTACAGACGTCTTGAAAAACATAATCCAGCTGGCAATTAATGCGGAACAGAGAAATTTTTTTTTCCTATATCAAATTAGCTCAGCAGACCACACTCCAAGCACATTAAATGTACACACACACCTCAGCAAAATGGCAGCAGAATTACAGCACACTTTCACCTGCCACGTCACTCATACTAACAAAGCTTAACTGGACTGTTTTCAAAGACATTGCCTTTAAACGTCTTTCCTTCCACCTGCCATCCCCCAAGGACACTGTTGCTTGTGCCAGCACCTCTTGAGATCCATTGGGAAATCTAGGAGAGTTAAGCCAGGACATTGCCGATTAATCCACTAATGGAATGAATCAAGAGTGTCTACATACCTTCCCCCACCACACACACATCCAGAAGCCTCTGGGGAGCAGAATCCATCTGGTAAATGCCTGCTCCAGACAGACAGTGTTATCCGGACCTAGACCCTACTCTATGCTGAGAGCAACCCTCTCTTTTAGAAAGGGCATGAATATCCTCCATCCACTGTCCTTTCTTAAGGAGCATCTGTTTACTGACAGGAGAGAGGATTCTTAAATGCACCATCTTGCACCAGCAGAGTTGCTTGTTTACCGAGCAAGAAAAGTCAGCAGAATAGCAGTAGTTAGGAAATTCCCATTCACTTCATTCTCAGGGTAGTGCTGCAGCTTGAGGTGCAAAGGGAAAGGAGGAGGCATAAAGCAATTAATATACTGAGGGTAACATGTTGTCCACCTCCAGCAGTTCCCAATAGAGCGTGGGTAAAAGCAGGCAATAGAACTCCCTGGAGTCAGGAAAAACTGATGCTGAAGGTTGTTAGTCCAATTTTATTTGTGTAACAGGAGACTGGGGCTAGGGCTACATATGGTGAGAGGGAAGAATCCCTCTCCAAGTGGGCTAAAGAGGAAATTCTGGCCACTGAACCTTATGGGGGAGTTGTACAACTGAGCTGGTTTCTGGGGTTCACAGCCTGGGCCAGCTTATCCATGCATGGCAGAAGAAAGGCCTGTCACTGGAGTCCAGAGCTTCCTTCAGCCCTTAAGTATTAAGTCAGGCAAGGAAGAAACAGAAAGCTGCGGGACAGCTGTCTCAAAGAAATGACCCACCCAGCTGCCTGGCACCTGGATGGACACATCATATGTCAGCCACAGGAGACCTCCAGTATTACAATTAATAACACAGACAGAAGGGCTTTAGCCTTCAATCTGTCATGGCTGTCATGATATAGATGGAGACACCTGTTTTCAGACCACTGGAGAAGGGGTTGAGGAGTGGGAGCCTTGTTCCCTCTTCTATTCCTATAAATGGTGTGATAGATTATAGTAGGCTGATTGCAGTGGAGAAAGTAGCTGTCCTCTACAGAGTGGTCTCCAGGGAAACTAGGGTGGCTAGGGGCCTGAAGCGGGGATGTACCTAGATCAGATCAGATCAGGACTCTCCCATTACATATAAAACACTGAGTAGGCATGATGCTTGACAGCACACTCAAATATTCATAATGATAATGCAGGCTCAAAACCAACAGCATGCTACATTCAGAACAGCCCTGGTGCCCAACCAGCCTCTTTCCTACAAAAGGGTCAGTTATCTATTCCCAACATTTTTCAGCAAGACCCTCCTGTATTTCCCACTTTGTCCACCACCTTGGATGTATAGGATTTGGCAACCGGATAGAGACTGTTCCATGATTAAAACCTTTTCTTACATACCTTGCCAGCAAAAGTGCTCTCACAGCTCCTCAGATTAACTCTCGTAGTTCCAAAACGGATTGTATTTGGGGATGACAGACCCATTATTACCCTTAGGCCTGGTCTACACTGGGGCGGGGGAAGAGGGGGAGCGCGATGTAAGATACACAACTTCAGCTTCGGGAATAGCGTAGCTGAAGTCGACGTATCTTATTTTGACTTACCTCTCGTCTTCACGGTGTAGGATCGATGGCCATGGCTTCCCCGTCGACTCCGCTTCCACCGCTCGCCCTGGCGGAGTTCCGGAGTCGACAGGAGTACATTCGGGGATTGATATATTGTGTCTAGTCTGGGTGTACCCTTAGATTCACACACACAAGCCTGCATTGGGTTGTCCCTGCTCTGTGTGGAATCGTTCGTAACATTTTCCTCCCACCTCCAAAAATAAGATTTCTCTTGTCAAGATTAGCTTCCTACACATCCACAGAGCAGCACTAACTAAATGCTCACTAGATGCTAGTACACCTACTTTATCATACCTTTTCCCACTTCCTAATTGCTAACTCCTTCACGCAACCAGTCAGCTTCCACCCTCTACTTTCCATCTTCTCCCCAAACCTTACGACATTCCCGTTCCACAGCAGCAGTCACAAATTTGTGGTTGACACTGAGTACATTTCCCAGACCTGAAGAAGAGCTCTGTGTAAGCTCGAGAGCTTGGCTCTTTCACCGACAGAAGCTGGTCCAATAAAAGAGATTACCCACTCACACTATACCTCTAATATCCTGGGACTGACATAAACTACAACACTGCACACAACAAATGTGTAGTGACAGAAGAGTCTAAAAGACTCACTTAGAAAATGAGAATGGCTTTCAGGAGAGGAAGGAGGAATCTTTAAGCTCCTACACTTGGCTTTTCTGTACATTCATTCCGTAGACAGATCCAGCTCTGGAGTCTTGAATTGTTTCCACTTTAATATTTGGCATTTGCTATGCACTGGGTGCCCTCTTCTGGCAAAACACAGATACAGCCACATAGACCAGCTATCTCCTCCCACGTGGCACACAGCAGGCCCTTTATTGGTTCTGTTCAGTAACAGTTTTCCTAATCATGTAATGACATCAATCCCATATACAGGCAGAGGTGCCTCCTCTCCAAAACTCCTTTTCTTTGTGTGGTCTGGTGTGTGGCTCACATCAGAACTGGGGAATAATCTACTGCTGTGTGGTATTGCAGCATGCAATTTAAAAAAACGTTGCAGTCAGCTATGTGGTGGTTGCAGTGCTGTGTGCAGGTATTTATAGATACCCAGAGAGGAAATCTGTAAAGTGTCTTGGAATCTTTCAGAATTAAAAATGTTAAATAAATGTAAGATATTTAAGAGATTTTTTTTTTCAGTTCAGAAGATATCAAATGATAGGATAACTACAGACAAACAGGGAGCTGACAACTTCCCATCTCCCATGGGCAGGACCGGCGCTAGGGGTTTGAGCACCTTAGGCAGACAGCAATTTCGCAGCCCCGCGCGCTGGTCCCGCATCTCCAGTGGAGCTGCTGCAGTCGTGCCTGCGGGAGGTCCACGGAGCCCGGCGAGGAGCCGACCGTCCGCAGGCACGACTGCGGTAGCTCCACCAGAGCCGCGGACCAACGGACCCTCCGCAGGCACCACTGTGGCAGCTCTACCGGAGCTGCCTGCCGCCCCCTCCGGCAAAATGCCGCCCACCAATTATTCTAGGCGATTGTCTAGGCTGCCTAAATGGTAGCGCCGGCCCTGCCCATGGGATTTTGCTCCCCTCACTGAGTAGCGCTCTAAATAGCCCTAAGAAAAAATATCCCTACACAAGACAGACATTAAGTTTGCACAGTTTTAGTTCTGACCCCAGGAGCCTCAGACTGATCACCTTCTGTCAGCCTAGATTTCCCTGCTCTCAATTTGAGCTCTGTACTCCTAATCAGACCCCTTGTTTCTCACCTTCCTTGGGGGAAAGCGCCAAATCTCTCCAGCCACTGGCTGCATGGCTGCCCCTGCTCCTCTTGAGTCCTCTGGCCGTGACTCCAGGGCCGCATTCCGAAAGGGGCTTTAGAGCTGCAGGCCAGAGCCCCAGGGCCCCCTTAGCCCAGGGCCTTGCAGCCCCTAAAGCCCCTGCGTTCCGGGTGGCCCAGCCTGCCGGGGAAAGAGGGGAGCAGCTCCCAGAATCACGGCCACGGGAGCGGTGCCGCACTGCGCAGAGCCACCTGCACACCTCCTGCATCAAACAGGAGCTACCCCAGGTAAGTGCTCTGCACCTCGTGCCTGCCCCAGCCCTAAGCCTCGTCCCACACTCCCACCCTGAGCACTCTCCTGCACCCTAATTCCCTCCCAGACCCTGCACCCGCACTCTGAGCACTCTTCTTACTCTTTTCTTCCAAAACGTCATCCTTTATGTTGCTTTAAACTCCTTCCAATCGGTCAATATCTTACTGATACTGAGGTGCACAGACCTGGACATATTAAGTCACATGTATCAGAGATGTCTCAAGGAGGTCTTTTCCCTTCCTACTCTGTTAAAAGTCGCTATGTATGCACTCTTCAGTTAAACTCGTTTGTTGTTGCGACCATGCTACATTTTAATCTCATGTCTATCACACTGGTCAATATCACTCCTCAATATCTTTCACCATGACTGCTTCCCAGATTCTCCCTTCCTTTAAATTTCTGTTTCAGATTATTTTTGCCCAGATATTTATCTTGCAGTTTTCTGAACAGAATCTCTGTATTTTCTGCAAGAAGTTGCATGTTAGGTCAATAACAGAATGTATTATTGGGCCTATCTAGTACCAAGTACAAACATTTTACTCCTTGCTGACAAAGAGCTGGAAAAGTAGTGAAGTAGAAGGTTTTAGCACTCTAACCTCAACATCTGATCTTATGTGCAGGAGAGGATTTTATTGCAGAATAACTACATGCCTACATGAAGTTAGTCAGGAATAGCTATTCCAGAATAATTCCCTGTGTAGACAAACCCTAAGGCCATGTCTACATCTAAAATTTTGCAGCGCTGGTTGTTACAGCTGTATTAGTACAGCTGTATAGGGCCAGCGCTGCAGAGTGGCCACACTTACAGCAACCAGCGCTGCAAGTGGTGTTAGATGTGGCCACACTGCAGCGCTGTTGGGCGGCTTCAAGGGGGGTTCGGGGAACGCGAGAGCAAACCGGGAAAGGAGACCAGCTTCACCGCGGTTTGCTCTCGCGTTCCCCGAACCACCCTACAAACCGCAGGGAAGGAGACCTGCTTGTTTGGGGAACGCGAGAGCAAACCGCGGCGAAGCTGGTCTCCTTTCCCGGTTTGCTCTTGCGTTCCCCGAACCACCCTGCAAACCGCAGGGAAGGAGACCTGCTTGCTCGGGGGTTCAGGGAACGCGAGAGCAAACCGGGAAAGGAGACCAGCTTGATTACCAGAGGCTTCCTCAGGTATGCTGGGATACCTGCTTATTCCACGGAGGTCAAGAAAAGCGCTGGTAAGTGTCTATACTTGATTACCAGCGCTGGATCACCAGCGCTGGATCCTCTACACCCGAGACAAAACGGGAGTACGGCCAGCGCTGCAAACAGGGAGTTGCAGCGCTGGTGGTGCCCTGCAGATGTGTACACCTCCTAAGTTGCAGCGCTGTAACTCCCTCACCAGCGCTGCAACTTTCTGATGTAGACAAGCCCTGAGACTGTAAGCTCTTTGCTCTGTGTTTGTTCAGAGCCTAGCACAATAGAATCCTAGACTATTACTGGGGCTCCTAAGCACTGTCATGATAGACAGACAAGACAGATGAGGCAGAACTCTTCCCCATGTAGACACTCTGAATCACAGATAGAGATTTTCTTGCCACAGTAAGTGTTCTTAAAAAAAGGGTAACACGCAATGTGGAATCCCAGTTCATGCTGCTACACTTCCCCGCTCCTGCAAAGGGAACAGGACAACCAAGGTTCAGGAAACAGACCCACATCAAACCAGTCAGACGGCAATGGGGAGACCCTGCTAGCTGCCCCCTTTCCCAAATGAAGAAGGCATGAAGATGCTGTAGACAGCAGAGAGAGAGACAGACACACACACACACCCTAGAAGCGGTAGAGTATCTGTGAGGCGATTACACCAGGAAGCTTGGCTGCTCTGCAGTACACTTCCATGGGGAGAGGCAGCAAACTCATTACATTTCATCACTAAAGAGACTTCTTGCCAAATTCCACACATCAGAAGGGAATGGGAGGAGGCGGAAGGGCTGTGCTGAGCCTATAAGAACCAGGCACAGATCTGTGAATTTTCCAGTTGCCAGAAAGGGATCAAGCAGCACAAAAGACTGCCTGTTTTCAAAGCTTCTGCCAGTGACGCATGGCTCATCCAGACCAGTTCACAACCATGAGTAGGAGCAAACACACAAATCTTTATGACTAAGTTGCTCAGGAAACCTAATATACATTTTAAAGCAATAAGTGAATAAGAATGCAAGAGGCCAGTGGCTCAGTTGGAAATGGATTAGATCAGTGGTTCCCAAAATGGGATTCCCGGATCCCTGGAGGTCTGCCATGGGTTATGCGGGGTCTGTCCCTGAAACAAGGCTGGAACATGTTGGAACAGCGTTCAAGCACTTTTGCTGCATGGAGGGCACCATTTTGTTCTCAAAATAACATCCTCTGCACAGAATGACCTCGCACATTCCAAGCGTGAGAGGTCAAGCTGGCAGGGGCACTCCCACTCTGGCAGTGGCTTTCCAGTAATACCAGAAACAAGAGACATATAGTCAGATACCAACGAGAAAAAAGAAGGAAAAATGTTTGGGAACCACTGGATTAGATAACTTGTACCTCGAGGCTGAAGCCAGATCAAAGGGGCAGTGACTGAAAGTTGCTACTAGCAGTTACCATATGCAGCCATACTACCTTGGACTATATTCTCATCTGCACTCATAAGAGGAGTAAGGTCAGACCTGGTAAGTATTTGGATGGGAAACCAGCAAGGGAAATTGTGCTACTGCATGAAGTAGCAGTTGCCATGTGATAGATGGCACTTTCCCCTCCAAATTAGTATGATGTTAGAACTCTGTATTACTGGAGGTGCAATCTTTTAAATGAGGCTCCAAGCTAACATTCTAAACCCTAGCCTTTTATGGTAGCTGAAGATCACTTTTGTGGCCCAATTTGTGCAATTACATTCTACCGGCAGAATATGGCACATAGCAATGCTACTAAGCAGTCTGGAACAGAATGAGGAACAGTACCATATTCAAATTACACTGGGGAAAGGGCACACTTCACCCCAGAATTAGCTGAAGCAAATTCCAGATATTGTTTATAAAGCACTTTGGCCTGAAAAGCACTACAGAAATAGGGAACAGGGAAACTGACGGGCAGAGACATAACAGAATAACTATCTGGAAGTAACTGGAGTAATCATTCTGGAATAAAGTCACATTTATTCCAGAACAAAGTGTCCACACAGGGGAGTTATTCCACTATAGCAATGAAGGTCAATTTTGTTGTGTAGACATGCTATAGTATCTAAGAGGTGTTTGGCAGGACTCATGAAATGAGCTCTGGAAGTCTCAGTTCAGTGCCTAAAGGGCAGGTATTTATACCACAGAAACCACCACAACTGGTCCCTTTGCTGGGAGACTCAGCAGAGGGGCTAGGGCTGAAAGGCGCATAGAGAAGCAGTTCTAAAACTGGGGTACACGAGCAGGGCTGGATAAAGGCAGGGGCTTTAGGGGCTGCAGCCCAGGGCCCCAGCAAAAATAAATCACAGGCAGCAATCTCTGGGCCATTAAAAATGGTGCTAGGGTACGTCTGCATGCCAATGCCCCATGCCGCTCCCAGAAGCAGCTGCCTGCCGGCACATCTCTGAGGCTCCTGGTGCGGGAAGGCAGCTCCGCGCACTGCCCCCGCCTCAAGCACTGTCTCCGCAGCTCTCATTGGCTAGTTCCCGGCCAATGGGAGCTACGAAGGTGGCGCTTGCGGGCATGGGCAGCGCACGGATACATGCTGTCCCCCTCCCGCCAGGGGCCGCAGAGACATGCTAGCACCCAGCTGCTTCTGGAAGCGGCGTGGGGCCATGGTATGCAGGCAGCCTGCCTGAGCCCTGATGCACCACCGGCCAGGAACTGCCTGTGGTAAGCGCCTCCCAGCCAGAGCCTGCACCTGGCACCCCCTCCTCCATCCCAACCCCGTGCCTCAGATCAGAATCCCCCTCCTGCACCCAAACTCCCTCCCAGACCCCACACTCCCTCCTGCACCCTAATCCCCTGCCCCTGCCCCCTCCTGCACCAAACTCCCTTCTAGGAAAAAGACATGTATAGGGGCCCCACAAAATCTAATAGCCCCAGGCCAACAAGACAGTTAATCAGGCCCTATCCACGAGTCATGTCCAGCTCCAGGGGGTCTACAAGTCATGTCCAGGGCCATCGGCCCTGCTGATCAACTCCTCCCTCTCCCTCCCAGTGCCTCCTGCACGCTGTGGAACAGCTATTCAGTGGCGTGCAGGAGGTGCTGGGAGCGAGGGGGAGGAGCAGGGATGGAGCACACTCGGGGGAGGGGGCGAAAAGAGGCAGGAAAGGAGGCACGGGATGGAGAGAAGGCAGGAAGAGGTGGGGCGGGGCCTGAGGCTGAGCGGGGGTTGAGCACCCCCGGGGAAAACTAGAAGCCAGCTTTTAAATCAAAACGGGGGTCTTTGGATTGCTAAAGTTTGACAACCACTGGCATAGAGAATGAATTCCCTTTACTCATGCATGTGGTTCCCCTTCAGATAAACGATGAGGCACAACCATTAAGGACGTTTGTATTGCCACTACCTCTGCTGTTCTTTTCTGGACTGGGTGACTTTCATGTCTTTGGGCGACTGCACCAGTCACCCAAAGAACAAACCTACAATTCCTAGGAAACCTCACAGCCCTGCCCACCATGCTCCCCATCCTCACAGCAATAGCTCAAACACAGCCCCAACATAGTGCTGTATGCTGCAACAGAAGCTTTTCCTTTTTCCCTTCAAACAAATAAAGCTCTATCCAGTCCTGTGCCCTGGAGCCACACACACTCACCTACTCCTGTTGCTTCCATCATATCAAGCATAGGTAACTGCTCTGGCAGGAAAGGCCAGCAAGACTGCAATGAAGCAAAGCACAGGGAGACCACAGGAGCAGCCCAGAGATTTAGCCATCATAAGCCAGAATGTAATATACTTGGCTGGTATTACTGAGATTGTGACAAATATGGCCTCCATAGGAATCCCTATTCTAATTTATTCAGTGCTGCACCTGATGACAGTAAAAGAGTTAAATACTTGGAGAGGAATTAGGATACACTCTGTACCATAGACCTGAGTATTCTCACATTGCATCAGTGAGTATGTCTACACTGCAATGTAAGCCCAGGCTTGAGCCTGGCTAACGCCCCTTGCGTCTACACTGCAATTGCGCTAATCCAGGGCTCAGACCCAGGGTCCAAGATCAGGTCAAGCCAGGACCCAGGGTCCAAGCCCTATTGCTCTGCAGTGTAGTTGCAGGTCCGCTTGACTTACGTACTGGGAGTCAGCCAGAAGTAATCCACAATTCCATAGGAAATCTTCCTTAATCCTCTCTATCCCAACAACCTGCAATCCACTCTGTTGAAAACAGAAACGCTTCCCACATATACCTTGGCAAACGGCAGCAGTTTAGGTCAGCGTTAATCCATTCTGGTCTGATCACTGATCTGCAAACAAACTCCTAGGTTTGCAATGGAGAGCGAAACGATCAAGCCTTTTGTAAAGTGAGCGGCTTCCTGGTAACATGGGGGGGGAGGGGAGGAGTAAAGTTTTCCCACAGTGCACTGCATTTCTAGGGCCACATTTTGGGGACTAGGGACTCTGTGATATAGTTACTTTGACTAAGGTCTGCACACTGCAGTGTGGATGCCAGAATCCTGGGTTCAAACAATGATCAGAAAATTATTAATCTAGGGTTTAAAATACAATGTAGATGCTCAAGCTCAGGGTTCCCAGACACAGGTCAGCTGACTCCAATCCCACTAACCTTGGGCTTACACTGCAGCACACACTTACCCAGTAAGGCCTTGAACAGTTACCTGGAAGGGAGGAAGAAGAAAAGGGGACAAAACTTAAACAAATCAAGAATGTATGGATAAGGTTTATCCACTAGATGGTGTAAAGACAACAGTGAAAGGCTTGCAGAGGTCAATTAATGGCACTTAAAATTTAAAGGAGTGAAAAAGGCATACAGGAAGCAATGGAAGAAAAGTTGAGTTCTCTTGGAGCACTTTTATCCGGAAAGTAAATTTCAGTTTTGCCATTTCTGCTAAAAAAAATGACTTGGTAAGAAAACAGCACAGTTCTTGGAGAGAAATAAATGTGACATGTCAGAAAAGAGTTAGCTATGCAGCTTTTAAACACTACTACATAAAGGTATTTAGGCACCTAACTACGATCTACAAAACTCCTGCCTGGCTGTTGCTGAACCCTGTATCACAAAAGTTTATGCCCAAATAAATCTGTTAGTCTTTAAGGTGCCATCAGACTCCTCGTTGTTTTTGTGAACTCTACAGGAACCTAAACTCTTTTGCACCTAAGTTTTTGAAGTAAAAGTTCAGCATTGCAATACCTAAATCCCTCTGCAGTTTCAAGCCTAAATCACCCGTTCAAATCCAGCTCAGTCACAGAGCGGGGAGAAATCTCATTCAACAGACCAAATTCCTGTTTCTGCATCTCATAATTACTTTAGCACAGAGCCTGAATTACTAAACATAACTTCCCTCACCCTGAACTGCAAAGAACCAGGTGATAGATTGTAGCCACAGGCTGGGTCTGGCATTGTAGAGATGGCAGTGTGCAGAGGACTTTGCTCTCTGCTGCTATCAGATTAGAGGTTCCCAATCAGATTAGTAAAAGCTTGAAATAACATTAGTGAAAGCCCGGTCTGAATTTCATCTGCCTCAGAGCCAAAAGTGAGACTAGGAGTATGTCGACACTACAGGATTATTCCGATTTTACATAAACCGATTTTGTAAAACAGATTGTATAAAGTTGAGTGCATGCAGCCACACAAAGCACATTAATTCGGCGGTGTGCATCCATGTACCGAGGCTAGCATCGATTTCCAGAGCGTTGCACTGTGGGTAGCTATCCCATAGCTATCCCATAGTTCCCGCAGTCTCCCTCGCCCATTGGAATTCTGGGTTGAGATCCCAACGCAAAAAACAGTGTTGTGGGTGATTTTGGGTAAACGTCGTCACTCAATCCTTCCTCCGTGAAAGCAACGGCAGACAATCATTTCGCGCCCTTTTTCCCTGGATTGCCCTGGCAGACGCCATAGCATGGCAACCATGCAGCCCGTTTAGCCTTTTGTCACTGTCACCGTATGTGTACTGGATGCCGCTGACAGAGGCGGTACTGCAGTGCTACACAGCAGCATTCATTTGCCTTTCCAAAGTAGCAGAGACGGTTACCATCCCTATTGCACCGTCTGCCATGCCATTGTAAATTGGCGATGAGATGACTGTTATCAGTCGTTCTGTACCATCTGCTGCTGTCATGGGTGCTCCTGGCTGGTCTCGCTGAGGTCGGCCGGGAGCACATGGATAAAAATGGGAATGACTCCCCAGGTCATTCCCTCCTTCATGTTTTGTCTAAAAATAGAGTCAGTCCTGCCTAGAATATGGGGCAAGTGTACTAGAGAACCAGAGAGCACAGCCACTCCATGTCAGAGCCCCAGAGATCCCGCAGAAATGATGAGCTGCATGCCATTCTAGGGGGTGCCCCTGCAACAACTCCACCCGTTACTTCCCTCCTCCCCCAACCCTCCTGGGCTACCGTGGCAGTGTCCCCCCATTTGTGTGATCAAGTAATAAAGAATGCAGAAACAAGAAACACTGACTTTTTTTAGTGAGATAAAATGAGAGGGAGGAAGCCTCCAGCTACTATGATAGTCCAGGCAGGACATTAAAGGGGTGGGGGGGGGGGAGAGGAGCCCAGCCTCCCGCTGCTATGACAGTGCAGACAGTAAAGAATTTAGACATGAAAGGGGGGGGGGGGGCTGATGGAGCTCAGCCCCCAGTTGCTATGATGAAGACGGATACCGGCCGTTCTGTACCATCAGCCAGGAATGACCATCATTCCCATTTTTACCGAAGCCAGCCAGGAGCACTCACAGGCTGATGATGACGATGGATAGCAGTCATATTGTATGCTCTGCACCGGGAAGGGGATGCTGGTGTTCAGCGCTGCAGCACCTCGTCTACCAGCAGCACGCAGTAGACATAGGGTGACACTGAAAAGAGGCGAGAAACATTTTTTTTCCCCTTTTCTTTGGGGGGCGAGGGGGAGGGTGTAAATAGACGACATATACCCTGAAACACCTGGGAAAATGTTTTTGACCCTTCAGGCATTGGGAGCTCAGCCAAGAATGCAAATGCTTTTCGGAGACTGCGGGGACTGTGGGATAGCTGGAGTCCTCAGTACCCCATCCCTCCCTCCATGAGCGTCCATTTGATTCTTTGACTTTCTGTTACGCTTGTCACACAGCACTGTGCTGTGGCCTCTGTCTATCATAGCCTGGAGATTTATTCAAATGCTTTATCATTTCGTCTTCTGTAACGGAGCTATGATAGAACAGATTTGTCTGCCCATACATGGTGTCAAGTATCAGAGGGGCAGCCGTGTTAGTCTGGATCTGTAAAAGAAGCAAAGAATCCTGTAGCACCTTATAGACTAATAGACGTTTTAGAGCATGAGCTTTCGTGGGTGAATACCCATTTGGTCAGATGCATGTAGTGGAAATTTCCAGGGGCAGGTATATATATGCAAGCAAGCTAGAGATAATGAGGTTAGTTCAATCAGGGAGGATGAGGCCCTGTTCTAGCAGTTGAGGTGCGAAAGCCAAGGGAGGAGAAACTGGTTTTGTAGTTGGCAAGCCATTCACAGTCTTTGTTTAATCCTGAGCTGATGGTGTCAAATTTGCCGATGAACTGAAGCTCAGCAGTTTCTCTTTGAAGTCTGGTCCTGAAGTTTTTTTGCTGCAGGATGGCCACCTTAAGGTCTGCTATAGTGTGGCCAGGGAGGTTGAAGTGTTCTCCTACAGGTTTTTGTATATTGCCATTCCTAATATCTGACTTGTGTCCATTTATCCTTTTCTGTAGAGACTGTCCAGTTTGGCCAATGTACATAGCACAGGGGCACTGCCAGCATACGATGACGTATATTACATTGGTGGACGTGCAGGTGAATGAACCGGTGATGGTGTGGCTAATCTGGTTAGGTCCTGTGATGGTGTTGCTGGTGTAGATATGTGGGCAGAGTTGGCATCGAGGTTTGTTGCATGGATTGGTTCCTGAGCTAGAGTTACTATGGTGCGGTGTGCAGTTACTAGTGAGAATATGCTTCAGGTTGGCAGGTTGTCTGTGGGCGAAGACTGGCCTGCCACCCAAGGCCTGTGAAAGTGTGGGATCATTGTCCAGGATGGGTTGTAGATGCCTGATGAAATCCACATGGACTCCTCCTGAGGGTGGAAATGACAGTCTGGACCTATACATTGAATGCTTCCACCAATGTGCACAGGCAGAAATTGTGGAAAAACAACATCGCTTGCCTCATAACCTAAGTCATGCAGAACGCAATGCCATCCACAGCCTCAGAAACCACCCTAACATTATAATCGAAGATGCTGACAAAGGAGGTGCTGTTGTCATCATGAACAGGTCCGACTACCAAATGAAGGCTGCCAGACAACTCTCCAATACCAAATTCTACAGGCCACTTCCCTCAGATCCCACTGAGGAATACACTAAGGAACTGCACCATCTACTCAGGACATTCCCTACACTAACACCAGAACAAATCAACATACTCTTAGAGCCCCGACCAGAGTTATTCTATCTGCTACCCAAGATCCACAAACCCGGAAATCCTGGACGCTCCATCATCTCGGGTATTGGCACTCTCACTGAAGGACTGCCTGGATATGTGGACTCTCTACTCAGACCCTATGCCACCAGCACTCCCAGCTATCTCCGTGACACCACTGATTTCCTGAGGAAACTACAATGCATTGGTGACCTTCCAGAAAACACCATCCTAGCCACCATGGATGTAGAGGCTCTCTACACAAACATCCCACACACAGATGGAATACAAGCTGTCAGGAACAGTATCCCTGATGATGCCACAGCACAACTGGTGGCTGAGCTCTGTGCCTTTATTCTCACACACAACTATTTCAAATTTGATGACAATATATATCCCCAGATCAGTGGCACCGCTATGGGCACCCGCATGGCCCCACAATATGCCAATATTTTTATGGCCGACCTGGAACAACGCTTTCTCAGATCTCGTCCACTCACGCCCCTTCTCTACCTATGCTACATTGATGACATCTTCATCATCTGGACCCATGGGAAGGAGACTCTGGAAAAATTCCACCACAATTTCAACAGCTTCCACCCCACCATCAACCTCAGCCTGGACCAGTCTACATGGGAGGTCCACTTCCTAGACACCACGGTGCAAATAAGTGATGGTCACATTAACACCACCCTATACTGAAAACCTACCGACCCCTATGCCTACCTTCATGTCTCCAGCTTCCATCCCAGGCACACCACACAATATATTGCCGACAGCTAAGCACTGAGGTACAACCGCATCTGCTCTCACACCTCAGACAGAGACCAACACCTACAAAATCTCCACCAAGCATTCTCAAAGCTACAATACCCGCATGAGGAAATAAGGAAACAGATCAACAGAGCCAGACGTGTACCCAGAAGCCTCCTACTGCAAGACAAACCCAAGAAAGAAACCAACAGGACTCCACTGGCCATCACATACAGTTCCTAGCTAAAACCCCTCCAACGCATCATCAGGGATCTACAACCCATCCTGGACAATGATCCCACACTTTCACAAGCCTTGGGTGGCAGGCCAGTCCTCGCCCACAGACAGCCTGCTAACCGGAAGCATACTCTCACCAGTAACTGCACACAGCACCATAGTAACTCTAGCTCAGGAACCAATTCATGCAACAAACCTCGAAGCCAACTCTGCCCACATATCTACACCAGCGACACCATCACAGGACCTAACCAGATCAGCCACACCATCGCCGGTTCATTCACCTGCATGTCCAACAATGTAATATATGTCATCGTATGCCAGCATTGCCCCTCTGCTGTGTACATCGGCCAAACTGGACAGTCTCTATGGAAAAGGATAAATGGACACAAGTCAGATATTAGGAATGGCAATATACAAAAACCTGTAGGAGAACACTTCAACCTCCCTGGCCACACTATAGCAGACCTTAAGGTGGCCATCCTGCAGCAAAAAAACTTCAGGACCAGACTTCAAAGAGAAACTGCTGAGCTTCAGTTCATTGGCAAATTTGACACCATCAGCTCAGGATTAAACAAAGACTGTGAATGGCTTGCCAACTACAAAACCAGTTTCTCCTCCCTTGGCTTTCGCACCTCAACTGCTAGAACAGGGCCTCATCCTCCCTGATTGAACTAACCTCATTATCTCTAGCTTGCTTGCATATATATACCTGCCCCTGGAAATTTCCATTACATGCATCTGACCAAGTGGGTATTCACCCACGAAAGCTCATGCTCCAAAACGTCTGTTAGTCTATAATGTGCTACAGGATTCTTTGCTGCCTCTGCCCATACAGCGATCAGATCCAGTATCTCCCGTACGGTCCATGCTGGAGCTCTTTTTGGATTTGGGACTGCATCGCCACCTGTGCTGATCAGAGCTCCAAGCTGGGCAAACAGGAAATGAAATTCAAAAGTTTATGGGGCTTTTCCTGTCTACCTGGCCAGTGCATCCGAGTTCAGATTGCTTTCCAGAGCGGTCACAATGGTGCACTGTGGGATACCGCCCAGAGGCCAATACCGTCGATTTGCAGCCACACTAAACCTAATCCGACATGGCAATACCGATTTCAGCGCTACTTCTCTCGTTGGGGAGGAGTACAGAAATCGGTTTAAAGAGCCCTTTATATCGATATAAAGGGCCTCGTCGTGTGGATGGGTGCAGGGTTAAATTGGTTTAACGCTGCTAAATTTGGTTTAAACGCGTAGTGTAGACCAGGCCTAAGAAAAAACCCTAACAGATCAAGAAATAGCAAAGAGCAAATATGGAAGGAAAATCATTTTACAGAGAGATTTACTAAAGTGAAAACATGACGGCTAAAAATTGAGGTTGCTTGGCCTGCCAGAAAACCTCCATGAAGTAACTTGCCATCTGAAATGCCTATACACACTGGCTAGTATGTTGATACCTGTGCTCACCTTCATGGAGGAGCCACGATTGTGCTACGTAGAGTTGCCAGCACGTACTCTGGCCGATCCATTGGCTCCCGTGCCCACCTGGAGTGTCCTCATGATCTATCAGGGTACAGAGGCCATAGCAGGGCCTATGATTAAGTGATGCTGTTTGTTCACAATTTCAGCCTGTTCATAGTGTCCATAGCCTCACAGGGTATACGGTATTTGCACCTAGTTCACATTTTTTGTTTGTCCCAATGGATCCTTTGAATAATTCTATCCTGCACAATGGGGATTTGCATATGCCTCATGAGAGCCAAGGATTAGTTTCACAGTTGTCAACCACATGGTATAGTCTCGCCAACCTCTCTCCCAAGCTGCTGCCAGACTTACTCTGGGCCCAAGCTACAATGAACACTATCCTCCTTTGGGTAAAAGTTCTTGAGGAAGTTCTTCGATTTGAGTCTGATTATTTATTCAATAACTCATTTTAATTTGTTGCATGATTGATTTTCTGTTCTTGTTTTGTTGGTGCATCACTTGCCTTAAAAAAACCCCCAGCCACTGTGAAACTTACTACATTTCACTAATATATTTAATGTTGTATTTCCATTACTATTACCGTTGTCTTCTCCCTTCCCGCCCCACCCCTTGTGTTCTATATCCACTGTCACACCCTGACCTTATTTAGATTATAAGCATGTTGGAGCAGAGGCACTCATCCTGCATTTGTACAGTGCATAGCACATCGGATCTCCGTCTTGACTGGGGCATCTGGGAGCTACTGTCTTATAAATAAAATAATAATGCAGTTAAGAGATGGATTTGATTGCCAGGGCACCCGTCAGGAAAGTGTGTACAATAGGGCATATGCATGCCTAGACTGGCTGCTGAACAGCAATTGACTTTGGTCCTTTGTTTTTCAGATAAATCAACACAAGGTTTAAACATGTTCATGTAACAAACGCTGTAGTTTGTATTTTATTTTTGTCTCTATTGCTGTCCCTGGGTGCAGAGTGAGGGAGAACATTCAAGACTGTTCATATAGAGTCCCAGGTGCTGTCAGGATGGCCTTGAATGGCAGGAGTTGGAAGACAGGATGGAGCATAGCTGAGAGCAGATGAGTACCAATGCAAGTGTTCTCAGCCCCACACGCAACCAAAAGAAGAGTTGCATGATGGATGACAGAGCCAGCATTCTGAATGGTCAAATCTAATACTAAATGGTGGGGCCAGGAGCATTGTAACACTGCACTGGCAGAACTAACTCAGCCATTGTAGCTATAACACTTACATTTTCTGTCCATGGCTCTACAATAATGTAGAGAAACCCAGTGTAGGATTCAATAGTGGCAAGGCTTGTAATCGTACTTGCTCTCAGCCAGGGTCTTGATAGTTAAAATAAGGCATACACATGGCTGCAATGCCAAAATACTGTAGCGCAGACGAGGCTTTTCTTTTTGCAGCATAGCTGGGAATCTCCTAACTGGTATGGCTGGTCCACCTGCTTTTTCCAGCACTATGTGCAGTAGGAGATCACAGACTATGCTGCACCACAGTCTCTGGTGCATCACCCAATATGCCCTTGCTCTGGTCACCAAACCCAATCCCCTCACCCCCACGGAACCACTATGGAATAATTTTCCAAATTCCCTGGAAATGCACAGATACAAACAGTTCAGCATCATGGCAAGCATGGATACAAATTCATCACATGAATGTGGTGTCCCAACAACAGGGTTAGGGAGGGAGGGAGGTTTGTTTGAGGGAGAGGGGGTTAGTGCAACACAACTGTGTTTGTTGAAAGAAAACTAGAGCATGTGACACTGGATACAAACATAGCTGCACTTCTACTGAGCACGTGTCCATACTCCTTGCTTAGGTCCCTCACAAATCTCCATAAAATTCAATTCCAGAGTTAGAATAAAGGTTTCAGACGAGCTTCAGGACTTCTTCCTGGACAATGTTGACTTGTAAGCTGCAACAGGCAAAGGGTGACAAATAGCCTCACAATGGAAAGGTAGAAAGATAATTTATGATGGCCCTCGCCTCCCTTGCTCTACACAGCCTCATCATCAGCCGGCGTTTCCTACCTTCTGTGGAGTGGGAAGGGGATGTTGCGACGGCTTCAATAGACCGAACCATATCAAGTTTACTACTTTAAAATCAAAATATCCTCAGTTGGCGGATGGGGCATGGGTCCTGCAGGACTCAAAAAGCACCAAGGCAAATTCATAAGAGCTAGAAGCAACCCATCCTGGCCACATTGTTCTACGCTCCAGCAGCACTGCAAGGGAGGATACCTCTTAGCCAAAAACTGTGTTTCATCTCTCCTCAGCTGCTAGAGTTACAGCAATAAGAACAAAACAGACCAAAAAGTGTTCATGGACTGAACATCTACACTGAGTAAAACTGAGGAGACAGAGTTGGTATTTGGGATTTAGATCTGAAGTCCAGTTCAAAGAATAGCCACGGATGAGGAAATTTTTTAATGAGAACCGGAGGGATCACATTCAACTCCTCATCATGCATGCAGCCACATTCCATATGTGGCATGGCCAAAAAATGTGTTTAATTTACTGTATACCTCCTTAAGCGTTCAACCAGTGAAATAAAACCGTCCTCATTCCAAAACAAACAGTGTTAGGAAGCCATCTGCCAGAACATCCACAAGCAGATACACACACACACAGTTTACTGTAATTGGACTCTTACTTGATTGTCCCTCGCAGGGTATCCATGATAACCTGAGGTCAGAGGCTCATTCTACAAGAGAACAGAAAAGGTGAATGCAATGATTGTAAGGAACAGAAACAAGGGGTTATAAGCCTACCCAAGTCCAAGTGGACAGAAGAAGCTGCAATGATTTGAGGAAAAAGGGACAATTAACATTAAAATTTCCTACTGACATCCTATTTTCTATGTGAGTCAATGCATCTAAATCAGACTAGTTTGAAACTACATATTCCAGAGTGCATGGAAGAAGAAAATACAAGCATGAAATAATCATAAGCTATTCCTACTTCATCTCCTGTGCGATGTGTCTATAGTTACTGCTATTTTTCACAGGACGTTTTTTTTTTTTTTTTTTTTTAAATGTCTTTTTCCATTGTGGAGATAGAACAATTACAGTGTAAACATCTGTGCGCTGCTGCCCAGTTAACCCAGTCCTGGAGAAAACTTTCTCCATCTAAACAATGGCAGCAAAGGCGTGAACTCCTTCCTGCAAACCATGCAACACTATGACACGTGAACATAATGTTAGACAGTTACAGTTTAAATTACAACCTCACCAAAGTTGGGCAAAAATATTTCACACACTCCCCAAAAGAAGTAATATTCTAGCTTCTCATCCCTCACCTCCAAATGCTTTCATTGCTCATGCTACTTCCTACCTCGGCAATTCTGTCACATTGCCTTGACTAGAAGGATATGCGAGTTTTCTCCATCCTATTCATCCTTGGAATTTCTTATGATTTCCCAGCCTCTCCCCTATTCTAGCAATTACAGCGGAGATGAAGTGAACATATCAATGCTGTTTGTTTTTTTTATCTTCCTGGAGATAGGAAGAGAATCTCTCCCACATTTGCAAATTCAAATCGGGGGAGAAATTAGGCAGTTTCACCATACAGATACCCCTTTTCTTTGACAAGGTTAGGGTAGGGAGTGAGTAAAACTGAATAGGATTGCTTCAGTTTCATTCATTCTGCTGCTGCTCCCTTCTCCAGGGCAGATGGGGGAAGAGTTGTATGCAAAAGTTATAAAACGCTGGTGATGAAGAAAGTAGCAATCCCACACTCCTGCACAGTTTGTTTTTGAACTGCTGCTACACACAGCAGTAGGTATTGTTTGGCAAGGGGGTCGTTCTGGAGTCTTAAGTTCTGCATGTTATCCCAGATGTTTATTCCTCAGTGAAAAACTAGGCAAAGCTGACCAGACCCAAATTGTTGAAAGCAAATCTGTGCCAAGACTGCTGTTTCTGCCAGTAGCTGAATTGTTGGAAACAGCTGGAAGTTAGATAGAGAGACTTTGTAAAGACAACTGCTTCATGGCAGAAGGTACTGTATTACTTCCATTACACATCATGACTATCATTACTATTTTAGTATCAGAAGGGTAGCCATGTTAGTCTGGACCTGTAAAAGCAGCAAAGAATCCTGTAGCACCTTATAGACTAACAGACGTTTTGGAGCATGAGCTTTCATGGGTGAATACCCACTTCGTCGGATGCATGTAGTGGAAATTTCCAGGGGCAGGTATATATATGCAAGCAAGCAGAGATAATGAGATTAGTTCAATCAGGGAGGATGAGGCCCAATTCTAGCTGTTGGAGGTGTGAAAACAAAGGGAGGAGAAATTGGTTTTGTAGTTGGCAAGCCATTCACAGTCTTTGTTTAATCCTGAGCTGATGGTGTCAAATTTGCCGATGAACTGAAGCTCAGCAGTTTCTCTTTGAAGTCTAGTCCTGAAGTTTTTTTGCTGCAGGATGGCCACCTTAAGGTCTGCTATAGTGTGGCCAGGGAGGTTGAAGCGTTCTCCTACAGGTTTTTGTATATTGCCATTCCTAATATCTGACTTGTGTCCATTTATCCTTTTCCGTAGAGACTGTCCAGTTTGGCCGATGTACATAGCACAGAGGCATTGCTGGCATACGATGGTGTATATTACATTGGTGGACATGCAGGTGAATGAACCAGTGATGGTGTGGCTGATCTGGTTAGGTCCTGTGATGATGTCACTGGTGTAGATATGTGGGCAGAGTTGGCATCGAGGTTTGTTGCATGGCTCTTGTCCACTCACGCCCCTTCTCTACCTGCGCTACACTGATGACATCTTCATCATCTGGACCCATGGGAAGGAGACTCTGGAAAAATTCCATCACGATTTCAACAGCTTCCACCCCACCATCAACCTCAGCCTGGACCAATCTACATGGGAGGTCCACTTCCTAGGCACCACGGTGCAAATAAGTGATGGTCACATTAACACCATCCTATACCGAAAACCTACCGACCCCAATGCCTATCTTCATGCCTCCAGCTTCCATCCCAGGCACACCACACAATACATTGTCTACAGCCAAGCACTGAGGTACAACCGCATCTGCTCTAACCCCTCAGACAGAGACCAACACCTACAAAATCTCCACCAAGCATTCTCAAAACTACAGTACCCACACGAGGAAATAAGGAAACAGATCAAGAGAGCCAGACATGTACCCAGAAGCCTCTTACTGCAAGACAAACCCAAGAAAGAAACCAACAGGACTCCACTGGCCATTACATACAGTTCCTAGCTAAAACCCCTCCAACGCATCATCAGGGATCTACAACCCATCCTGGACAATGATCCCACACTTTCACAGGCCTTGGGTGGCAGGCCAGTCCTCGCCTACAGACAACCTGCTAACCGGAAGCATATTCTCACCAGTAACTGCACACAGCACCATAGTAACTCTAGCTCAGGAACCAATCCATGCAACAAACCTCGAAGCCAACTCTGCCCACATATCTACACCAGCGACACCATCACAGGACCTAACCAGATCAGCCACACCATCGCCGGTTCATTCACCTGCACGTCCAACAATGTAATATAAGCTATTGTATACCAGCAATGCCCCTCTGCTGTGTACATCGGCCAAACTGGACAGTCTCTACGGAAAAGGATAAATGGACACAAATCAGATATTAGGAATGGCAATATACAAAAACCTGTAGGAGAACACTTCAACCTCCCTGGCCACACTATAGCAGATCTTAAGGTGGCCATCCCGCAGCAAAAAAAACTTCAGGACCAGACTTCAAAGAGAAACTGCTGAGCTTCAGTTCATCTGCAAATTTGACACCATCAGCTCAGGATTAAACAAAGACTGTGAATGGCTTGCCAACTACAAAACCAATTTCTCCTCCCTTGGTTTTCACACCTCCAACTGCTAGAATAGGGCCTCATCCTCCCTGATTGAACTAACCTCATTATCTCTAGCTTGCTTGCATATATATACCTGCCCCTGGAAATTTCCACTACATGCATCCGACGAAGTGAGTATTCACCCACGAAAGCTCATGCTCCAAAACGTCTGTTAGTCTATAAGGTGCCACAAGATTCTTTGCTGCTATTACTATTTTAAATAAATAATTAATTGCGCTGTTGAACGACAATAGATTATCATTTATTTTAAATATTTTGGATGTTTTCCACATTTTAAAATATATTATTTTCAGTTACAACACAGAATACAAAGTGTACAGTGTTCACTTTATATTTATTTTTATTACAAATATTTGCACTGTAAAAAAATAATTTGTAATTTTCAATTCATCTCATACAAGTACCATAGTGCAATCTCTTTATCATGAAAATTGCCCTATAAATGTAGAATTATGTACAAAAAACCTGCATGCAAAAATAAAACAAATGTAAAACTTTAGAGCCTACAAGTCCACTCAGTCCTACTTCTTGGTCAGCCAATCACTCAGATAAATAAGGTTCGTTACAATTTGCAGGAGAAAATGCTGTCTGCTTCCTGTTTAAAATGTTACCTGAAAGTGAGAACAGGCATTCACGTGGCACTGTTGTAGCTGGCATTACAAGATATTTACATGCCAGATGCACTAAAGCAGAGGTTCTCCAACTGTGGTCCGCAGTTCCCTCTAAGGTGCACACCTGGGCTGCCACGCACAAGAGAATGAAGGGCCATTCACCTAATTAGTGGAGCTGCGCAGGTGTGGCTCCACTAATTAGGTGCCTGGACCCTGGAGAAGACACACATGTAAGGTGAGGTGGTGGCCTTGGGGGGGAATAGGGGGCAAGTGGGTGAGAAGAGGGGGTGGGGGGAATTTGGGACATGCAGGGCTGTGGCAGCCAGAGAAAGAAGCGATCTTCCCCAGTTCCATGGATGCAGCTGCCAGGGAGAGACTCCCTCCTCCTCCTCAGCCCTGGCTCGGGGGCTGCCACAGCAGGGGAGAGAGGGAGAGACACCTCCCCTTCTCAGCCTCAGCTCGGGGGCTGCCGCAGCGGGGGAGAGAGGGCACATCCATTGCATAAGAAAGGTAAGACTACTGATATTAAAATATATGAGTTGCATGTTTTTATTTGTAGAACAAAAAAATGATTATTAAGGGGCTTTATATATATATATATATATATATATATATATATATATATATATATATATATATATAGCGGTTTTATCCAAAGTGCTTTATAATAGTTAGGTAACGGTACAAACAACATTTGGAAAGATCATTAAGTGGTCCACCAAGACCCTCAGCAATTTTCAAGTGGTCTGCAAAAAAAAAAAAAAAAGTTTGAGAATCACTGCGTTAAAAATTCATATGGCCCTTCATGCTTCAACCATCATTCCAGAGGACGTGTCCATGCTGATGATGGGTTTTGCTCGATAATGATCCAAAGCAGTGCAGACTGATGCATGCTCATTTTCATCATCTGACTCAGATGCCACCAGCAGCAGGCTGATTTTCTTTTTTGGTGGTTTGGGTTTTACAGTTTCTGCATCAGAGCGTTGCTCTTCTGAGACTTCTGAAAGCATGCTACACACCTTGTCCCTCTCAGATTTTGGATGGCACTTCAGATTCTTAAACCTTGGGTCGAGTGCTGTAGCTATTTTTAGAAATCTCACATCTTTAGAAAGTTTGCATTGGTACCTTCTTTGCATTTTGTCAAATCTGCTTGTGAAAGTGTTCCTAAAACGGACATGTGCTGGGTCATCATCCGAGACTGCTATAACATGAAATATATGCAGAATGCAGGTAAAACAGAGCAGGAGACATACAGTTATCCCCCCAAGGAGTACAGTCACAAATTTAATTGACGCCTTATTTTTTTAACGAGCATCATCAGCATAGAAGCATGTCCTCTGGAATGGTGGCCAAAGCATGAAGGGGCATATGAATATTTAGCATATCTGGCATGTAAATACCTTGCAACGCCAGCTACAAAAGCACTATGTGAATGCCTGTTCTCACTTTCAGGTGACATTGTAAATAAGAATCAGGCAGCAGTATCTCCCGTCAACGTAAACAAACATGTTTGTCTTAGCAACTGACAGAATAAGTAGTAGGACTGAGTGGACTTGTAGGCTCTAAAGTTTTACACTGTTTTGTTTTTGAGTGCAGTTATGTAACCAAAAAAATAATCTACATTTATAAATTATACTTTTATGATAAAGAGATTGCACTTCAGTACTTGTATAAGGTGAACTGAAAAATACTAATTTATTTTGTTTACAGTGCATATATTTGTAATCAGAAATAATAATATAAAGTGAGCACTGTGCACTTTGCATTCTGTGTTGTAATTGAAATCAATATTGAAAATGTAGAAAAACCTCCAAAAATATTTAATAAAATGTCAATTGGTATTCTGTTGTTAAAAGTGCAATTAATTGCAATTGATTTTTTGAGTTAATCATGTGAGTTAACTGCAATTAATTGACAGCCCTACTTTTTATTTGAGAATTTTCTTCCATTTTTATGAATTTTTATTTTTACAGTTGCTGGAAATTAAGGAGCAGGAGTGGAGTTAGAACAGCACTGACAGCAGGACTGCAGAGGTCTCTGGGAGGTTCCCTGCACAACTGAAGGGCCCAAGACATAGGGGTGCAAGGTGTGGAGGAGGATGCGGTTCTAACCCAGAAGAGTAGAGACCCCCCCTCAGGCCAGGACTGCAGCGAGGAGGAGCAGCAGTATCCAGTGGCCAGGGACTCAATAGTTCCAGCCCAGGGATAGCTTCCACACTGATGGCTGGTAAGCAAGGCTGTGACAGCAGAGCTGCAGAGGGTTACCTGTACGTCTGTGGTGCTGGTGGCACCTGATCCCTGCAAGTGCAAGGTATGGGGAAGGCTGCAGTCCTGACAGGACAGAGCAAAGACCTACTGGCAGGGCTGTCAAGAGGATAATGACGAGCCATTCAGGAGCTGGGTGGCCTCCGTCACAGCTAGGGGCTTGTCCTCCTCCTGCTGGTCCTGCCCACGGCTTTCCTCACACTTTGCACCTGCAGGGATTGGGTGTCACCAGCCCTGTGACAGCACAGGGAGCCCTGTGCAGCCCTACTGTCACAGGAATGAGGGAGCAGATCTATGACAGCAGGCTGCAGAGGGATCCCTACACTGCAAAACGGCCGGTATCACGCAATCCCTGCAGGCACAATGCGGTTGGAGGCTGCACTCCCACTGTTACAGCTGGCTACTTTTTTAGTCAATTTCAACGTGTCAGCTGAAATTGACATTCACCATTTAAATTGAATCCTGCCGAGCCTAGACTCAAGTCAATATGTGATGTAGTTGTGAAAACAGCAAATATCAATTTGGAGTAGATGTAATACATAGGAGGTAAATGTCCCACTCTACTGAGGCCTCAGCTGGGGTACTATGTCCAGTCATGGGTGCCACCATTTAGGAAAGATGTGGACAAATTCCAGAGTCCAGAGAAGAGCAACAAAAAATGATAAAAGGTTTACAAAACCTGACCTATGAAGAAAGATTACAAAAGCTGGGCATGTTTAGTCTTGAGAAAAGAAGACCGAGGAGACACCTGATAACATACATTAAGGACCGTTATAAAATGAAGACAATGATCAATTGTTCTCCATGACCACAAAAGGTTGGAAAAGAAATTATTGGTTTAATTGCTGCCAGGGAAATTTAGAAAGTTTTTCCTAATATCTCACCTAACTAGAAGGATAGTTAAGTACTGGAATTGGTTGCCAAGGCAGGTTGTGGAATCTCAGTCACTGGAGGCATGCAAGAACAGATAAGACAAACACCTATGAGAAATGATCTAGGTTTATTTGGCCTTGCCTCAGCATGCGGGAGGTGGACTAGGTCAGTGTTTCTCAACTTTTTTGATACCAGGGACTGACTTGCTGTCTTCCTAAACTGTGTCAGGGAGATCTTAGGGACCAGCGCCAGTTCACAGACTGGTCGTTGAGGAACACTGGACTAGGCGACCTCTCAAGGTTCCTTCCAGCTCTACAATTCTAGTATGCTATGATTAATAACGGAATAATAGACTTCAAACTACCCATATTAATAAATATTAGACTGGTTTTGAAGAAAGTAGGTACAACTAAACAAAATTATCAAGGATTGCTGTATTTAATTGTTATGGTTATAGGCAGAGCCATATCAATAGCTGAGGATATTCAAAATATCATCATGACACTTGTGGAAGCCAGAGAGAAGATATTTGCTGCTGTCAAGGCAAGAGACATGAATGAGATTTCAGCAGCAGTAGAGTCAATGTTGCAGATGTGTTGCATTTTTATAGCTCTTCATCGTCAGAGGGTGTTAGAAATATTGACTACATTCTCATAGCACTTTGGAAAGTAGAAAGATTGGCAGACACAGAAGATGAAGGAAGGAAAGGGCAGGACGATAGACAACTCCAATGTGATAGGCAGTGGAGGCAAATGGGATGTACAAGTCAAGGAAAGAGGGGGAAAAATATTATTTGGAGGATGCACTTGTTCACATCAGACATTAACTAGAGGAATTACTTGGACAAGAGGCAGAAAGGGTAAACAGAGACCATTTGTTATAGAAAATGAGAGATATGTATGCTCTACATATGACCAAAATAAAAGTGTTTGAGAGAAAGTAACCCGAAGTGAACACAGATTGGTTTGGCAGAGGCAGGGAAGAGAGCCAAAATTAAGCTTTGTGGGACTTGTAAGCGAAAGGATTTTGATGCAGAAAAGTCATCTCCAGAACCAGAGTGGTTTGACAGTAGGAGCTATGTCAAGAGAGGAGGAAGTCAGTCAGAGATGGCTTGAGAGTTATGCGGTTGGTCCAGGATTCAAGACTGCACTGAGATCAAGGAAAATGAGGAAGAAGGAAGCCCATGCAACAAAAAGGTTACTATATGGTGAGAAGTTTCCATACTATGACTGAAGGAGGGGAAACCCACACAGACTGAACAGTCAAGGACATTGTTGTACAATAAATGACTGAAGAAATGAGAAGAAGCTACATTCTTAAGCAATAAGCTGAAAAAGGAGGTTAGAGAGTGGGCAGCAGCTAGAGGTGATACCTTTCTGCCTTTCTTACAGAAATGGTGCCATGTGGCACTGTACTATTTGCAAATTCCCAGCTGTGCATTCGTAGCTCTAATTGAACTTAACTCTCCAGGGGGAATGGGAAAGTGCCTGGGGAAAGCTGGCTCCTGCCAATAGTCTCTGGTGCTGCCAATTTTACAGGTCACTAATTGTGAATCTAGGAATGGCCATGCTGCATGTTTATTCTGTACAGTTTGCCATCGTTGAGGACTACAAGAAGCAGGAAGTGAAAAGGTTAGAACAGGTTAAAGTCCTATGACTGGAACAGAACAATCCAGTTAAATCAAGTGGAGAGAAAATCCCAGTAGCAGATCCAAAGGAAAAGAGGAAGCAAAGACTTAATACAGAGCAAAATATACCTTACTGCCTACACCCAACACAACCTTTACACCCTGCTTACATCAGAGGATTTTGTTTTTGTTGTTTTTTGGTTGTGTTTTAATTTCCCCGTCTTGCCAGTACAAGTTCACTTCCACCAGCATCAGCAACTAAAGAGTTTTGGCACAGACAGCTCACAATCTCCCAACTCCATTTACAG
This sequence comes from Gopherus flavomarginatus, assembly GCF_025201925.1. Lineage (NCBI taxonomy): Eukaryota > Metazoa > Chordata > Testudines > Testudinidae > Gopherus > Gopherus flavomarginatus. The sequence goes on along the minus strand of NC_066617.1, from coordinate 101,267,890 downwards.
CAACATGTCATCTAACCCAACTGGGAGCAAAACTAATTGAGACGGTGCTGAAAATGATGTTGGCAGTCAGAGATCACTCACACTATGGAGCTGAACCTTACTAACACTGATGGAGATGAACCTGAGTTAGCAATGATGAAAATTTTCAAGAGCGGTCTCTAGACAAGACAAGTTTTAAACATAACTGATGGGACAAACTCAACATCAACTCCTCTAATGAAGTCCATTTACTCACATGTGTGACACAGTAAACAACATCCAATGTGTGGGAGCCGTATGGAAGAACGACTCAGCTCAGGGGAAGCGGCTCCCTCTTCCCCCCCCCCTACACACACACACATGCACACAGTCAGCATCCAAGATAGGAAATACCATAGTCCTCACATATACTGAAAGGTCCAATAGGTTCCCTTAATTTTCCTCTGTAAAACAAAGAGAAATTAGAGACTGAAAAGATCTTAGTTTTCCTTTGTCCACCACTACGGTCAATACAGGATAGTTCCCTGACAGTTAGTTGTAAAAGGAAGCAAGTGATGGGGTGCCAATCATTTCCCTTCAGATTGTTCAGTGGTTAACTAACAGACTTCAGTAGCAACTGTTTCTTGACCATCAGCCTAAGTTTTTCCCTGCAGCTTAGGAACTGCAAACATATCATAGGAACTTAACCTGGTAAGCATGGAATATATTGTCCTAGCAAATTTGGCCAATGGTTTCCCTAGCAATAGGAGAATCAATAACTGCTGAATTCAAGCTTTCATTTAAAATAAAGTTTCCAGTTTTTATGGTTACAAACAACCTCCCAAATGTGAATCAAAGACATGTTTATTCACTAAGTCTGCAGCATTCTGATTCCGTGGTTGGAGCGCTCCTGGTACTCCACCTCCTGGAGAGGAATAACGTTTGTTGCGCTCTCGCTAGAGCGCCGCAGCACCAGACACCTAATGTGCTCTGATTGGCCTCCGGAAGTGTCCCACAATGCCTGTTCTAGCCATTCTGGTCATCACTTTTGAACTCTGCTGCCCTGTCCTCAGGTGACCAAACCTCAGACCTGCCCTTTAAGTTCCCTGGGAATTTGGAAAATCCCCTTCCTGTTTGCCCAGCCAGGTGTGGAATGCTCTCAGTGACTCTTTCCAGGTGGCCATGCCTCCACACGCCAGGCAATCCCCAGTATGGAGCAATGGCAAGGTGCTGGACCTCATCAGTGTTCGGGGGGAGGAAGCTGTGCAGTCCCAGCTGCGCTCCAGCCGTAGGAATTACGATACCTTCGGGCACCTACCAAGGGCCATGATGGACAGTGGCCATGACCAGGATGCTGTGCAGTGTTGGATTAAAGTAAAGGACCTGCGAAATGCCTATCACAAAGCCCGCAAGGCAAACGGCCGCTCCACTGTTGCCCCCGTGACCTGCAAATTCTACAAAGAGCTAGACATGATACTTGGGGGCGATCCCACCTCCACTGCAACGACCACCATGGACACTTCCCATCCCAGCACACCAGGGGAAGAGGAGGAGAAAAGCTCAAGCGACGGTGCTGAGGCGGGGGGAGACACTCTGCAATCCCTAGATACATGCAGCCAGGAGTTCTTCTCGAGCCAGGAGGAAGGCAGCCAGTCCCGGCATCCGGTGCTTGGGGAAGGACAAACATCAGAGGAGATTCCTGCTAAGCGGCTTTCTTTTTGGGAAGGAAGTTTTTAGGTACGGGCTCTTTGGGCGAGGAGGGGGAACCACTGCTGCACACAGGCAAGCTGAATATGGGCCAGGACAGAAGCCGCATTGTAGAAGAAGACCCTCCCTTGCTTTCCTGGTCACAGAAAGATATCTTCCAGGATGAACTCCTGTGGAGAATGTTGGGACAGTGTTCAGTGTAGGTGCCCCCTGCAGCTGTTGGCTCTCCCCAAGGCACGGAAACCCAGAGGACAGTACAGCCATTAAACAATCAGTTCCCATGGACCCTGTGCTTACTCACCATTTCTGGGGCTCCTGTGGGTTGTGTGTGCTCGTTTTGGGACAGGCAAAGTATGGTTTTTGTGATTGCCCTGCTTAAGTGTGGTTGAATCATTGCTCTGTCTGGTGTGTACAATGCTGCCTTTGTTAAGTGTTGCATTTTGCCTGTATAGGTGCAACCTTGAGATTTCAGCCATCATTCTTATCATCAGCCGACAGACTGAGACGACTCAGGAAGAGGCCACGTAAAAGCAAAGACGACATGCTGCATGAAGTCATGCAGCAGTCTGTAAACGAGAATTGAAAAGCACAGAAGTGGAGGGAGAGCGAAAGGAGGATCCGCCAGGAAAACGCAAAGCACCGGCAGCAAAGCACGGAATGGCTGATTAGCATAATGAAGCGCTAAGCGGACTCTATCCAGGTGCTCGTCGCCATGCAGGCAGAACACTATCGCACTTGCTCCCCCCCCCCCCCCGCAACCCTTGTCCCAAAACTCTTCCCCTTGTGACCCCATGTCCCCTCCAACACACTTTCCCCAACATCCAGGTTCTTACCACCCCCAGCTGCCTCCTACACCCGTAGCACCCGCACACCACTCACCCACGAAAACTACAACCCTTATCCACTGCACTCAACCCCCCACAACATGCCTTATAGCCATCCTGAAGTGCAGCACTCATTGCACAGCACTCCAGACAGGATTCAAGAGTATGAAATCAGGACATACTCAAGCCTATGAGTGAACCAGTCCCCACCCTACCCCCTTGCCCTTTTGGTATTTCTGTGATACGTTGTTTTTGGTTTTTTTTCAATAAATGAATTTTATTTTCAATAAATGGAGTTTTTTTTACTTTGAAAACATACTTTATTAGTGCATAAAGCAAAATACACCTTAGCCCAGGAAAGCAATGAGCACTGCAAGGGACTGTACCAAACACAGCCACTGCACTTCACTCCTGTGCAGAGCACCAGACATTACTGGTGGCTTTCAGCCTCAAATTGCTCCCTCAAGGCATCCCTAATCCTTGCAGCCCCACGCTGGGCCCCTCTAATAACCCTGCTCTCTGTCTGTGCAAATTCAGCCTCCAGGTGTTGAACCTCCAAGGCCCATGCCTGAGTGATGCTTTCATCCTTCCCGTCACAAATATTATGGAGGATACGGCATATGGATATAACTGCAGAGATGCTGTCTTCGGCCAAGTCCAGCTTCCCATAAAGAGAGAGCCAGCGGCCCTTCAAATGGCCAAAGGCACACTCCACAGTCATTCGGCACCAGCTCAGCCTGTAGTTGAACCGTTCCTGGCTGCTATCCAGGCTCCCTGTGTAGGGTCTCATGAGCCACAGCATTAAAGGGTAAGCAGGGTCTCCAAGGATCACAATGGGCATTTCGACTTTCCCTACGGTGATCCTCTGGTCTGGGGAAAAAGTCCCAGCTTGCAGCTTCTTAAATAGGCCAGTGTTCCGAAAGATGCGTGCATCATGCACCCTTCCGGGCCAGCCTGCGTTAAAGTCAATGAAATTACCACGGTGATCCATAAGCGCCTGGAGAACCATGGAGAAATACCCCTTTCAGTTAATGTACTCAGAGGCTAGGTGGGCTGCTGCCAGAATAGGAATATGCATCCCATCTATCACCCCTCCGCAGTCAGGGAAACCCATTTGTTCAAAGCCAGCCACAATGTCATGCACGTTACTCAGAGTCACAGTTCTTCTGAGCAGGATGCGATTAAAGTGTTGATGCAAGTTTGCAGGGCCAATTCCAACCGTCGACTTTCCCACTCCAAACTGATTAGCGATCGATCGGTAGCTGTCTGGAGTTGCCAGCTTCCAGATTGCAATAGCCACCCGCTTCTCCACCAGCAGGGCAGCTCTCGATCTCGTGTCCTTGCACCGCAGGGTGGGGGCGAGCTCAGCACACATTCCCATGAAAGTGGCTTTTCTCATCCGAAAGTTCTGCAGCCACTGCTCGTCATCCTAGACTTGCAGGACGACGTGATCCCACCACTCAGTGCTTTTTTCCCCCGAGCCCAAAAGTGGCGTTCCACGGTGGAGAGCATGTCCGTGAATGAGACACGCAATTTCATGTTGTATGCATTACTCGACTTGATATCATCGTCGGACTCCTCTCTGTCACTTTGGATCTTAAGCAGTAACTCGACTACCAAACAAGACGCGCTGGTGAGACTCGTCAGCATTGTTCCACAGCAGTTTGGGCTCCATTCCTCCAGACCGAAAGGGAAGAAAAGTGTGCTCTGCACAGAAACTGTTGAAAAATGGTGCCAAATGTGGATGGACGTACAGGGATTGCTGGGATGTGAAGCGATGCATCACGGGGCATTGGGACAGGATCCAAAATGCCCCGCACCCCACGCCTCCTACCCACAAGCCACAGTGCCAGAATGTGAAGAGGTGCTCTGTGGGATAGCTGCCCATAATGCACTGCTCCAAATGCCGCTTCAAGTGCTGTGAACGTGGCCACCCCAGCGCGCTTGCAGCTGTCAGCATGGACAGACTGGAGCGCTTTCCCTGGTGCGCTCTCCGAAGGCGGGTTTACATCTGCATCTGCAAGTGGAGCCATGACCCAAGCGTTGCTGTTCTTATATCTTAAAGCATTAGAGAATCCACACAGGGCTTAATGCGCATAAATTAAAGCACATCCTCTTCTCACCTTTAGCTGATTCATCCTAACTTTCTTGAGTGTTTGTGTGTAGACAAGCCCTGAATGCTGTCAGTTACTCCCTGTTCCTGCTGTTGGTAAAGCTATCACAAGCACAGCAGCCAGATGACCCAGGGACAAGAACAGAACAGCAGTGGAATCCCAGAAGTTAGTAGAAAGAAAGTAAAAGATAAAGCTAACAGTTGTTTCCAGAAGCCAGAGGGGATTTTGAAATGGTAGGGCATTTTGAGCTTCACCTTCGTTTAGTATGTGCCTGAGAAATTTGGATATGAAAGATGAAGTACCTGAGCAGGATCCCAACACCACCCTCCTTACCAGCAGCTGGCGGATGCACTGTCCTTTTATCTCACTGTTGCACCTCTCCCACTGCTTCAACCTCCAATCTTTCATATCAGTGGCCCTGTATTCAGTAGGAAAAAATGCAAAACTGCACTGAAAATAGAGACATAATATGCTGGATGAGGAAAAGGTGGTTTCTTATCATGTTAGCTAACTGAAGTAAAACACTAAGACAAGATAGTTTTAGTTTTACCACCAATTAGCAGGTCGAACACATTTGGAAACTACAAACTGCCTTGTCTTCCCTAGGATTTTATTTTGTTAATATAATTTGTTACCACATATTAGCTAACACGGTAAGAAAGCCCCTTTTTTCCTAGCGTGGATGCACCCAATGCATTAGGTCTGTTTTCACTGCTGTTTGCAACACCTTCCTATCTAGGATCATCTGTGAACACAACTAATGTAAAAGTAGTGTCTAAGGCTTAGCTACCAGACTACGCATGAAAACCTGAATTAAACTGGCTTTGAAACTGATCTCTGTGACACTTCAACTGGATACTTCCCCAATTTGATGTATGGCTCTTATTACCTCTGGCTATTAAGCTCCAGTAACATCACGTATAGCATGGTAAGCCTCCCTCTGGCTGTCTTCCCTCTTCCAGTTTCATTTGGTTCTGGGCTTTGGACCATCAACAATCCTACAAACATCGTTTAATAGAAGACTTTCCATTTATTTGCCACCTCATTAGTGCTCAAGCATGAACGTCTCTACATACAGAGTTGTAGGCCAATGGGAATTATACCACTTCCTCATTATTTTTACAGGCCGTAATTTGGATGTAAAAAGATAATTTTGGTCAGAGGTATCACACTTAGATATTAAAAATACTGAGCACCACTGTCCTCTATTGCCCAGGATTTATACTCCTGCCCATATGTATATATGTTTTCCAATTTGGTTAAGTTAGTGGAGCTGTTTCTTTAGTTCGCCAGGAGATGTCCAGAAATGCAGTCAAAGACCATAAGTTCTATTCCACAGAGGTATGAATACGTGGTGAGCTGGCAATCACATTTTCCATGAACAAATGCAGTCTGGACTGTTACATCACTTTTTTCTTTTTAACCAGAAGAAAATGCTTCATAAAAATACAGTGCAATTACACACACTATACATTCAAAAGCACTCAGGGTATTGACCCGACAAGTATTTATAAACAAATTCAAGATGATGTTTCCAAATGAAACATCTGGGGCCTTCCTGCATGACCGACTGCACTTCCTTGATGTTCCTGAAAAAAATACACACACACCCCAACATCACAGTGGTGCCTGGGCTGCTGCATGAAATATGATATCATTCCCTCTTCCTTCCTGGAATTCTAAACCATGCTGTTCTCCCTTTGCACACAACTATCATCTCCATGGTAACCTCACCTCCTCCTGCTTCTTTAGTGGCCTCACAGAGCAGGATACAAGGTTTCCCGTTCGCCTCAAAAAAAATGATGCTTTCAACAAGAATCAGACCTAAATTTAGACATTTGGGATACAGAGTCCTGTAATTAAGGAAACAGCTCCATATTTCCCTCCTCCCCTCTGAATTCAGAAGAAATGGGACATGTCTATGGAATGTAAACAACTGGGATTGCCATAAATATCAGCCATGAACACAAAATGGAAAATTCACCTCATCCTTTCTTGAATAAGATAAATGATTGCATGGGACAAAAAAACCACAGGGACTCTGGTCACCTGAATTCTGAATCTCACCTAATTCCTACCACGCTTCGAGGATTACTTGAACATATGGAGGAAAGAAGTATTTTTTAAATTTCTTAAGGAACTAAGTCCTGCACTTCCCCACCCAGAAATACTTATTTCCCTGAGCAGTACAATGAGATTGGAGTTTTATTTAGTTCCCAGGGAGCAAGAAAATATATCCTACTGAGAAGCAGTGCATATGAAGTGTTGGGGACATATATACAGATTGCCTGACAAAACTACGACAGTGAGACTGCCACGTTCCCCTCCTCCCGCAAACACCAGCCCACAGCATGGATGCTGACTTTCAGTGCAGTCATTTATTTCCCTGTCATAAGCAAAACGCACATCTTTATAGTAGTAATGCAATATTCTATAGCCCAATACAACCTGTTAGTCACTACTCAGTCAAGCGGTTCTGTTCTACGTTACCATTAATGGACTAGGCACCAATTATAACCAAGAAAGAAAGTCTCTCAAATTGGTCAGAGCCTTACAGAACAGAAAGAGTACACTAAAGAGAGACACACACCAAAGAGATATATTTTCAATTTGCAGGGCAGAGTCCCAGTTCAAGCATGTTTTACTATCCAGTGAGATAGGAAAGGCAGCAAAAGACAAGAAGTGGAAGTGATGTAAGATTAATCAAAATAGCCTTCAGCCCTAATCAGAACGTCAATAATTTGGAGCAGTTAGCCAGACAAAACATGCACAGTAGCCAGAAGCCATTAGTAAGACAAGACATGCAAGCTTTATTACTGTCAGATAAAGCAGTACTGAAATCAGACAAAGCTAGCTGGAGTTCATTGGCCCCAAACTTTTTGGTGTGGTTTTCTGGCCCGAAAGAAGAGGTGTCACATCTTCACAATTCCCTGCCCTACCTGCACATTCCTTAATGTGTTCCCTTAACTCCCAGTTTGTCATGCTGATTTCTACCACAAATAGATCACAAATAAAGGAAGAAAGTTTATCGTAAATGGAGATCATCATCTTAGAAGAATTAAAAGTGGTTTGAGGCACTTCACTTGCCCCTAAGTCCCTCTGAATTTTGTATGGTTTTACAATCACATTTTTCTATTTTAAAAAAAAGTGTTTATCTCAATATTTATCTTCAACTCCAATACCCATTCACTTTCCACAGTGGGAAATCTCACATAACCTGAAAGGGAATTAATTGACTGTACAGCAGAAAAAGTGAAACTGACTACAGTGATGCCAAATGCACTATGTAAAAAAATAGAAAAAAAAGACCAAAAAAAATGAACATCTCTAATCTTTCAATTCCACTAGTAATCTCAAGTATTAATAGTAACAGTAGGTAAAGTTTTAAACATAAGAGCAATGTTTAAAGTGAAAGTGTTCCTTTAAAATGAACATACATGGAAAGAGAACGAGAAATATAATTTTTAAAGAGAACCATGTGAGAGTCATGCTGTCATATGGTTGTAATTCATAAAGTGTTAAAAAGCCAAAAATGGATGAGAATGTAAAAACTGGATGGTAAAAGACCTCAAACTGCAGTGATGATAGAACGTCTTGACATTCTAAACAAAGAGCTCTCAACAATCCTTGTATAGCCCTGCACAGGACTATTTTTCTTTTATCCCACTCCCACCTACAAAAACCTTAGATCCCGCAAATCCTGCAAGAGAGACTGATTGATTCCCCCATGCTACTAAAACAAAAATGGTCAGTTATTTTATTTATTATATAAATATATATATATAAAAATATATATATATAAATATATATATAAAATTCAGACAATTTTTACCACTAAAAGAAGAACACAAATATTGCTTAAACCAGGTAAATAAAAACTTTAGCTCCCCTTATAACAGATATCAAATCATTCTATCCCTCACTTAAATTTAAGTGTTAATAACTTTACTTAAAAAAAAATATTTTTTTGCTTTATATTACTGAAATTCTATTTATAACAAACTGCTGTCGTGTATATCACAATGGTCAACACAAATTGCACCACAATTTTGCCTTAAAATGCGCAGATTTTTTTAATGATTATAAAAAGGAAGTTGTTTTAAAAAAAACAGGAATTTTTTTAAACGGCTTAAGCACCGTTTTTGGAACTTTGAAACATACTATTCAAATTATTTATGTGCCAGGATTATTACTGCTTTTTGAAAAACATTTACCGGAAAACTGCTCACAGCACTGCCAGCAAGCTGATAGAATAGTGACAGTCTGCGTGTATGTGACGTCACAGAACAATAAAACCAATGAGTGAGATTCTCTGACCCGACTTGAGCCAGTGTACTACACCAGAATCAGAGCGAGGGAGATAAACATGTATAGGAAAGAGAAGCTCAAACAAAGTAATTAGCAATTTCTCAAATAAGGTATTCTTGGTAAACTAATGAGAGATTTAGCGTTTCCTCACAAAATTACCACAGTCTGTATTTTTTGCCCACTCAATCCCGCCCACAGCAAAGTACATTTTACCCATTCCTGCTATTATGGCAGCGGGTCCTGTGGGACCCACAGGATCCCAATCCCACTGCAGGGCTCTAGCTTGTAGACATTCTAGGCTTCAGAGCGACACAGTGACAACCCTGGAATCTTATTAGACAGATGGTGATTATTGGTCAGTGGAATGAACTTCCACAGCTGGAGGATCCAAGTAGTATCAATGTATTTAAACAAAATCTGGATGGCTATATGGACTCTAAAACATTAAAGGTTCATTAGTCAGTTTTGTGCTTGAGAAGTAGCGAACCATGTTTTCTGGAAGTCAGGAAGGAATCTTCTACTAATTGTGCTTTTCTCTCCCCAGATCAGCTCTGGAGATTTTTGCTTTAGGACATTTTAGCCCTCTGGAACAAAGAGACTAAAAAAAGATTCAATTTATTTAAAGCAACTTTAAAACTGAATTTTGTTAGAAGTTATACAGGCTAGAGATGGGAGTATTTTCAAAATGTTTCAGACCTCAAGGGTCTATGGCCTGCTTCTGGGCCTACATGACCTGTGTGTGCATTATCAAGTCCTTGGGAATATTATGTGTATGTGACAACTATACACCAGCAGATATAAGGACATGCTATAGGCACACAAGTCAGCAGCACTGAATTTTGAATTTTTGGTAGACAGCGGTGTTTTAGAAGTACCTCTTATCTTCACTTTTATTTCTACTCATCAGGAAACATTTAAGGAGCCTACACAGACTTTAAAATCCAATGTTGGAATCACCTTTTGATACCAAGATCACGTAGGGTTGATGAAGAAGCATCTTGCATTTTATTCGTACTGTAATCTACTCGTCAGAGTGGGTACACCTATACTTCAGCTAGGAAGTGTAATTCCTAGTTTAGGTAGATACTACGCACCAGCTCTGCTCAATCTAACCTGCAGCAGTACAGCAGTGTGGCTGCAGTGACACGACACACATACAGACGATCCCCAACTTACACAAGCATTCTGTTCCGGAACGCCTTGCATAACTCGAATTTTGCGTAAGTCGAAAACATATCTCCGACCATTATACAAAAAAACACTCCTATTTCTAGCTTACAGAACTTTTTCCATAAATTCGGATTTGCGTACATCCAGTTTACGTAACTCGGGGAGCGTCTGTACCTAGGATGGGATTGCACTTAGGCACCTAGCCTGAGCTTCTGCCCATGACACTGCAACCACACTGCTATTTTCAGTGCACAGCTCAAACTGGGAATTGCATCCCCCAACTGCAGCATAAACATACCAACAGTGACACTCGCTGGGTTTCAAAACTCCATTTGTTCACTCATCCACAGCAACTAGAAATTTTGGTCAGGCAAGCAAGACAAGGGAACTACTGACTCCTTCCTTGGAGGATGAGGGAGGAAGAAGGCTGAAAGGCAGCAGAACAGATCAAGTGCCACTGCTCATATTTTCTCAGAAGACTGTAGGGGGAGAGGAAAAGGGGAATGGGAACAGAAGCCCTACATGCAGAGGGGTAGCCAGAAGCTCAAGGACTTCCTGCAAGATCAGGAGAGCAGCAGTCCTCCAAAGAGGCAGGGCAGAATTAATTCATGGTGTGCTGTGTGAGACAGACAAATTGATTTATTGGTGGGAAATGAAGCTGGGACAATATAAACTAAGTAAGCAAGGCTTTGTTTTAGAGTGGGTTTTCTTTTTCTTTTTTTGGGGGGGGGAGGGGGCAGGGAAGAGAGAAGTAGCACAGATATTTTTCAACAAGACTAGTAGGTTTGTCATAAGAATGGCCATGCCGGGTCAGACCAAAGGTCTGTCTAGCCCAGCATTCTGTCTTCCAACAGTGGCCAATGCCAAGTGCTTCAGGGGGAATGAACAGAACAGGCAATCATCAAGTGATCCATCCCCTGTCGCCCATTGCCAGCTTCTGGCAAACAGTGGCTAGGGGCACTTCAGAGCATGGTTTTACATCCTTGCCTATCCTGGCTAATATCCATTGATAGACCTATCCTCCATGAACTTATCTAGGTGTCAGCGAATTTTCCAAGCCCAAGATCTTCTGAGCTGACTGTATGAGATGCCTCAGATATTTATGACAGTCATTTTCACCGCTTCATTTTACTCACTAACTTCTCCCCCAGAAACAGCAATCTCCTTTCCAAATACTCTATATCAGTGGTTCTCAACCAGGGGTCCCCAAAGGGGCCCCGAGCAGGTTTCAGGGGGTCCACCAAGCAGGGCCAGTGTTAAATTCACTGGGGTCCAGGTCAGAAAGCCGAAACCCCAACGCATGAGGCTGAATCCTAGGGCACTGAGCCCCGCCACCAGGGGCTGAAGCCGAAGTCTGAGCAACTTAGCTTTGTGGGGGCCGCTGTGGCACGGGGCCCCAGGCAATAACGCCAGCCCTGGCCTTTATATGCAGAAAACCAGTTATTGTGGCACAGGTAGGCCACGAAGTTTATATAGCATGTTGGGGGTGGGGGGCTCAGAAAGAAAAACGTTGAGACCCCCTGCTCTAAACAACCTGAACTTCATCCGTTGGGTACCTAACCTCCTACAGGTAACAGGTTAGATCTGAGAAGGGTGGACTGAAAAGCCAGAATTGAAATGGTAAAGGGTTAAAAGGGGTGGGAGAAAACATGGAGCTCAGAAGGCTGGATAAAGAAAAGGGAGGCTTACGCGAGTTCCAGCAGCAAGGCTGGTTCTGATTAAGCTTGTATGACTGTGGAGCCACACAGGAAGCGCTCAGGGGGCCCTCAGTCGGCACCATCCCAAACACACTGGCAATCTTTGTGTTCCAGCAGCAGCATCTGGAATCAGTCAGAACCAAGCAGCTCCCAGGCCCTCCCTAAAAACTCATTCCCTCTTTTAAAATCACTGAGCCTGGCCCCCTTCATTCCCCTCCTGGAAACCTCCTCTCCCTGTGGCTGAAGCAAACAAAAGGGCATCTATATGAGAGAATGAAACCCCTCAAGTGAGGCTCACACAGTGCAAGGGCCCTCTCAGCTCACAGAAGTCATCACGAGATTGCAACACAAGGGGAAGGAACAAAGATACACAAATCATTAAGGCAGAATGGGTTATTTCTCAGATCAACCATCAGTCATCTGTAAGAATCACTTCTTCAAAAGTAACATTAATAACAAAGTGTCCAGTGCACTAATCACTTGTAAAGAGATAGAAAACTTGGACACTAATCCCAACTATCTGTCAGTGGATACAGCAGCCCTAAAAAGGAGTGAAACACCCAGAAGACCTCTCACGCTGCTACTTGCTCTTTTGAAAGTTCCAGGCCAGTGCCAAATTGGCATGCAGATACGAGAAAATCCACTTAGCTGAATATAAAGGAATATTCTGCAGTATCTGCATAAAACAGAGAGTCCCAGTTCAGTTCTTTATGAAATGGATGATCATATAAACACACACACACACACACACACACACACTACAATTAGCATTAAACTGGCAATCTCAACACCAGTACCAAGGACTGAATGGGTCTATGGAGAGTGAACTCCCCCGTCTTACCCTTAGAAAGGTTCCTCCCAATCAGGGCTGGGATATGCTGGCAGGAAGTGGTATGGGTGCAAAGCTGCTTGTAACTGCTAATCCTTTTATATCCGCTCTGAGGATAAACAGATGACTTCAATCTCCAGGACTGTTAATATTGCACCTTTCACCAATACTACATTCACATGTATTAATTTGTAACATGTAGAAGGATAGGTAGTGACTGTGGCATTTTACCCAGCCAATAAGCTGTTATGCATTGATATACTCAGAGCAGTAAATCCTTCTTACAAATTTGTAACAGTTTACTAGTCCCAGAACAAAAACACATGCCTTGAAATCTGCCCCACCTTCATTCAACTCCCTCTTCCAGATCAACTTTTTTCAATTAATTTTCCAGCGCTGACTCCTGTTGCTACATTGTTAGTTTAATGTAAGATTTTTTTTCAAAAACATAGCTAAACAAAAATAAAGCAAAAACCAAAACCTATCACCTGTTTAGATATCAAGCCAACTACAAACAGAAACTAACATGATAAACAAACAACATCACAACATTCTACAGAGTAATCTTTGCCTTTCCCTTATGTCCAGCCTCAGATTTGGTGCAAATTAGATTGTAAGTGGCCTATGCCAGAGCTCCCGTTTTACTGTTTTTGTAAAGACACCAGGCACACCAATTGTGCTATGTAAATAAGTAATAAATGTTTTCAATCACACACCCAGAATTCTTTTGGACACACTTCTCTGTCTTTCTGACCTTTACAAGGCTGGCTGCTGCTAAACACAATTAGCTCCTCTGCCCTGAGATCCCTATACTGTCACCGCTGAATATGTCACGAATGAAAAACACCAGCCACAGATAGATTGTCCATTATGACAGGTTATAGCCAATAACCCATTAAATCTAATAACTGCCCCTCGCTGACACTCACTAAGTCTCTATGCAAAGGGCAGGACTGAGTCACCACAGTGCAAATGACAGTTGTAGCCACTATAGAGTTAAAAGCAGAAAAAGCCACCAACAATATGGCTGTCTCCCCCACTCCCACAGGAAGAACAGCACTCCTCAGAATTGCTCCAATCAAACTGCAGAACAAAGCATAAAATTAAAAGAAGACAAACAAGACCAAAGCTTCATTCAGGGGAGACTGCAGGCAAACCAGGGAGGGAGTCCTGGGAGCAGAGGATTTGAATCAAGCCTACTACAGGGAAGAAGGGAGAAAGTGCCTCAGGGAAGCAAGATAGGCCACTGTAAGGAGAACTTGCAAGGTGCCAGCAGCCTGAGACCTAGAAACTAGTCTTCACTGCTAACAAAAAAAAAAAAAAAAGCGGGGGTGGGGGCAGTGTTTTTTAACCTTGTGGTAACTACATGCATGAGCTCTCTCAAGGTTAGCAAAAAAGGCACTTTACTTTTACTGCAAGGGCAGTTTTCCTCTAAGGGCAACGGCAGGCAGGAGCAGAGGGTTGACGAGTTTACCCCACAGTAAAACTAGAATGCCTGGTTTTCACTATTTTTACACCTCAGGATAGCTCATGCACATTAGTTACCACAAGGTTAAAAAACCCAGTTTTTTTTAGCAGTGTAGACAAGCCCTAAAAGAACTCTTATTTCAAGTGGAGAAAAGCAGGGATTTGGAGCAATAGTGACTGCTACAGCTCCACTCCAGCTCTGGGCAAAAACCTGCAGCTTCACTGCTCCAGGCTTCACTCCAAAGCCCTGGAGAAAAGTATCCACCAGGTAACTATTCAGCCACCCAAAGCAGGACTTTTCTCATGTTTGATCTGCACTGGAGTCAGGGGCAGCTCTAGACATTTCGCCGCCTCAAGCAGGGTGGCATGCCGCAGGGGGCGCTCTGCCGGTCGTCGGGAGGGCGCCAGGTGGCTCCGGTGGACCTCCCGCAGGCGTGCCTGCGGAGGGTCCGCTGGTCCCGCGGTCCGCTGGTCCCATGGCTTTGGTGGACCTCCCCTAGGCACGTCTGCGGGAGGTCCACCAGAGCTGTGGGACCACCGGACCCTCCGCAGGCATGCCTACAGGAGGCCCTCTGCAGCCTCCTGCCGCCCTCCTGGTGACCGGCAGAGCACCCCCCGCAGCATGCCGCCCCAGGCACGCGCTTGGCATGCTGGGGCCTGGACCCGCCCCTGACTGGAGTGCTAGTCTTGCTTTTAAGGGAAGAACAGCTGCTGCTAAAAATTCCCAGGAGAAAGCCCAAGAGTTTGATTCATAGGTGACAATGAGATTGGGGAAGGAGATAAACTACCAGTGGCACAGGGGAGGTATTGTACTCTCCTTACACCTCTAGTTCAAACCCTGTCCTAGACTGCAAGAATAAAAAAAAAGCAAAACTAAATCTAGTTAGAGAATTCTTCACGAAATGAATGCTGTTTGGCACAAATACTGAGTCTTTGGAACATATCAGGATGGAACAAGCAAAGGGTAGTGATGGCCAGATAGCATTAAGAGGATCTCTGCATTTAGCCCAGGACTGGAATGCCAAGCAGCTGCACGGACAGAACTGTGTGAAGGCTCAGAACTGAAATAGTAAGGAGTGCTGCAGGTCAGGACTGAGGTGCAATCAGCAGACAGAAATTTTGTACAGTTCCTGCTTGCATCACAAGTCAGTACTATCAAGCATTCTTTTTTACTAGCCCTAAGATTTGACTAATCTTCTCATTAATAAATGGATTTCCATACTTGGTCCAAGTTCCACTCACCTAACTTTAAACACATCAGAAAAGACAGAAGAGATTTAAAAATCCCAGACTCCGAATTCCTACAAGTACTGCTGAAAAGCTTCAATATTATTTTGCATCTCCCTCACGGACAAGGCAAGAAAAAAAAACCCTCTAAAATCCCTGGAGATTTATTTGCATCAAGAGGTTAAATCCCCTCCCTGAACATACAGATGAAATACAAGAGAGAAGAGTTCTGAATACACTAGATTCCTGAAATTAAAGCATCGTATTTCCTCCTGGAATGTGGCAAGTTTATCTGGAGGAGACAGAAAAGGGAGCTGGCCCTGTCGCTATATACACAAACATCTTAAATTAGGTACAGAGAATTTGGCAGGACAGCAGACTCCAGAACTGGAGCAGCCACAAGGCACCATGGCAAACAGCAGCTGATGGAGCCAATCGAAACTTCAGACCACAATAAAGCATCATTGCTTTTTAAAAAACAGTTTTGTAAACATAGCCAAGATTTTTATTCAAAGCCCCAGACTGTTGCAATCATGTACATTCAGCTTACTTGCTCTTCCCTCTGCATGGCTGGTAAAAAAGATGTTCAGCCTAGGGAGCAAGATACTGGGACACAATCTTAGGTCAGCCATATGATGTGGAGTACTAACCACTAAACCTCCTTCTTGGGGGAAAAAAAAAATCTATCTACCCTTAATATGCGTTTCAGAACAATTGCTACTGTTCAGTAGAATTTCTACTGCTTCAGGTTCTCTTCTGCAATTCATTCATTCCATGCGACATCATCTTTCACCTCAGGCAAAGAAAAAAAAAAGGAATCTACTTTCCTCCAGTCACATTTCTTGGCTCCCCTCCATGTGCCAAGACACTCCCAATCCAACCCATACTGTACAGAACCACCGTGAGAGAGACATCTGCTCATATTGCTCCTTCCCCCTTCACCCATAAGCCGGGGACAGCTGAATATAATATAATGCAGCTCTATCAAGGTGTTAGGGTGACCAGACGTCCCAATATTTAGGTGGTTGTCAATCTGTCCTGACATTTTGCTCGGCCAGCAGAACTGGGGTTTTTTTGTTTGTTTTTTTCTCTCCACGGGTGGACCACCCCCCCCCCCCCGAATGTGTCCCAATATTTTCATCTCATCTGGTCACCCTACAAGGAGTGGAGGTGCTCAAACTGAGTGCACTCTCATGAATGGAAGGGAGTGATGTCAGCAGTAGCTCTGACCTCAGCTGGGTGCCAGGAACCAAGCTCTGTTGTGCTTACTCCGTTAATTATTGACAGTCTTGTGCATCCGGAGGAAACAGGCATTTCTATCAATTAAATCCATCTACACTTGGGAGTTTATTTCCAGCTCACCAATCAGCAAGGGTCCGGGGGGAACTGAGGGTGCCAGTTTTGCACTGGATGTCACACATACACACACTGATTTCCTGACTTTTGCTTCTTCATTATGACAATAGTATTATGGTTTGTTTACCAAGCACCTAGAGTACTAGCCAAAGCACTGAAGTTTCTAGCCAGCAGCTAACAGGATAAATGGCGCCCCAAGCTTGAGCAGGGATCGGTAGCACTGATTTGATGGGCATGGTTCAGAAAATCCATTAACTCATGGAGAGGTTTTTTGTTTGTTTGTTTGTTTTCCTAGTAAATGGTATGGGCTTAAGCCATCAACTCCTGCATTGGCAGCATTTAAAGGTTTACATTAAAAAATAAAAAGGTTCTAGTCCTTCAGACTGGAAAAAGCACCTCCCAAATAGAAAGAGAGTACTGCATCAGATTGTCTATTGAAAGAGCTCTAATCCCCGGCAGGATGGTCACACTTTGCACAGCAGCAACAGAGTGAAATTTAAAAGATGCTGGTCAGCTGACAGTTTCATTACAGCTGTTCAGAATTCTATGAGTAGCAATAAAACTGCCATGAATCACGTCCATTTTACGCTGATGCTACTGCTGAGAAAGACTGGAATTATTCAGGAGGGAAAGAGACTCAACCCATGCAAAATACAGACTTGAGGGAAGAACAGGAAACTTTCTGAAAGAGACTGCTTTTCACTCCCATCACCCTTGAAGCATCTAGATGTATGGGGGGAGGGAGGGAGGGAAGCAGGAGATCTGCTCCTTCCTGGCATTAGCCAGGAAACTCATGGAGGCAGAGGAGGGAAGGAGGAAGAACAAGTTCCTCCTCTCTTCCAGTTAGAGTGGGGAGGAGGGCTTCAAAATTTAATCAGATACCTACAGCTATAACCTGACACAAAACACTGAGCAAGCAGAGTCCAGAGACAGCATCCTAGTAGCAATCCCAGCACTTCCTAGAAGCTGAGGATGATAAAGAAACTCAGCTTCTCACCAGGGTATTGCACCTAGACCTTGCTAGTGCACAGCCCTTTCCCCTCCACCATCTTTTGCATTTACTTCTGGCTAGGATTAGTCCTTGTATATGTTAAGTGACTAATACGTCTTTTAAATCCTGATAGATAATAGGTAACCAGATCCCCACCAATTTCTCTTGGCTGCTGGGAGGATGACAGCATTGTGGATTTCCCAGAATACTGTTTCTACAACCTGCTGTGCCCCTTTCCACTCTCCCAACCTTTTTCTGTTGGGTGGGAGGGAAAGGTTGTGCTTAACTGGTCTCTGAGTAGTAGTTTTCCTGTGTTTGGAGGTTTCCCCTTCCCTCTTTATAGTTGGAAAAGAAATGGCGTTTGTCTCCTTCCACCTCTCAACTCCTGGTTGTTAGAAAGTGTACAGGCAGAACCACTCCCCATTCTCCTGCTTATTTGGCTCTTTCTTCAGCACTCTCTTCTCTGTAGACATATCTGACCTTCCACTCCTTTTTCTGACTTGTGTTTTGTTACCCTCCCCACAGAATCATACCTAGCCTCCTCTGCTGTTTGCTACAGACAGTCATAGCAAAGTGACACTAACATGATTTCTTCAAAAGCAACAGCATCCTCCAACAGTCCAGGCACAGGAGTGAGGAAGGAAGAAAAACAAGAAATCTCTCTTTCCCCTCCATCTCCCTCTGGATTCCAAATAGCAGCAGGAGACTGAATCTAGTCTCTGTCACTCCTGCTTACAATCCTGATAAATTTCATCATTGCCAATGGGGCCCCGTTCACCAGGAAACCTCTCACCAACCAGCAGAAGAGTATGTTTATCAACTATGGCCAACTTACTCCCAAAAAAGTTTGTTTAATTTCCATTCTATATTTGCTTTGATGTGAATGGTTCAGATTCCTCTCTAGGACAGACTTCCATTTTCTCTAGCACTTTTCATACCCTAGGGTCCCCAAAGCACTTTACAAACCACTGAGTAAGATCTCAGCAGTGCAGCAGCTGCACAGACTCATGCATCAGCCATTCTGTGCTCAGAGATCATTCATATATCACCTCAAATATTAGACTCTGTTTTACTGAGAGGAAATATGGGCTGTAACCCCGGGGGTTATTCCTGTTTTATTTTTGTCAGAAATACCATAGACTTAAAATTCCACTCTGGCAAGACTGATGGTATATCAGTTCAAAGGCTATAAGATAAGCCCTCTAACAGCGCAGCTAAAGAGAGGCTCTGGATAAAGAGGATGAAGCATACACAAAGAAAGGGTTGAGTTACATTGCACACTACTTTATCCAAGCAGAGGGAGGGGCCTGGAGTTCCCCCTCCCTCTGCTAGCATTAGCCAACATCTGAGAACAAATTCAAGTCACAGATGGCTTCTCCAGGGATATTTTGCTGCCATCTGAACTTTATTCTTAAAAGTCAGAGGGACAAGGCAAAATAGGGACTACTGAGTGACAAAGATGGCTCCTTTTCTCTTTGTCTCCCCCATGGCTAAGTGCATCAGTCTGGAAGTTCCCAGCAAGAAAAGTGATAGTCGTCACTAACTACAAACTGCACCCCTGTGTAAGTAACTGGGAGTGCTTCAGCCCTGTGCTGCTGTGATCAATGGACAATTAATGGACAGAATAAGAACTCTGAAGAGGAAACATTTAACAGTAAATTTTTTCAGACTGCTAAAACCAGCTTTACAACTGATGGGAAACTTTTTCCAATTCAACAGTAGGGGAAACTCTCCCACCAGATCAGAGATGGGTAATGAGTGAGGTTGCTTTGGCCCTTGAAAACGGGAGATATGGGCAAGAGATGCATCATCTCAAATTGCAATTAAGGAATGACACGGATAGGTTTTACAGGGTAGTATTTGTCAGGAGGATAAAATACTTACAACACTGGGTGTCATGTCAAATGTGAGTACATAAAGTGAGGAGATATGGTAGGAATGAGTAAAGAGCATGCCTCAGGAGTCCAGTTGGTCTTCAGAACAGAAACCAGACAGGTGGTCCTTGCTAAAGAGGTAAGTGTGTCTTTATTCACCACCCTCTCTACACAGATCAAGAGACTAAAAGGCCATCAGATCTTTTTTGACTTGTAGTTGAACCTCAAGTTGCATACTCACATGTACAATCAAATGACCCATCATCATTCTCCCCCTCCTCAAAGCTCATATACACAGAGCACTGTGCCTATACAGCACACAAAGCAATGGAATCAGCTACCCTAGGGCCTGGCAAAATGCCCCAGAGCCACAGCAGGAATTCAACCTGAACAGCAGGACAAGGAAGAGTGAATAATTCAGACATCCTGACGCATTTACAAGAGGCTGTCAAGGCAAGATAAAACCAATGTGCACTGACGTCAGCCACCCCATAATAATTTGCAGGTAGGGGTTGAAACCTGAAGTGTGGGGACACAAATTTCAAATGGAGTGCTTGTTTCATTTATTTCACTGCAGGGAGCACAACCAGCCAAAAAACACTCCGCTTTCCAGGAGAGGAACTAAGCACAACAGTCCTGCCAGCCAATGTGTTCT
The DNA here is from genome assembly GCF_025201925.1 of Gopherus flavomarginatus. Classification (NCBI taxonomy): domain Eukaryota; kingdom Metazoa; phylum Chordata; order Testudines; family Testudinidae; genus Gopherus; species Gopherus flavomarginatus. Next base: position 101,247,713 of record NC_066617.1, on the reverse strand, counting down.
GAACCAATGCACACGTACAGAAACCAGCAACCCCGACTGACTACCCCAAGATAACAGCATCAGAGTCCCTGCTAATTACACACAGCTGGTTGTTCCCTCTGCACATATCTTCCTGGGGCTTACTGCAAGGGGAAAGTGACTAAATCACATGTTCTTGTACAGCCCAGTCTCTAGAGCTTTGACTAGGAATAGTCTGTTTTCTTCTGTGTATTCTCCCACTGCAAACTACAGCCCTTCCATGTGGAAAACACAGCAACTCTGCCGCTCCAGTAAATATAGGAAAATCAGAAGAAGAAAAAGAAAACATGTGAGAGGGAGGAATGGACAGGAAGGAAGAAGGTGAGGGAGAGAAAGATTCAAAGGACAGAGAAAGGGAAAACAGTTTCAAAATCTTCAACCTCAAATATAGTTATTACCTGAATATAGCACTATTCTGCAAAGGGAAATGAGTTTCTAGAAAAGAGGCACAAACACCACATTGGGCAGTCACAGAGGCACTGGCCCTTTTAAGTGCTTATGGGGAAAGTTATCGCAGTCACATGCCTAGTAGGCCCTGTGGCTAAATAGGTTCCAGGCCTAGGGATAAAAGAGAAGCTTCCAGAGAGCCAAAGGAGGAGAGAGTGAGCAGACAAATAGAAGCCTGCCTACCTAGGAGAAAAGGACAGATATTATCAGGGCCAGCTCAAAGAAACTGATCAAAGGCTGCAGCCAGCCGGAGTTGCCAACACAGGCCCCAGAAGGAGAGCTGTAAGACTCCTGACGCAAGGAAGAGAACATCTGCCTTGATCATAGCACAGGTTCCAAGGAGGGCTGTGGGATTCCTGACTTACGAAGGAACAAGGTTAGGGACTAAGGAGCCAAAGGGTCTATATTCTGATAACACTTAATAAATAAAACTCCACAAGGGGGATCCTACTTTAAAGTATTCTTGCACATGAACCCTGAGAAAGCCAACGGGATAACACTTGCAGAACCACGGTGTGCCACCAGAGGGCAAGATTCAGAATGGCCCCCAGTTGCGGGGCAGAAATATCTAAGTGAACATGACTGCATTCAAGTTTGGTATGTGAGAGACTCCAGCCTGGGAACACTGCCCTCTCCACTCAGGTAGTCAGGCTGAAAACTGGTCACTGCCCAGACTCCAGCACATCCCAGATACCTTAAATAATGGAATTAGTTGTAAATTTGCCTCACTGGTAAGGATGGGAGGACATTCAGAAGAGGGCAGCAAATGTTATGTCGTCTCTAGAACTCTCTTCCTCTCTCCTCGTCCCCACTGCAACGGACCCAAATCTGGAAATATTCCCAAAGGTCTGGATTCTTAAACCCAGAAAAGTTTAGAGACAATTCCGAGTTTCCAGGCACTCCCATCTTTAGTGTCTATTCAACTCAGCACATCCTGTCACATCTGCTACATGACAAAAGTGCCTCAAGGATTTCCTGAGCTAGGAAGTCTCTCTCAGCCCATGTTACCCAGCAACCCTCGTTTGGTGAGATGATGTGCACAAGCAGCAGTTATAGCATCTGAGGCAAAAGGTGGCGCCTCCTCACCATGTGCTGAACTGATAGGCTCAAGTTGGTCTTGGCTGGAAATAATTCTTTACATCTCTTATACTCACAATGACTCTTCTATTAAATTATTTGTGAATTAGTATTTTAAACCACACTGGCACCCGGCTTGTGCCAGTGACCTATACTTCTCCATTTGCATCCCTGACACAGTACAGGAACGATCCCTGTTCTGTATACACAAACACAGACTCCTACTCTAGCGTCTGTCCGGAAAGTGAATTGGTACCAGAGAAGTGCTACTGAATGGGCAGGTGAAAGTAGATGGGGTCCATTGCACTTGCTGGAAGCTCTAGGGAAAAGCTCATTCTCCTCCTTCATCTCTTCTCCACAAACAGCAGACTGACAATGCACTGCAGTTTGAACACAGATGTCCATCCAGTTGTGACGATTCCTCTGGGGACTTGAAAGGAGTTGGGTTGCAGTTCACTGGACAAAAAAATCCCAACCCAATCTCAAATCCACAAATAACTCTCTGTAAAATAAGAAAGATAAGGAAGTTCTCTCTGGAATCCTAAGTATTCCCTCTGTTGATCGTTATTCTAGTTTTCCAGGGCTCGGGCCCATGAGGAGTTGTATAGATCTGCACGGGATCTTTGGGAAACAGCAAAGTCCGTGTTAGACAGAAAGCACTAAAATTACCTTTTTAAAAATTGAACATAAAATTGATAATTTGCACATTTAGATTAAAGAGTTTGAAAATTTAGATTCTACTGCAAGAACAGCAGCCAGCCTGTTACATTAACTTGTGAATTGTAAAGGAGGGGGAAGAGAAAGGAAGATGAGAGGAACATGAAGTTAATTTCTACTTCAGAACACACACACCTTTTAATTAACAGGAATTACTGCATCACTACATCCAGCAGTTTCTCAAATGGCATGTTGGCTGTTCCTAACGAAAAGAAAGAACAGTGGTGAGGGAAACAAGGAAGCTTACCTCATATGGAACTATCCCCACCCCTGACCTTTGCACCGCTGCCTCCTGAAATATTCTTCACTAAGCTCATCATCCATATTTACTACCAGATCAGATCCCAGGAGATAAAAACCTGAACATAGAGAGGAAAGTACTTTTTCAATAAGTTAGACACAGAGCAATCCTGACTAAGAGATTTAAAGCAAGGCACCAAAAATCTTCCTCCGCTTCCTGATGTACTCATCTCTAAGAAGCAAGAATCAGACATACTGTGGAAGTCATCCCAGCTGAGTGAGTCATTACAGCCATCCCAGAAGGGTAAGATCCAGAGGGCAGCTGAAAACAGCTGTTGTGAGAGCAACTGAAATGAGGAGTGGAAAGAGGGAAATATCAAACAGAAACATGGATTTAAGGTCCAATTTTGCCCATTCTGAGAGGGCTGGTGTTTTTTTTTGGTTTGGCAGTAAGATATCCTTTCCCCAATCCCCAGAATTGTTTCCTCATCCAAGTGGATGACCCCAAAAGAAACTCTTAAACGATGGACCTTCTGCAGATTAGAGGAGACCTCCTCCAAGCGTCTCCAAGTCACAAAATGGCATCAGTTTCCCAGAAGAGAAGGGAGGAAGAGCCTTCAGAGAGGTGAGGGAAAGCCAGTGTTTTGATATCTAGAGGAACAGGGCTTTGACAAGTGTGAATGAATTACTTCCTGTATATTACAATTCTGGAATAGGAAGCAGAGTTTCCCACACACAAACACACATACATTTTAGGGAACTATTGATTCTTTATAGTTTAAAGCTGTTCAGCACATAGCTCCGATTCTGCTTCTGTACATTCTCTTAAAGTCAGAAAGAAGGGGAGTTTACTATCAAACACATCAGAAAAAAATAGATATTGGTTGCCTTTATGACCACATGTAATCTGTGGAGAGACAGAGGATTACAGTCACCAGTTAAGGTGTTTCAGCCTAGTCTAACAGGGCTAACACAGGCTGCTGCTGGGGACAAGGTGACCTGCTTGAAACACACTTTTCTATTCCCAGTTCTCACATGCCATTCTTTTCACAATAAGAAAATAGGAAATAATTTTCATTATAACCTTCAGCCTGTTAGGCTCAGCAAAAGAAGAGAAGAGGGATATTTATGGAGAAAAGGAGATGGCTGGAAAGAGGCCAGATTCATTTCTTCAACACGTATAAAGTTTTCTAGCTTCAAGACTCAATTTTTGATGGTGCTTTAGTAACAGAGGGTAGGGGGGTGTTCCAACCTAAGATACGCAACTTCAGCTATGTGAACAGCGTAGCTGAAATCAACACATCTTAGGTCAATTTACCTGGTCATGAGGACAGCGGCAAGTCGACCGCTGACACTCCCCCTTCGCCTACGCATCAGCCTCTCGCCACAGTGGAGTTCCAGAGTCGATGGCAGAGCGATCGGGGATCGATTTTATTGCATCTACACTAGACGCGATAAATCGATCCGCGATAGATCAATCACTACCCGCCAATCCGGCGGGCAGTGTAGACGTACCCAGAGTCAGATGAGCAGATCTGCGCTGGACGGAAGTAAATGTGAATCTAAAATGAGAGATGTCCCTTCCTAATGATAGAGGTGTGAATCTTTCAATTTGGATTAGCTCACAAGCTGGAAAATAGAACACTCTCAGCCAAACCTTATTAGAAGATATCTCCAGCCTCTCCCCCCTCCATGGCTTGTTCTCTATGACAGCCAGTCTATCAGTCACACAGCTAATCAGTATGGGATACTCTCTCTCCCTCCCCCATCAGTATGCTCCTCCGATGTGCAGCAGTAATTGCCTTTCCTATTAGCCCACAGCGACAACAGCTGCCATGGCAACTGGCAATGATTTTAATAAGTCCAGTCTGTTTTCAAGGGCAGCACGTGCGTTCTGGCGGACGAGAGCATTGCAGACATGCGCTGAGGGGGAGAGGAGCTTGTCATCAGCTGGAAGGTCAGAGTTTAAAACTCAAAGGCAATCAGGGCAGCCGCCAAAACAAATATTTTCTCCTCTTTTTCCACAGAGGGAAGAAAAGAGTTCAAATAAAAAAAAAAAAGTTGAGCGTCTATATAGACTACAAAAGCGGGCAGAGGAATACCAATGCCGAGTGAGCGAGGAGCCTCTGCCCACAAGAGCTATGCCTCCCCTCCACTGTTCTGCACTGAGGCTAAAAACAGTATTCAGCTGTGCTGAGTACACACACACCCACAGAGAAGTGTAGATACCAGTTCTCCAAACACCACCGAGAAACAGGAACTTTAAGCACTCTTGGCAGAACAGCCTCTCTTTGTGAGGAACAGCAGTGGCCACCTGGGCAGTAGGGAGACAAATTCTTCAACGGCCTTTCCCTACATAACACTACAAGAGAGTCTCTCCTTTCACTCCCCAATAGGCTGGGTTTCTGATGGCCAACATGCACTTACTTGTTAAGATCACAGAGGCAAGGGAAGACTATCACTGTACAGGCCTGAAATATATTGTTGCCTTCTCTCCATCTCCTGTCCCCACCTGTTGGCTCATGTTGCCTTTAAAAAAAATATAGATACGCTGCACCCTCTCCTTCCATCCAATACTCTGCTACAGCCATCTCAACGCGGGGGGAAGAGGGGTAGGAGGAAGGAAGGAGACACACATTTACTCTTTGTTGACCATCACCGTAGGTACTCCAGACTGAGTTCTTTCCGCTCACTTCAGCCTCATGCTTAGCAGAGGATTGTTGCATCTCAGAGACATAGCACTGCTTCTGTGGTCAGTGTACCTAGTACTAGTATGCGAATGCTCAATGACGGGCCTCCATTAAAGCTTGGTCTACACTAGAGATGCTTTCCAAAAGTTTCTCACCATTGCTAATGCCAGTTGAGCATCAACAATGTTAGGAGCACTAGTGTAGACAGCCTACTGACTGCCACCATATCAATCAGACAGGGAGCTGAAAATGATGTCGGCAGCCAGTAGACCATCCTACACCAGAAACTCTGACATTACTAATGCCCGTGTGTTGATATGACATTAACTATAGTGAGAAATTTTTTCAATATAGAGCCTTCTGGAGGCACTGGGTCACCAAAGCTGTTCGCCAGCCCATTTGTCAGCTGCTATAGAGGGTCATTTTCTGCTATTCAAGTTGTCACTAATGTCTGAAAGTCTGATCTCTAAGGGCTAGAAATAGAAGCGGAGTAAACACAGAACTTGAACAGGGGGAACAGAGTGGGGAAAATACACCTGTAAATCAGCCATGTGGTTGGGCAATTGCTCCAATCCCTTATGACCTGAACAGCTTTCCTATGCAGAATATTCTGGCAGAGAGCAGAGAGGAAATGGTTCAACCTTCTCCATCTCACCATCCATCTTGCACTTGGAAGAGAGATGGAGAAAAAAGTCTACACACACTGCGTTCTTTTAATAAGTTACTGGGTTAGACACACGAAAGGAGCAATCTCTAGGGATAGGGAGCACTTCCATTATATGTATTTAGTTTTAAGTGAATTTGATGCTGTCAGGAGTTGCTGGATTTGTAGCCCCTGGAGAAAGGCATTAATATTTATGCCCTGGACAGGTACAGCACAGGCAGCAACACTGCAAGCACACATCCTCCTCCTCCGCTGTGTTCTCCAACACTGGAGGTTCGCCTTTAAGAGTAAAACGGGCTACTCACCTTTCAGTTTCTGCAGACAGTCAAAGGAGTCATTGATGCATGTTAAGAAGAAAGGCTGGCCCAGTGGCTCAGATCCAGCCTAGGACTCTGGAGACCTGGCTTCAATTCCCTGCTCCGCTGTTAGGTAAATCACTTAGCCTCTCTGAGCTTCTCTGCCTCTTCTATAAAGACAGGGATAACAATACCTCCCTACCTCACGAGGGCGTTGTGAGAATAAAACAGGGATGGGCAAACTTTTTAGGGGTGGGGAAATTGTATGCAGGGGGTTGGGGGGCAGGAGGGGATGCGGGGTGTATGAGGGGGCTGGGGGGCAGGAGGCTCAGGGCAAGGGGTTGGGGTACACAGGTGCAGGATGCAGCAGGGAGCTCAGGGCAGGGGGCTGGGGTGCAGGAGTTTGTGGCATGTATGAGAGAGTGCTCAGGGCAGGGAGTTGGGATGTGAGGTGCAGGCAGGGTGCTTAGGGCAGGGAGTTGGGGGTAGGGTGCAGAAGGAGTTCGGGGTCCAGCCCCACTTACCTAAAGTGGCTCCGGCGTGGCAGCGGCACGCTGGATCGGGGCCAGGGCAGGCTCCCCGCATGCCTGCCTTGTCCCCAGCCCCACACCACTCTAGGAAGCTCTGCGGCCCCTGGGGGAGCAGGGGCAGAGGGTTCCACATGTGCTGCCCTTGCCACGCCTCCAGGTACCTCCCCTGAAGCTCCTATTGGCCGCGGTTCCCCACTCCCGGCCAATAGGAGCTGCGGGGTGTGTGCCTGGAGGCAAGGGCACCGCACAGAGCCCTCTGCCCCACAGCGAGGGGGGGGCAGGGACGTAGTGCCAGTCGCTTCTGAGAGCGGCGCAGGGCTCACAGCACCACAGGGGGGCAATCCCGTGGGCCAGATCTGGCCCATAGTTTGCCCACTTCTGGGATAAATACATCAAGAACGTGAGGTGCTTGATACTATGGTAATGGGGGCCAGACAACTACCATAGAATAGAGCCAGGGCGGCCAAACTTACTGAGCCTCGGAATTGCACACAACTATCTTCAGAAGTTCAAGAGCTGGGGTGTTCCTGCCAGGGCTCAGGGCTTCAGCCCTGCAGAGAGGAGGGACTCATGGCTTCAGCCCCATGGGAGATGCCTGCTCAGGCTCAGGGCTTCAGTCCCACTCCTGCTGAAGCCCAAGCCCCAGAAGGCACACCCTACAGGGGTGAAGTCCCAAGCCCTCCCTCCCCACTGGCAGAAGCCAGAGGTGACAAATGGAGGGGGCACAACACATGGGGTCATGTGCCCCCCCCTCCACACACACACATTTTTGCTAGGGTTTGCAGGCCCCACTCAGTCACATGGTGTCGCCAAGCCCCCTCCCTGCAGGGCAGCTGCTGGAGCCAGGAAGCTGGGAACTGTGGCCATGGGGAGAGGCAAGGGCAAACAGCGGGGAGCTGCATGGAGAGCTGCAGCTTTTGTTGCTGCCTCTCTCACACAACTAACATCTGGGAGTTGCGGGGGGGGCACTAAGGGTAAATGGGGGGCAATGCCTGGAGAGGCATCACTTGAGCTGTTGGGGGAGGATAAACCTTTAAATTGCCCCGCCCCCCCAAGCAGGCATCAGTTGTCTCTAACAAAAGTCCCTAGCCCTACCAGCCCGCAGCAAGGCAGAAGCCCTGCACACTTCTCCCTCCCCCCCACAAAGTCCAGTAGATGGAGAATGAGGGGGGGCGCCCGCCGTGAGCCACACTTTAACTGTAAAACAACTGCATGTGGCTCACAAGCCATGGTTTGGCCACCCCTGGCTTAGAGGGATATAAAGTCTTACAGCTTTTGTAATAAGAACAAGAGTACTTGTGGCACCTTAGAGACTAACAAATTTATTTCAGCATAAGCTTTTGTGGGCTACAGCTCCATTCTGTGCATCCGAAGAAGTGAACACACAGTTTTTGTAGTGTGGAGAATGGCGAACCAGAAAGTGAACCAAACCGACCAACTCACTGGGGTTGAAAATTTTACTGAACAGAGGATTAATCCTACTAAAAAGAAGAAAGAAGCCTGCCAGGAAAAGTGAGGGTACTGGGATTCCTACTGTTCGGCTGTCACTGCTCAAAGGCTCCTTGAGCCTCTGGCTAGTTGGTATGTGACAGAGGAGTGAACTCTCTCCTGCCCCAAAGCCTCAACTCCTTTAGGAGCTGATAAAGGAAAAGGAGTTCAAAGGACCTCCTCTACTCTACTTTTCCCCCTGCATCCATTTTTGGATTATCATCCTCTCTCATGAACAGTTACAGAGGGGCCTCCTTTGACTGCTGTCCCTCTGCTTTTCCCACAGCAGTATGAGTGTCATGCAATTATTGTCAGATTCACTGCTGCCCAGAGGGTTCTCAACTGCAGCAATGAATTGACCAGTTTTGCTAATTTAATTCTGCTACAAGAGCAAGCTGTAAGCAAGAACACAAGCAATGGAGGTATCTAGCAAAAGACTCGAGAAGACCACACTGTATAGATTCATATTTAGTCGGTTATCTTCACAACCATAGTAGCTAGAGACTCTCTTTTTAATTCAACTTTAAATTCTGAGGGATTAGGCTTCTCCATGCAAGTGACTTTTTAAACCCTACCAAGTAATTTCACATAGTGGACTGAACTGCCAGCAGACAATGACAACTTTCAATGACTACTAATCTAGGCCTAATCTTAATTCGTACCTTGAGGTAAGTCTGCGTTCTATCCCCTGAGCAAGCCGCACTACGTGACCTGGTGTTCAACTGGAAAGTAGCAACCAAGAGATGAAACGTACCATATCCTATTCCTAATCCCATGAGCCCTCCAGTCCCATAAACCAGCAGTTCTCATTCAGGCTATTCACAATTAATTGTATTCTTTTGCAGTATCTTGACAGCAATAGTTGCCTCCATGATTAAATGACAAACTATATAAAACACTATGCTGTAATGCTTTACCCAACAGATCCTGCACACAGACTGAGGTCCCTAGCCCGAAGATCGAACAGCCCCTGCATTAGAAGAGAACCCGTGGAAGAGGGAAGGATTCCTAACTAAGAATTGTCCATAGATCTAAAACACATCCCTTCAACAAGTTCACTGATTTACAGTCCAACTGTAAAGCTCACCAAAACCACACCCTGTGTGCCCACTTACGCAGAAACCCGTACCAAGGTCTGCATTCACACACTGCCCCCCAACAACAGCAATGCCCCATAGCCACTCGCCCAAAGGAAGAAAACAGGCATGGGCCTTACAATCCTTAAAATATCCTAATAGAAAGACAAACCAAGTAACAGTCTGAACCTCTAAACTCTGCTCAGGAATTCAAGAAACACAGGAATCCAGAAATAGGCTTCTCAAGATAAGTTATAAGTGGGAATTGATGCAGGATAATGACTATTTTAAACTAATCCTGAGGACAAAGGATGAGTGCAGAGTACATATTAGGAAAACACTCAGTTTATACACTCATGTGTGTATTTATTATTGTAGGCAGAGTTGATAGGGATGCCTATTTTTAAGGTTGCCTAACACATTCCATTATAATTAGACTTGGAAAGATTAGATTTGTATCAGTAAAGGTCAGTAAATGTTGATTTCACTGTACACGTACACACGCACACCAAAAAAATATTTCCCATCAATTACACTTGAAATTTACAGATTGGCAAAATAAGAAAAACGTTGCTTGAGAACTTAGAGTTTGATTTAAGGATATTTACTTTGTATATTTTGACATGTGTTGATGACAATTTCTGTTAATAGATATTAAACTTTAACATTTTGAATCTCAACATCTACTGTCATTAAATAATTATTGTCTGACCCCCCGTTATCTCTCACCACCACAATTTCCCACAACTGTGAAAATTTAAAGTCAACAAAAATAAATAAAATGCTTAGAAACAAACATTGATATTATTGATTATTGATATTATCCAGCAAAATTACCAAAAAAAATATCAAATTCTGCCAAACCTAGTTATAAGATCCTATTTTCAGTTGTTTATGGCTTTCTCAAAATGTAATTGTTCAGGCTGAAATTTTCCATGCTAGATGTCTGCTTCAGAATTTTTAAATTTCAGCAAAAATGGTTCAATTTCTAGGATTAAGTTTGGGGAAAATATGTAGTTTTGTCCATGTTAAAAAAAATCCATATACTTCTTTGAGCAGTAAAGCCTCTATCCTTTGGAGCAGTCTTAAAATTTGGCAGGGGTTTGCCCTTGTTTCAGGGATGTGTATTTTGCCATCTCATAAAAATCCACCTAAATTTGGCTAAATTACAAGCCTCCAGAAAATCTGAGTTCAGTAGACACTTGTTAGGTTTTGGCAAATAATTTCTCCAAAGATTCCATCTGCTTTAAGCATGCAGGCCAGGGATGTAGGGGCTAAGCAAGACTCTCCCTGCAACTGCTTCTGGTGCTGGGCCCAGGGAATGAGACCAAGGAGTCTCTCCTGTTTTCTCAATGTTGCACCAAGGCAGTGAGGAGGAGAAAGAGGAAGTAACTGGCTGTAACTGCAGGGGGTGAGAAGCAGAGAAGAGGCAATGACACACAGCCTGTAATTGGTACATGCTAGAGAACAGGGACAGAAAGGTCTGTAACCACCAGAGCCCATTCATTCCAGAACCTGAAACAAGATCCAGGATTCCTGAGCCTCGACATTCTTCTACTGTGAGCAAATAATTGTAAAACCTACTTGCAATCTGTCTCTCTTCTCCCCCTCTAGTGGCTCTGGTCTACATTGAGCAGGTGTAGGCAACCTGCAGCATGTGAGCTGATTTTTAGTGGCACTCATACTGCTTGGGTCCTGGCCACTCGTCCAGGGGGCTCTGCATTTTAATTTAATTTTAAATGAAGCTTCTTAAACATTTTAAAAGCCTTATTTACTTTATGTACAACAGTTTAGTTATATATTATAGACTTATAGAAAGAGACCTTCTAAAAACGTTAAAATGTATTACTGGCATGCGAAACCTTAGAGTGAATAAATGAAAACTCGGCACTCCACTTCTGAAAGGTTGCCAACCCCTGACATAGAGGCTACTAGTTAGTTACTCTTTTGCTCAAGTATCAGAGGGGTAGCCGTGTTAGTCTGGATCTGTAAAAGCAGCAAAGAACCTGTGGCACCTTATAGACTGACAGACGTTTTGGAGCATGAGCTTTCGTGGGTGAATACCCACTTCTTCAGATGCATGTGGTGGAAATATCCAGGCGCAGGTATATATATGCTAGCAAGCAAGCTAGAGATAACGAGGTCAGTTCAATCAGGGCCTCATCCTCCCTGATTGAACTGACCTCGTTATCTCTAGCTTGCTTGCTAGCATACATATACCTGCGCCTGGATATTTCCATCACATGCATCTGAAGAAGTGGGTATTCACCCACGAAAGCTCATGCTCCAAAACGTCTGTCAGTCTATAAGGTGCCACAGGATTCTTTTGCTCAAGTTGTAGAGGTCTCTGCTGCTGATCTAAAGCTCCCAGCATTGGAGATGGTGAAGGTCCAGTATGATTCCATATGACAGAAATAGTTTTTCAATCTTCTTTTTTTAAAAAGTTATGAAATTACATTAAAAATGCTGTTTTATAAAGTCAAGAATTCAAAAGTTAAGAAAATGCCAGAATTAACGTCGTCCACGAAACTTTAATTCAGCAACCCCTTTATGCATATATATGATAAAATAGTTAATTACATGATCACACACTACTTTTTGCACAGTATCTCTGCCTCACTTGGTGCACAGGATGGAGGGTGCTCTGACAATGAATCATGGCTGTGTATGTGAATGAGGCCAGCATCCAAAAGACTCTAGTTTGTTGCAGAAGTTGAAGGCAAGTGGTGAATAAGGCAGGGGACTGCAGGGGGGGAAAAAAGAGGGCTTTACGGTTTAGGTGTGTGAATACTGCCCTGGAGAAATAGATTCTACCCGTGCCTCTGATGCAAAGTTTTTACCGCCCCAAGTGGCGAAGCTGAGGGAGTTGGGGGAGGGATAAAGCCGATCGGCGGCTGCTCGATTGCGCCTCTTCATTTTTCAGCGGCAATTCGGCGGCGGGTCCTTCACTCGCTCTCTTCCTCCTTGGCGGCACTTCAGCAACAGCTCAAAGAGGGAGAGAGGGACTGAAGGACATGCCGCCCCTTTCCACTGGCTGCCCCAAGCACCTGCTTCCTTCGCTGGTGCCCGGAGCCGGCCCTGGATGCTGGGCAAGTCACTCAAACCAAACTTTTCACAGGTGGTCACTAATTGTGTGTTCCTCATTTTTTAGGTGAGCAATTTGAGACACAGAGGCTCTGATCTGCAGAAGCACACTCAACTGCAAGTGAAGCTGACTAGAACTGTACATTGAACATATAAAAATGCTAAGTACTCTGAAAAAATCAGGCCTTAGATGTCCCAAAGCGGACACCCAAATTTAGGTAACACTTTTTACAATAATTTCTTTGTGCCTCAATTTGCCATCTGTAAAATGGGGATAATACTTCCCTACCGCACAGGGGTTGCTGTGAAGATAAGATCATATAAATCTGTGAAATATTCAGATACTATGGTGAATAGTCCTACAGAAAAGCCCATGAGGAAATTAATAATTCTGTATTCAGTGCAGGGTTTGGATGGTGAGCAATAAATAATACATGGGGCCACACAATGGATGATGAGAATAAAAAGAAATATTGAATAGCCACCCATTCAAGATCTGATCCTGCACCCATTTTAGTCAGTGTCAAATCTCCCACTGATTTCAGTGGCCCCAGTGAACACTCTCCAAATAATATGTGATCATGTAATTAAAGACTGTACCATAATGCATACACACAAGGGAGCAGAATTAAGATTGCACAGGCAACCTCCATTCTTGCATTTCGTAACTTCTTAGTGTTTGACTTTGCCATTTTAACTTTCTGTTAACATATTGCATACAAAAACACTATATTACAATGACAGAGTTCCAATATCACGTTTTTCTTTAATAAGACATTCATGGGATTCAGTTAGCAGCCAAGCCATAAACACATGTTTGTATGCATCCATGCTCCATTACAACAGTTTCAAAACAAATGCATCATCTTGCTACTTACTTCATACAATCCCTCACTGCTGGAGCCAGTGTGTTATGTTAATGGAGATTTCCTCGAGTTCCTACAAGTTTTCAGGTCTGAACTAGTGGAATTTCTGGCATTCTAGATAGGAGACCCAAGAAGTTCAAACTCCAGTCCCACATTTCCTGGACAACGTGGACTGGGAATAGACTGTTCTCGAACATCCCAGATCACCCAGGGATTTTAGCACTCATGTTAGAACCCCAGCCTCTCACTGACTGGATTGGCAGAAGCTGCAAGTGCCTGTAGTGAAAGTTAACAAGCAAGTCTTCACTCTGAGCCCAGAATCCTGGGGGAAGCGCGACACAAAGAGTGTCCCCCAATACTCACAAGAAAGGAGAGGTGCCTATGGAACATCCTTCATGCTCAAAGAGCATGAGGCTTTCACTCAGAAGTAAAAGGCAGCAGAGGAAATCGGAGAATCGACACACAGGCTGACTTTGGAGGGGGAGACCCCATCACCAGTACTTTTTCTGGGATAAGACTGATCGAGAGCAGTGGTTCTCAACCAGGGGTAGGTATATCCTTGGGGGTACTTAGAGGTCTTCCAGGGGATACATGAATTCATCTAGATATTTGCCTACCTTTACAACAGGCTACATAACAAGCACTAGCAAAGTCAGTACAAACTAAAATTTCATACAATGAAATGTTTATACTGCTCTATGTACTATACAGTGAAATGTAAGTACAATACTTATATTCCAAATAATTTTATAATTATATCATAAACGAGAACGAGAGCAAATTGTCAGTAATAGTGGCTGTAACACTTTTATATTTTTATGTCTGATTTTGTAAACAAGTAGTTTGTAAGTGAGGTGTAACTTGGAGGTACACAAGACAAATTGTACACCTGGCAAGGATACAGGAGTCTGGAAAGGTTGAGAGCCAGTAATCTAGAGGGTAGTGCTGAAGCCTCAGTAATCTATGGCAGGGATTGGCAACCTTAGGCACATGGCACGCCAGGGTAAGCACCCTTGCGGGCCGGGCCGGTTTGTTTACGTGCCACGTCTGCAGGTTCGGCCGATCGTGGCTCCCACTGGCCAATGGGGGCTGCAAGAAGCCACGGCCAACACATCCCTTGGCCCGTGGCACTTCCCACAGCCCCCACAATGAACTGTGGCCAATGGGAGCTGCGATTGGCCAAACCTTCGGACACGGCAGGTAAACAAACCGGCCCAGCCTGCCAGGGGACTTACCCTGGCGGGCCACATGCCAAAGGTTGCTGATCCCTGGTCTACAGTCATCATCGCCATGTTCCCAATATCCCTCTGGCATTTAGGGCAGCAACAAAGCTCCTCCACTCCTGTCTGTTTCTGGTAAGTCTTTCAGTGGTTCCCCAGCTACAACCCAGGTTTTTCAGCTCAGCTTCCACAGGTCTTTGCCATGTTGTTTTCGGTCGGCCTCATTTTTGCTTGCCTTCATTCAGGTGTCCATCTTATTGCTACTCTGGTGATGGAATCAGTTTCCATCCAAAGCATATGACCAATCCATCTCCAGCGCCTCCTGGCAATGATGGTGCTCAGATCCTCTTGGCTGCATTGTGTCAATAGATCTTGGTTTGAGATTGTTCTGTGCCAAAAGATATGGAGGATTTTTCTGAGGCAGAGTGTATGGAATAAAGATAGTTTGGACATGTCATACTTTGTCATTCCCCACATTCTGCACTCTAAAGTAATGTAGAAAGTACACCGCTCTAATAAATCTTGAGTTTGGTTTTGCTTTTGTATGGTAGATGGAGCATATTCTACATTAAAGCTCCACTCCCACCCCCGTCAGAGAGGAAACTGCAACCACAGACAAATTATATACCTGTGGTCCCAGTTACTGCCTTTTGCTATTATATACAATACTAAAATAAGACTTAAGTGAGGTCTTGGTGGGATTTCATTCTTGGACATCACCCCTGATGGTGGCAATTACCCCAGATGTCTGCAAAATTCTTCTAAAATAACAGAATAGAACAAGCCTTGCAGAAAGCCTCGGCTAACAGAATGCATTCCAGGCCCTGGGAGGAGCCTGATCTAGATCCAGATCCCAGAATCTCAAGAGCCTCTAGGGAAGATAATTTGATATCCACAACACAGAAACGCTACATAAGACCATTTCTTTAGCTCCTCTGTTAGGATTTTAGCCACAAATAGAGGGGAAGGGAGAGGTTCAAAACCATCCCCCTCTTCTGCTTTTTAATAGTACAGGTTCATCCCATATTTGCATTAAATAGTATTTTTATTACAGTGGAGGCAATTATGATCATGCAAACCAACACAGCCATAAAGGAAAATAAACAGTACTCATCTAACCTATGTCCCTGGAAGAAAGCATCAAATTACCCTGTGCAAAGAATTCTCCCTTGGCAGAGACAACAGGGGGACACACAATCAATCACACTGGTTAGCAAGGGGTCGGGGTGGGGTGGTTAGTCTGCTGCAGAGGAGACTCATCCAAGCAGAAGTCTTAGTTCCACACTTCCTAGCTCACATGGATTGGAAACATCCCGTTCCCACATACCCCAGATTACCACGAGCTGCTAGCGTATAGGGTCCCAGTCTCTCAGCGACTGAGCCAGGAGAAGCCGCAAGAGCTTTCTTTGCACTGCCCTATAGGAGGCCCATGTTCAAGTCTGGATACCATTCCTCACGAAATAAATTAGGAGCTTCTTCCACAACTCCTGCTGCCTTACCAGAACATTAAGCCATCTGAGCACATCATATCTTTCCATATAGCTACTGTCCCGTTCCAGTCCAGTCCAACCACAGAGCCACTTTGGTAGCATTCACGAGGTACCATATGTCTGCATGACAAGGCAGATGACAATGGTACTGGGATCCTTCACAAGCTCCTGCCTAAAAATTTGGAGAGAGCCCACAAGTGGGAATCCACGTTACAAAACAATCAGACAGACATTTTTAAGTAAAGCCCAGTGCATAGTAAGGGTTGCAATAGGTTGAGTCACCATAGCCATAAGTATAGAAATGTGTGTATAACTGCAAAACTGATACGGGGATGGGGGGGAGTGTTTTGAGAAAATACAGAGCGTTTTTCTTAAATTCAGAAGTGATTGTGGTCAAAATAAAATTCACTGGACAGCAAAGGGAGTTAAGGCCCAAAACTCAGCCAAGTGGCTTTAATCCCTAAACTGTGGGATTATCTCATGACAGCTACACTCCAGAGTCACCTTAATACCACTGCAAAATGTAGATCAACAGAATGCTTCAGTGAACTGGAACTGGTTAGCTCTAATTGCCTCTCTCACTTTACTTCTGGATGCTCCTCTAATCCCTTAGCTGAAATATCTCAGAAGAGGCTTTTTACACACACACACACACACACACACACACACACACACACACACTTGCAGTCAATTAATATTTCATATGGGGAAATTAAATATTAGGTTGCCATGCCACCCAAAGCACCTGCTAATCTCCTCCCAGACCTTTCGCTCTCTTAACTTTTACACCCAGTTATACAGGACAGCTCAAAGTTTATCAGACTCACCAGCTGATTGAATGACAGAGTCTTGCCTATACTGAGAATTTTCAGCTCTTCTCCCACCGTTAGTCCAGCCCCAGTTTGACCCCAGCAGTACTAGCAACAGTGGAATCACTAGTGTATACTAGGTATTGGCATTTTTTCAGCTGTGTCATCTGCACCCCATGTACACTAATGCTTTCACTATAATGCTAGACCAACAGTGGGAAAACCCTCAGTGTAAATATAGCCACAGATAAGAGATTGGAGTAAGGCAGGAAATCAGCATGTGACTCTGGCATTTTACAATCCTCAAGTGACTAGTGCAGGGGTGGGCAAACTACAGCCCACAGGCCAGATTCGCCCTGCTAGCCGTTTTAAGCCAGCCCCTGAACTCCCAGTGGGGAGTGGGATTTGGGGCTTGCCCCACTCCGGCGCTCCAGCTGGGGCGCAGGGTCGGGGACTGCTCTGCGCGGCTCCTGGAAGCCACGGCATGGCCCCTCTCTGGCTCCTACTCACTTCAATGGCCCCCTCCAACGGAGAAGGGACATGCCGCTGCTTTCTGGAGCCACTTGAGGTAAGCGCTGCCTGGAGCCTGCACCCTTGAGCCTCTCCCCATGCCCCAACCCTGATCCCCCTCCCGCCCTCCAAACCCCTCGATCCCAGCCCAGAGCACCCTCCTGCATCCTAAACCCCTTCTCCCCAGCCACACCCCAGAGCCCACACTCCCAGCCAGAGCCCTCACCCCCTCCCATACCCCAACCATACCCCACGGGGGGAGGGATAGCTCAGTGGTTTGAGCATTGGCCTGCTAAAACCAGGGTTGTGAGTTCAGTCCTTGAGAGGGGCCACTTAGGGATCTGGGGCAAAAGTTGGTCCTGCTAGTGAAGGCAGGGGGCTGGACTCAATGATCTTTCAAGGTCCCTTCCAGTTCTAGGAGATTGGTATGTCTCCAATTATTATTATTAACCCCAATTTTGTGAGCATTCATTGCCCACCATACAATTCCTATTCCCAGATGTGGCCCTCATGCCAAAAAGTTTGCCTACCTCTGGACTAGTGCCTCCTTCTCCACAACGACTATGAAACCCGAAGCATGAACTCAAGTGTATTGTGAAATGGAGATTCTGCAAATGAAACCACTGGAAAAAACACAGAGTACCGCTCACAGGGGAAGCCTGGAGGACTGGTATTCTGGTTGTATTGTGCTACCCTGGTTATGAACCTCATTGGCTAAGAGGGCAATAAAGTTTACAAAATGGTCACAACGATCCCAGAATTTCTGTGAAATGCAAACATCCAGCTGTTTCTAATTGGAAATATTATAAAATAATTGTTCATAGAGCATCCAACCACACATGGAAAGAAAACAGCCCCAAGAAGAACCAAACCTTGTGTTGGCTTCTAGACTTGCAATCCCAGCTATCACCTTTAAAACACACACCTCTAAAATCCAGAGAAATATTGGCAGACTCTCTTGGTGTTCTACTGCATCAGTCTGATTTACCCGGGGCTTTCTTATCTTCCTGAATGAGGAGGGAAAGAGCCAGCTATAAAGAGCTCCTGGCTTCTCTACCAGTCACAGCCTTCAGTCTATTCCCAAAGGCTCCCTTTAAACTTGGGGAAGAAAATATAAAACCTTCCCAGGTTTCACCTATGAGGCAACTATAACATCCATATAGAGATTCTAAAAAACCCAGAGAATAAAAGTGAACAGAGAAATAATTATGAATCAGAGGATGGTTTATTATACACCTCCACATCAGCATGAATATGGAGATACATCTATCTCATAGAACTGGAAGGGACCTGAAAGGTCATTGAGTCCAGCTCCCTGCCTTTGCTAGCAGGATCAAGTACTGATTTTGCCCCAGATCCCTAAGTGGCCCCACCGAGGACTGAACTCGCAACCCTGGGATTAGCAGGCCAATGCTCAACCCACTGAGCTATCCCTCCCCCTATGACTATCCACATCCAAAAACTTCTATAAATCCAGTCTCCCAGTTAAACTCCCTTTACATCCCTCACTGAGCCTCAGACAGGGCTTAATATAGAAAATGAAGCTCAGTTCTTAGAATATTCTACATTCCTGATATCCCTCATACAGAGCAGGCCACTGAGTAGGTGACAAAAAGGAAGGAAGTCCAAGCCCAGTGTGCACCTTCTACAGCATTCTCTTTAAACCATCTGCTCCTCTTGTCGGAGGATGCAAGGATGGCAAGAAGGAGAAAAAGCATCGTTAGCATTGAAAACATCAGTGGCCTGCTTAGCACACACCTTAAAGACCCATTAATTCTAGTTAGATTTATAGCTGACAAGAGGCAATTCCTTCTACATGCCTCACAGAGATACTGAATGCAGGTGCCATATGGGTTGTTCCCAAAAGAAATGTGCTATAAAATAAAGTCTCCAGCCAGATTTTACTAGCAGATTCATAGTACCACCTCCACCACCATCAGCACCAGGTTCCTAACAGAAGCAAAAGTATTTTAATTCACAAAACAAGGCAAATTCAGACAGATAGTTACCCCCAAATTAAGTGGAAAACACAAAAGGGTGGTGTGGGTGAGTAATTCAGCCGCTTCACAAACCAATCAGAAGAGAAGCACTTGGACATTTTCTCCAGTGGTGACCAAGAACCTGTGCATCCCATTTGGCTGGCATTCCTTTAATGCCACAATGAAGAGGGCAGGAAGGACATGTTCAACTCAATGTTTTCCATACTAATGATGTTTTTCAATTCCATTCTTCTCCCCGCAACCATCTCCGAGAAAAGTAGAAAGAGTGCACACTTCCCAGTTCAATGACCCATTTGTCTCCTCCAACCCAGCACAAAAATAAAAGATGCGCTTGTCTCAGTGGCACTCTTCCTTCAATTAGAACAACAGGCAACCTCTTGGAGAAGTAATGGATCAAACAGAGGGACTGGTGCTCACGTGAACCAATGAATCACTTCTTCGGAACAGCAAAACCCCCAGAAAAAGAAAGTTACATTCTTACACCGCAATATTTAAATGGTTAACAGATGAAGCAACAATGCACTTGGGACTCTGTTTAAAAAGTTTGCAAACGCATCCAAACCCTCCCAGGACACATTACTGGCCCACTACAGCAGATTAGCCTCTTACAGACAACAGGGAGACAGACGCAGCTTATGTTGGACCTTCTGCTGAGGCTAATTCTTTCCCCCTCCCAAGCCTGATTAACAGAAATATGTCCCAGATTCAGATACCAGCTATGATCCGATTTGTCCCAATCCCAGCTCAAGTGGCTTTACACCACCCTACTAACAAGATCAGCACCGACCAAACAGGGCTTATCCGGGCTGATCAGAGATGGATTAGATAATGAAACCCTAACTGTGTAAGCTGTCTGCTAGTGCCAGGGCTGACAGAGAGTGAAGAAAAAGAAACTCAATATACTTAGGGGTTACATTAGCACCTAACGCACACTTTGTCCCTGACAGTAGCCTCTCAATATCCAGTTACTATCCTGAGTCTCTCTTTGTGACCTAGTTTTTCAATTCTATATACACAGACAAAAAAGCATCATTAGGTTTATGGAACAGTTACGATTTTTCAGTAATTGGGAGTTGATTTATTATAACATTACACTCTTCTTCCTTATTCCGATCACTCTCTGACTAATGGTGACATTAATATGTAATGCTTTAACATAAAGGAAATTGTGACAGATATGGCAGTTCAGGACCCCTTCACAAGCTCTACAGACACAGTCTCAACGTTTTGAAGACAGCAGCTACAAAGCTTAGGACCTCTGGAATAGTAACTAGAGACAGTAAAAGACCTGAAGGAGTCACAACGTAAGGTCAGTGGTTTCACATTAGTTCTAGCGTCCATAAAACCTCCGATACTTACAGATTCTATATATGTGCAATTCACAATTCATAACTTCTGCAAGCATCATGCCTCATTTATACATGGAAGATTTGCTAAAAAATTAGTGACTTCAAAAGTTAAAAGTGTTTGGGCACTCTCTCTCATGATGGAAAATGAAGTATTAAATTTTTACATCAAGGCATTGTAGTTATAAGGATAAATTTCCGAAACATTAAGAACCATCAATTTTTCTCAAAACAATAACCCAAAAATTACTTGTCAGATTAGCCTCAAATTTTCCACTGGCCCACTCCCAACCACCAAAAAAACCTTCTAAAAAAATAAACAAACCACTCTCCTCTGGCCTAAAAATAATCATGTGAAACTTCAGATCAAGAGGACTTTTACTGTATTTTTTTTCCCTGTGTTGCTAGAATTGTATGTCTGCCTACATTACCTATATGGAAAACATTTAATATTTGTATTGTGGTAGCACTTAAAGGCCTCAATTAGGGAATAGGGTCCTATTACGACAGGCACTGTACACACACACATCAAAAATACACTCCCTGCCCAAATTTAGGTGGGCCTTTTTCTAAGCAAAAGTTGCACCAGTTCAATTTAAAACCCAAGTTTATTTAATTTAGTTAAATCAGAGCAAACGCCTGTGTGAACAAACACATTGGTAAACTAACTGTAAACCAAATTAGCCACCATTATTTAACCAAACCAGTGCATTTCATGTGTGTTGTCAAGGTTTTTCCCCCTCCACTTTGAACGTTAGGGTACAAACGGTGGGGACCTGCATGATCACTTGTAAGCTTAATTACTAGCTTAAATCTGGTATGCTGCCACCAGCCAGAATTTAGTGTCTGGCACACTTTCTGTTCCCCCAAAACCTTCCCTGGGAAACCCAGACCCAAACCCCTTGGGTCTTAAAACAAGGAGAAATTAACCATCCCCCTCCTTTTCCCCCCAGACTTTCCCCTCCCTGGGTTGCCTTGAGAGGCTTCACACCAATCCAAACTCCTTGGATCTTAAAACAAGGAGGAATTAACCATACCCCCTCCTTTCCCCCCACCAATCCCTGGTGAGTTCAGACCCAATCCCTTGGATTTTAAAGCAAGGAAAAATCAAACAGGTTCTTAAAAAGAAAGCTTTTAATTAAAGCAAGAAAAGGTAAAAATTATCGCTGTAAAATCAGGATGGAAAATGCTTTACAGGGTACTAAATTCATATAGACTACAGGGACCAACCCCCCCCCCCCCCTCACTTTAGATTCAAAGTTACAGCAAACAGAGGTAAAAATCCTTCCAGCAAAAAGAAACATTTACAAGTTAAGAAAACAAACATAAGACTAATCTGCCTTGCCTGGCTATTACTTACAATTTTGAAACATGAAAAATTGATTCAGAAAGATTGGGAAAGTCTGGGTGTACGTCTGGTCCCTCTTAGCCCCAAGAGTGAACAACGAACCAAACAAAAACCACAAAGACTTCCCTTCACCAAGATTTGAAGGTATCTTGTCTCCCTATTGGTCCTCTGGTCAGGTGTCAGCCAGGTTTACTGAGCTTCTTAACCCTTTACAGGTAAAAGAGACATGAACCCTTAACCATCTGTTTATGACATGTCCCCCAAATCTCAGACAGTGTGGAACCACACTGGCGGTGATTTCTTCCTATAACTTTAGAATAAACAGATTAATAAAACACATGCACCTTTACATATATTACTAATTATGTGAACTACAAGACTTCTTACATTTTAAGGACAATTTTTAACCAGTTGATTGTGGGAAACTTTCACGGGAGAGTGCATTGGCTACTTTGTTAGATGTTCCTGAAATTTGTTGAATTTCAAAATCAAAATCTTGGAGAGCTAAACTCCATCGAAGCAGTTTTTTGTTGTTTCCCTTGGCAGTATGAAGCCACTTTAGCACAGCATGGTCGGTTTGTAGCTGGAAACGCCGTCCCCAAACGTATGGGCATAGCTTTTCCAGAGCATACACAATGGCGTAGCATTCTTTTTCACAGATTGACCAGTGGCTTTCCCTCTCAGACAGTTTCTTGCTGAGAAACACGACAGGATGGAAGTTTTGATCCGGTCCTTCCTGCATTAAAACTGCTCCTACACCAAGCTCAGATGCATCTGTGGTTACTAGGAATGGTTTGTCGAAGTCTGAGACCCTTAGCACAGGGTCAGACATGAGTGTCGCCTTAAGCTGGGTAAAGGCCTTCTGACACTCATCAGTCTACTTAACTACATTTGGCTGGGTCTTTTTGGTCAGGTCTGCTAGTGGGGCAGCGATTTGGCTGTAGTGTGGTACAAATTGCCTGTAATATCCGGCCAAGCCTAAGAAGGATTGGACCTGTTTCTTTGACTTTGTGACAGGCCTCTTTTGGATAGCATCCACCTTGGCCTGCAGTGGATTTATTGTTCCTTGACCCACCTGGCGTCCAAGGTAAGTCACTCTGTTTTGGCCTATTTGACACTTTTTAGCCTTAACAGTTAGTCCTGCCTGCCTGATGCGCTCAAAGACTTTTTCCAGGTGTTCTAGGTGTTCTGCCCATGAATCAGAAAAAATGGCCACATCATCGAGGTAGGCAACTGCATATTCTCCCAATCCAGCTAGGAGACCACCTACAAGTCTTTGGAAGGTGGCGGGTGCATTTCGCAGCCCGAAAGGAAGCATATTAAATTCATAATCCCCTGCATGGGTGATGAAGGTTGACCTTCTCTTGGCAGGTTCATCTAGCGGTACTTACCAGTACTCCTTGGTTAAGTCTATTGTAGAGATGAACTGGGTACATCCCAATTTCTCCAATAGCTCATCGGTGCATGGCATTGGATAGTTGTCGGGACGAGTTACAGCATTCAGCTTACAGTAGTCCACGCAAAAGCATACTTTCCCATCTGATTTGGGTACTAGAACCACTGGAGATGCCGATGCACTGGTAGAGGGGCGGATTACACCCATCTGTAGCATGTTTTGGATCTCCCGTTCTATAGCAGCTTGGGCATGAGGAGACACCCGGTAGGGTGGGGTTCTAATTGGGTGAGCATTACCTGTGTCAATGGAGTGGTATGCCCATTCAGTCCGTCCTGGGGTGGCTGAGAACACTGGGGCGAAGCTAGCGCACAGCTCCTTGATCTGTTGCCGCTGCAGACGTTCCAAGGTTGTGGAGAGGCTCACCTCTTCCATGCCACTGTCACTTTTTCCTTCGTAGTAGACACCTTCAGGCCACTCAGCGTCATCTTCTCCCTGGGCTGTAAACTGACAAACCTTTAAGTCTCTGGAATAAAAGGGCTTGAGAGAATTAACATGGTACACTTTAGGCTTTAGAGTCGAGGTGGGGAATGCTATGAGATAGTTAACAGCTCCAAGGCGCTCTTGGACCGTGAATGGCCCTTCCCATGACGCTTCCATCTTATGGGCCTGTTGCGCCTTCAAGACCATAACCTGGTCCCCTACTTTGAAGGAATGGTCTCTGGTATGTTTATCATACCAGGCCTTTTGCTCTTCCTGAGCATCCTTTAGGTTTTCTTTAGCAAGGGCTAAAGAGTGTCGGAGGGTGCTTTGTAGGTTGCTTACAAAGTCTAGAATGTTAGTTCCTGGAGAAGGCGTAAACCTCTCCCATTGCTGCTTCACCAACTGTAATGGCCCCTTAACCTCGCGGCCATACACAAGTTCGAATGGTGAAAACCCTAAACTGGGATGTGGTACAGCCCTGTAGGCAAAAAGCAACTGCTGCAACACAATCATTGGAGTGTTCATTTATGAATTTACTTATCATGGCCCCCAAAGTTCCATTAAACCTCTCCACCAGGCCATTGGTTTGATGGTGATGAGGGGTGGCAACCAAGTGATTCACCCCATGAGCTTCCCACAGATTTTTCATAGTCCCTGCCAGGAAATTAGTTCCTGAATCTGTAAGGATGTCGGAGGGCCAACCTACCCTGGCAAAAATGTCTGTTAAGGCTTGGCACGCAGTTTTAGCCCTGGTGTTGCTTAGAGGTACTGCCTCCGGCCATCGGGTAGCAAAGTCCACAGAAGTTAGTATGTACTGCTTTCCTCTGGGGGTCTTTTTTGGAAAGGACCCAGAATATCCACAGCTACTCGCTGAAATGGGACCTCAATTATGGAGAGGGGCTTTGACCTGGTCTTGGGGCTTCCCCACTCTTTGGCACACCTCACAAGACCGGACATAGTTAGCAACGTCCTTGCCCATTCCCTCCCAGTGGAAGGACTTCCCTAACCTGTCTTTGGTTCTGTTCACCCCAGAATGGCCACTGGGATGATCATGGGCTAAGCTTAAGAGCTTTCCCTGGTACTTAGTTGGAACTACCAACTGTTTTTGAGGATGCCAGTCTTCCTGGTGTCCACCAGAAAGAGTGTCCTTGTATAAAAGTCCTTGTTCTACAATAAACCAGGATCGGTTAGAAGAGCTGAGAGGCGGAGGGGTGCTCCGTGCCGCCACCCAAGCTTTCTGAAGGCTGTCATCCGCTTCCTGCTCAGTCTGGAACTGCTCCCTTGAGGCTGGAGACAGCAGTTCCTCCTTAGACTGTGGACTTGGGCTTGGTCCCTCTGGAAGCGATGGGGTTGTTTTCGTCGATGGTGAACCGCTTTCCACTGGTGCACTATGCAATATTTCAGGCCCTGGCTGAGCCTCTTGGGTAGGGTTGTCTGCTGCTTCTGCCAGTTCAGGCCCCCTGGTGCCCTCTGGCATTAGGGTTGGAGATGGGTTTGCAAGCGCTGGCGTCAGTGCTGGCAACAGTTCTGGTGCTGGTTGTTTTTCCAGTTCCAGTTCTGGGACTGGATGCACTATGGTTGTTTCAGTCGTTTGCAGAGGATCCGGGTCCACCACTTCTGTCTGGGTCTCTGGTAACACAGACGGGGCCCTTGTGGATGCCTCAGGAACAGGGATGGGTCTGGAAGCTTGCCTGGCTTGGCTGTGTGTAACCATTCCCACCCTCTTGGCCCGCTTCACCTGGTTGGCCAAGTCTTCCCCCAGTAGCATGGGGATGGGATAATTGTCATAGACTGCAAAAGTCCACATTCCTGACCAGCCCTTGTACTGGACAAGCAGTTCAGCTGCAGGCAAGTTTACAGATTTTGACATGAATGAGTAAATTGTCACTTGGGTCTCTGGGTTGATGAATTTGGGGTCCACTAAGGATTGGTGGATAGCTGATACTCGTGCCCCCGTGTCTCTCCACGCGATAACCTTCTTTCTGCCCACTCTCAAGGTTTCCCTTCACTCCGAGGGTATTTGAGAGGCATCTGGGCCTGGGGATCTTTGGTGTGATGGCGGTGTAATGAACTGTACTCGGTTGGGGTTCTTGGGGCAGCTGGCCTTTAAATGTCCCAGTTCATTACATTTAAAACATTGCCCAGCTGACTGGTCACTGGGCTGAGGTGGGTTGCTGGAAACTGGTGAGGTGGGACAATAGGGTGTCTGGGACTTTCCTTGGGTTGTAGGTGGGGTCTTGGGTTGCTCTCAGTGATAGGGTTTATTTTCGGTTTGCCCCCTGTGATATTCGCTCCCCTTGCTAGTAGCCTTTTTCTTTTCTGCCACTTCCACCCATCTGGCTCCAATCTCCCCCGCCTCGGTTACAGTTTTGGGTTTCCCATCTAGGATGTACCTTTCTGTTTCCTCAGGAACACCCTCTAAGAACTGTTCCATTTGCATTAGGAGGGACAGCTCTTCCAGAGAATTAACATTTGCTCCTGATATCCAGGCATTCCAATTCTTTCCAGTGTGGTAGGCATGTCGGGTAAATGACACATCTAGTTTCCACCTTAGGGCTCTGAACCGCTGACGGGCATGCTCAGGTATTAGCCCCATTCTGATTCTGGCCTTGGTTTGAAAAAGTTCATAATCGTTCATGTGTTCCTTAGGCATTCCAGCCACCACCTCTGCTAAGGGTCCACTGAGCTGTGGCCTCAGCTCTATCATGTACTGGTCGGTAGAGATGTTGTACCCATGGCAGGTCCTTTCAAAATTTTCTAAGAAGGACTCAGTACCATCACCTGCCTTGTAGGTGGGGAATTTCCTGGGATGGGGAACAGTACCTGGAGAAGGGTTGTTAGGGTTGGCTGTTCCATCCTGCTTAACCTTTGCTAATTCCAGGGCCTGCTGGTGGGCCTACCTCTGGAGCTCCAAAGCCCTCCAGTGGTCAGCCTCTTTCTCTCATCTCCATCTCTTTTTCTCTTATCTCTAGCTGTCTCCTGTGGTCTGCCTCTTTGGTTTTTTCTTCTGCATCCAGCCTAGCCATTTCCTGTTTAACTGCTTTCTTGGCACTCATTTTTCTGCTTTCTTGTGCTGGCCGCACTCCCCTGCAGCTTACTGACTGGGATGCTTCAGCTCAGGCTGCTTGGTTAACAGAGATTTTCTAACTAGCTATACCCGAGAGGTAGAAAGAAAGAAAACAATTCAACTTGTAAATGCCTTTTGCTGGCTGTCTGCTGGCTCACAGCTTGAAGCCTCCTCTTAACAAAGATCCTTATTAAAAACTTAACACCTATGCCCTCAGGATGCTTTCCAAGCAGCTAGAAAGGAGAGGAAAAAAAAAATCCCACTGGCTTTTGGTTCCTAAAAATCCCAACCGCTGCTCACCATGTCAAGGTTTTTTCTCCCACCTTGAACTTTAGGGTACAAAAGGTGGGGACTTGCATGATCACTTTTAAGCTTAATTACTAGCTTAAATCTGGAACGCTGCCACCAGCCAGAATTTAGTGTCTGGCACACTTTCTGTTCCCCCAAAACCTTCCCTGGGAAACCCAGACCCAAACCCCTTGGGTCTTAAAACAAGGAGAAATTAACCATCCCCCTCCTTTTCCCCCCAGACTTTCCCCTCCCTGGGTTGCCTTGAGAGGCTTCACACCAATCCAAACTCCTTGGATCTTAAAACAAAGAGGAATTAACCATACCCCCTCCTTTCCCCCCACCAATCCCTGGTGAGTTCAGACTCAATCCCTTGGATTTTAATACAAGGAAAAATCTAACGGGTTCTTAAAAAGAAAGCTTTTAATTAAAGAAAGAAAAAGGTAAAAATTATCACTGTAAAATCAGGATGGAAAATGCTTTACAGGGTACTAAATTCATATAGACTACAGGGACACCCCCCCCACCACCACCTTAGATTCAAAGTTACAGCAAACAGAGGTAAAAATCCTTCCAGCAAAAAGACACATTTACAAGTTAAGAAAACAAACATAAGACTAATCCGCCTTGCCTGGCTATTACTTACAATTTTGAAACACGAAAGACTGATTCAGAAAGATTGGGAAAGCCTGGGTGTACGTTTGGTCCCTCTTAGCCCCAAGAGCGAACAATGAACCAAACAAAAAGCACAAGGACTTCCCTCCACCAAGATTTGAAAGTATCTTGTCCCCGCTATTGGTCTTCTGGTCAGGCGTCAGCCAGGTTCATTGAGCTTCTTAACCCTTTACAGGTAAAAGAGACATTAACCCTTAACCATCTGTTTATGACATGTGCACACAAGAACAATGACATATGTCCTGGCTTTCAACTCCTAAAAGCTGGAAGAAGTTCGTATCAGACTATTCATGTATTCATGCATAATTATTAAGCTAGATGCAATATACAAGGTTCCCTTCTATTCTCAGCAGCTTTTCCAGTGCACTCACGCAGTCTTCACACTTCAAGATCTCTATACCAGGGAAAATATCATTGCAATCAGGGATGAAGAGGGCAGTGTGTGCTTCCTGGCAGCCCCTGGAGGAGCAGGGGGCATTACAAATTGAATGTGTGATGTTCCAAATCAAGTTCAGTTGATATAATGGTGTGAGAAGGGAGGGATATGAGGGAAAATGGGGGTTGAGTGTGATGAGACACAGAGAGATAACCAGGAAGGGCCAGACACACAGGAGCTCTCCAAAGAAATACTTCCTGCTGAAAGGTAGTTAAAAAAAGCCTCCAGCATCCAATCTGGAAATACCCAGAAAATAAAAGGGAAGAAAAACTGTATTGGCACTTGGGAAGGGATCAGGAGAGAAACATGTTAAATGGGACACAAATCTCCCTTCAGAGACTATTAACAAAAACCACAAACCCAAGCAGAAAAAATATGATGAATAAATCGCGTTGTTTTCAAAGAGCTCCAACACCTCCAGTGGAAAAAAAGGGAGCAAGCAGCACTGAGACCACCCGCTTACTTCTCTAGCAGAAACACACTGCATAAAATATCTCCAGAGAGAAAATAAAAATAAAAACACTTCAAACAAATGCATCTGAAAAAGGAGAGAACATTTCATTAATGATAATCAAAACATACAGGGGCAGGAAGACAGAAGACACTTTCGTGTGCTGACATGTCTGCCTTCAAACTCTAATAATAAGAGATAGTGCTCTTTTTGCCAATCCTGGGAACAAGCCACATATGCTGCAGAAATACCCTCTAGTTCACCAGCTGCATCTCCAGTCAGATATTATTTACAAACACACAAGAGCAAGATCTGGCTAAGTGTCATTGATTATTAGAAACACACATGCACAATGGCCGAACCATTTGCCTTTGCCACTCCCATCCGTAGCATCTCCCAGGGCAGAGCTGCCATTACACAGACTGTGATATAGTACACAGAAGCTACAATCAGAGGGAAATATCCAGCCGTGCAGGAATGAAAGGCCCAGTGAAGAAGAGAAACAAAACTGTCCCCAGAAGAAACATACCCTTGATAAATTAAAATAGTACATTGTGATGACTGACGTACCCATGTGAATTCATAAACTCATGCCCATCTATATCTATGGGAGAGCAGGCTCTAAGATTACAGATGAGATCCTCCTTGCTCCCTCATGTTATCCAAGACACCTCTGCTCCATACACTGAATACTCCAACCCCGAGACGCCTCTTCCCATCCTGTAAACTAGCACTGAACTCTTATTTTCTATATTCTCCCATTCATTAAAAACTGGAAAAAGCAGAAGAAACAGCAACAACAACAAAAGTAGTAAATGAAGTCCACAATAAGCAGCTGTCACCAATCTGAGGCACCCAAGATAGAAACAGGCATCCAGTGACTCAGTGCAACAGACAGTGATTTGGCAAAAGAAAATGTGTTAAAGGAGGGCAGTCCCCACATTGGATACCAACAATTCTACAACAGTCTTTGCAGTTTTAGATATTACTACACCTTTAACATCAGAAAAGTCAGTAGTTAAAAATCAAAACTATAGGATGGAATGGTGTATTTTTAAGGTTGTGTTAATTTTTTTTAATACATAGGCATATGGAACAGTAAAAGACATCAACTTGAAAATATCAGGTTTGAAAACCCTATAAATTTTCTTGTTATAAATAATACCTCAAGTAACTATTAACAACTAGATTAACAAAATATGTCTCGATTTTTATCCAGTTTGTTTACATTGTGCATTTGAAATCACTTTGCATGTGGTCAGTTTCACAATTTCTCTTATATAGCCCATCAGTTTCTTCGTTGTTCAGAAGACCCTGACAAACATCAATAGAACAGGGGGAAACAACCAAACAAAAACCTGTATAAAATTTGTTTTTAAAGGAATTTAAAAAAAAAATAAGCTCCGTTATTTAAGAGAATGCTAGTAAAAATAACAGTTTGAAAACTAAGTGTGCCTTTAATCGAAACACTGATATCCTTAGGGCCACTCTCCAGAATCAGCACTGCATTCTCCATTAGAAACAGTAACTTTTTGGATTATGTTCGGCACTGGACAAGGAAGGGCGAAAACACCTCTCGGGAAACTGGCTTCATCTCTGCTGCAGGGAGCATGAAGTTGCTGGTGGGGAATTGACCCACGACCCAAATCAACTCCACATCCCTCTCCAATCTCACTCCCCTACCTGCTGTGGGCCAGCCCGTGCCCCCCGGCTACGGAGAATGTCCCATCCCTACCCCAGGTCAGCACCGGCCTCCTCCTTCCCGCAGCCCACCGGGCCGGCTCCTTCCCCCCAGCTCTCCCGAGCCGGTCCCCGCGGTCATCGGCCCGGCCGGGTGCCCGAGGATCAGCTCCCGATCCCGCCGCTCCTCCGATGCAAGGGTCTCGCTGACCCGCACAACCCAGTTACGTGTCCCGCAGCTGGCGGGCGCCCCCCGAGCCTGCACCGACCCCCTCTCCGGCTCCGGCCCCGCCTGCCGGCCCCCCAGCGCAGCCTGCCCGCTCGGCCCGGGGCCCCGCTACCTGCATGCCGCCGCCGCCGCCCGCCTCCGCCTCTGTCCTCAGCCGCTTGCTGTGGCCGGTCTCGGCGCCGTCCCCTCCGGGCATGGGCTGCTCCAGCTCCGGCTCCCGCTTCACGCCCCGGGGGGCTCCGCCGCCGGGGAGAAGCTGCTGCTGCTGCTGGGGCTGGGTCCCCTCCGCCATCCGAGCCGGACCCCCGGCCGCCCCGCGTCCCCTGGGGGAGCCGCCGCAGCCGCACACTGGCGCTAGGGTCCCCGCTTGGCGCGATAGCCCGGTGGGGCTGCGGGCCCGGCGCAGCCGGGGCAAGGGTCAGGGAGCGGGCTCAGGAGCTGCGGAATCCGCCCCGCAGCAGCCGCTCCGCCGAGCTAGTCGGGCACTGGCTCGGGCCGGCCACGGGGGAGGGGGAGGAGGCGGCGGCGGGAGCAGGAGGGGGGGAGGGGCCGGAGCCCCTCGGCTATCTCCGGAAACGCCAGCTCGGGAGCCGAGGCAGCACGGCCCCCGCTCGGCAACCTTCGGGCACCGGGAGGGGCGGGGCCTAGGCAACCTTCGGGCATGGGGGTGGGCGGGGCCACACACAAAGCGGAGGGTATGTCGAGCCTGGGTGCTCAGAGGGTGGGGCAGTGGGAGTGTGGGTCAGCTCTGTCCCGAGGGGTGGGGTCTTCCCTGCCCCAACAGGGTGGCTCGCTCAGCGTCCAGCACGGGCACGCCCGCCGCTGCTTTGTGTAATGATCCGTGAACCCCACTCAGCTCTTGAGTCCAGGGGTGGTGGGATCCGTGCCTGGCTTAGCTGCCCCATGGTAGTTTTCAACTTGTGGTGCCTTTTAACTAGTGATTTCCCTACACTCCTCCCAGGTTGGTTGTACATCCGCCCCCTGAATTTCCCCAACACCCCCACCCAAGTTTTGTGAGCTAGTTACATACCAATTTAGTGACTGTTTGGAAATCTTAATTTAAACTGAAACATTAATACACACTTTGAAAGCTTATAGAGTGTATGATAAAATATGTGTATCTGAAAAAGTGTAATAGATTTTAAAAGTATGAACATAGACTAGCTTCCTTGCTTCCTTATACAGTTGTTTTTTATGATGTCAGTGCATTCATTTCGGTGATGTTGGCTAACCTAATAATTTCAAATGATTATTTGTAAGCAAAGTCTAAATGAGCTCTCCCTGATGACAGCTAGTGATGAGCTGGGGCTGTGGGGAAAGGCTTCAGGGCCAGATTATATTTACATTCAAACCTAATCTACCTAGATATCCAGCAAACAGAGCTGTGTTGTCCAAGTGATAGATTGGCTGGGGTTGGGTTACAAACCACTTGAATGTGGGGGGAATGGGGGATGAAATGTTGTTCTTATTGTATAAGTAAAGAGCAGTAGAACTGTACTTAACCTGTGATGATTTGAAGGCATCAAGAGAGAGGGTGGGGAGCTGTCCCTCTCCACTGTTTAAAGACAGAGCTGATTAGGCTCCATAGAGAATCTTTTGTTCTGTTAAGTGACCACTGCAGCTGAAATCACGGACAATCAGGTCTAAGTGCTCAGTCCTGTTGTGGGGACAGTGTTCCTGCGGGTAGCGTGTTTTTGTGTAAGAGACAGCCCAGACTGCACTAGCAGCAAGCGAGGTTCCCACACTGAGAGCTCAGCTGAAATCACTGAGAGCTGGTGGAACCTCAAGAGACCAACTCGCAGAGGTCACAGAGGCAGGTGGCAGCCAAAGGTGACTGCGCAGGGCCATTGGCAATAGAGTGGTGGAGTGAACGGTGGCACAACAAACAGACGTGGCCAGAGCGAACAGTGAGCAGCTGGAGGAACAAGCAAGGTGCCTTCTTGTCCTCCACCTGGCAGGTGTACTCAGGTGAAAGCACCTCTGAACTCTGAATCCCCAAGGACAACACCGGTGAGTGGAGTGCGGTGGAGGGAAAAGTGAGGGGCATGTTAAACAAACATTTGTTTGTTGGACTATATTTTAGTCACTTTGCTCCAGAATGCTAGATTTGTGACTGGGAATGGAAACTTAAATAAATATTTCCTAGTAGGCCAAGATTTTTTAAATGCATTATTTGCAAAGGTTGTTATCTCATGTTGTTATCTTGGGAAGTCATTATGTTGGGGAGTTTCTGTACTAAACATTTTTATTATTATTAATTTTACATAAGAATGGTCATACTGGGTCAGACTAATGGTCCATATAGCCCAGTACCCTGTCTTACAAGAGTGGTCAAGGCCAGGTGCTTCAGAGGGAATGAACAGAACAGGTAATCATCAAGTGACCGTCCCCTGTTGCCCATTCCCAGCTTCTAGCAAACAAGCTAGGGACACTCAGAGCATGGTATTGCATCCCTCCCCATCCTGGCTAATAGCCACAGATGGACCTGTTCTCCAGGAATTTATCTAGTTCTTTTTATAATCCTGTTATAGTTTTGGTGTTCACAGCATCCCCTGGCAAAGAGGTCCCTGGGTTGACTTTATATTGTGTGAAGAAGTACTTCCTTTTGTTTTTTTAAAACCTGCTGCCTATTAATTTCATTGGGTGACTGCTAGTTCTTCTGTTATGTGAAGGATTAAATAAAATTTCCTCATTCACTTTCTTTGCACCAGTCAAGATTTTGTAGACCTCTATCATATCCTCATTAGTCATCTCTTTTATAAGATGAAAATTCCCAGTCATTTTAATCTCTCCTCCTGTTTCATACCCCTGATTATTTTAGTTGCCCATCTCTGTACCTTTTCCAATTCCAATATATATATATATATTTTTAGGATGGGTGACCAGATCTGCACACACTATTCAAGGCAATACCATGGATTTATATAGAGGCAATATGATATTTTCTGTCTTATCTATCCCTTTCTTAATGATTCTCAACATTGTTTGCTTTTGTGACTGCTGCTGTACGTTGAGCGGATGTTTTCAGAGAACTATCCACAATGACTCCAAGATCTTTCATGAGCGGTAACAGCTAATTCAGATGCCATCATTTTGTATGTATAGTTGAGATTGCTTTCAAATGTGCATTACTTTGCATTTATTAACGTTAAATTTCATCTGC
This sequence comes from Gopherus flavomarginatus, assembly GCF_025201925.1. Taxonomy (NCBI): domain Eukaryota; kingdom Metazoa; phylum Chordata; order Testudines; family Testudinidae; genus Gopherus; species Gopherus flavomarginatus. Next base: position 101,213,932 of record NC_066617.1, on the reverse strand, counting down.
CATTTTTGTTGCCCAGTCACCCAGTTTTATGAGATCCCTTTGTAATTCTTCACAGTCTGCCTGGGATTTAACTATCTTGAATAGTTTTGTATCATCTGCAAATTTTGCCACCTCACTGTTTACCCATTTTTCCAGATCATTTATGAATATGTTGAACAGTAATAGTCCCAGTACCAACCCCTCAGGGATACCACTATTTATCTCTCTCTATTCTGACAACTGATAATTTATTCCTAACCTTTGTTTCCCATCTTTTAACCAGTTCCTGATCCATGAGAGGACTTTCCTCTTATTCCATGATGGCTTACTTTTCAAAAGTCAATTTAAATTAAATACTTTTTTTTAAAATGTATATTTTTTTAGAAATCTAGACCTGTTATGTGTTTGGTGTAACTTGCATTATTCTTATGTTAAATTTGCTTAATCCTAACAAAACATTTACTTTATTCATGTCTCTTTTATTTATCTCATTGGTCCTGACACCCCCCCTGTAAATGCGAACACCCCCTCTAATTTCAATTCCTGGGGAAATCACTGCTTTTAACTTCCTGGCAGGGCTGCATGTTCTCAGGTTATGAGAGACAGGAGCCCCCTCATCTGCCTAACTTACTATACACTGATATATGTATCTTTGGCATGGCCCCAATTGTTTGGCCCAGGGGTGGACTGCACACTCCCAGTCTTTTCGATTTCTCATAAATCTGTCCAACTCTCTACTCATTTTCAGTGCCTGGCTCAGAAATATCTCCATTTCTGCTACATCTTTTTTGAGATATGATGACCAAAAGTGAATACAGTATTCTAGGTGAGGGCAAACTCTCAACTTACATAATGGCATGAACATTAGGGCTGTCAGTTGGCTACAGGTAAATGAAGCAAATAACAAAACAAATTAACTAGTTTTAAAAATTGCACGTAATCATAGTTTTAATCACACTGTTAATAAAATACCAATTTAAATTTATTATAAATATTTTGAGGTTTTTCTACATTTTTAAATCTATGGATCACAGTCACAACACAGAATACAAAGTGTATAGTGCCCACTTTATATTAGTTTTATTATAAATATTTATACTGCAAAATGCTAAACAAAAAATAGTTTTTTTCAATTCATCTCATACAGGTATTGGAGTGCAATCACTTTATCGTGAAAGTACAACTTACAAATGTAGAAATATTTTTACATAACTGCACTCAAAAATAAAACAATGTAAAACTGCAGAGCCTACAAGTCCACTCAGTTCAACTGCTTGTTCAACCAATCGCTAAGACAAGTTTGTTTATATTTACAGGAGATAATGCTGTCCACTTCTTATTTACAATGTCACCTGAAATCAATCAATATATTTGAAAATGTAAAAAAACAAAACCAAAAATATTTAAATTGGTATTCTATTATTGTTTAACTGTGTGATCAAAACTGTGATTAATCGTGAGTTTTTAAATCTCACAATTAATTGTGATTATTCTTTTAATCATTTGACAGCCCTAATTAAAATGTTTTCAGGCCTGTTCTTTGTATGATACAACTTCACTTGTTTTTCTGTCCACTGCAACACATTATGAAGAGTTTTTTGCTGACTGTTCATAATGACCAGATCGTTTTCCCATGTGATTTAACAGATGACTTAAAACCCAGCCATGTGTATGAGTAGTTCAGATCATTCCTTCACATTTGCTTCTCCTGGCATTTCTTAGCATTTAATTTAACTTACCACTGGGTTCCCATTTACCTGTCTTTGTTAGGTACATCTGGAGTTTGTCATTCTTATCTAGTCTTGACTAGATAATTTGAGTAGGCAGTCATGAATAAATAATTTTATGTCAGCTGCAACGTTTGCCACCTCACTGTTCATCTCCTTTTCCAGATAATAAACAACGTTGAACCTAGAAAGAAATCTAAACATGCACCAGTGTTAATCATTCATCATCTTGAAAACTGACCATTTTTTCCTACCTTGTTAGCTGTTGCTTCAGGCTTGTTGACATAGGGAAGTTTTATCAGTTGTATTGGTATAATTTTACCAGTACACTTAAATCAGTATAATTATACCAGCACAACTCCTTGTGTGGACACTCTTATGCCAGTTTCAGAGTGGCTTTTTCTGGTTTATCTTAAACCCTTTCCAATGTGACACAAGCTAAATTGGAAAAAAAAAGGCACTGTTAGGCCTGGTCTATACTTAAAACTTCAATCAATCTAGCTACAGTACATAGCTCAGGACTGTGAAAAATATCATGCCCAGTTCAATGTAGTCAGGTCAACCAAAAGTTCACTGTAGATGCAGCTTGAATTCTTCCATCAATGTAGCTCCCACATTCCAGAGAGGTGCATTAACTACATCACCAGAAAAAAACCAATCTGTCAGTGTAGGAACATCTACACTACTGCCGCACAGCTGCAGCGCCATAACTATGCTGCTGTAGTATAGGCATATCCTTATACTGGAATAAGAGTGTCCACACAGGGATTTATACTAGAATAACTATATTGGTTTTAATCACCAAGTTAGGGTTTCCCGGTATAACTTGCCAGTGTGAATTAGCCCATAGGCCTTGGCTACATGAGAGGTGTTTTGTTTTTTTTTTTAAACTGGGTGAGGCCGAGCTTTCCACCCATTTTGTTTGCTGTTTGATAAATTTTCAAATAGAGACCAGTGGAAACCATGCAATTATTTACCCTTCATTTTGTTTCAGTACCTGAAGCTGTTGCATAGGAATGTCTAGTTTTGGTACTGGAATAGGTCACTGGCCCATCTGGCTGGGCATCCCACCTCTGACAGTGACCACACACTGATGCTTCAGAGGAAGGGGGAAAAAACCTATAATGGATCATTCTAGCCAGTAGTGCATGTGGTTTTGAGAAGTCCTTCTTGACTCCCCAGATATCAGTTTATGCCCTGAAACCTGAGAACTGATTATCCTATCTCAGCATCTCTCTACAACTGTTACTGTTGAGCTTCAGGAAATTATCCAGCCATTGGCTTCTGAATTCCAATTACAATACTTGACTCCAGCCCTCCCACGTGCAGCACTTTTCCTGATCCAGAAATTGTTTTCAAGGTCAAGTTAAAAAATAACTTCAACTAACATATTTTTGCTGTGATGTGCCAGTTTGTGAGGTCATGGTATTCTCTGTATTCAATAGCAGTAAACCTACATGGAATAGCACATACCCAGAGGAAGCTTAGATTCAGTTTCTGTCTGCCAGCATGCCAAGGGTAACTGCTTGGCCCAGTCGTCTTGATTAGATTCCACACGAAAAAAGGCATATCGAGGAAGATTCAACTAAAGTGTTAGATAAAAGCCTTCTGATATAGGCTGGGAATGGAGAGACTAATCAGTGGGCCACTACACCATTCAGAGAAAACAACAACATAAAATCTACCTTCATCCTAGTTTTGTGCACCATTCACAACCAATTTTTAAGAGATCTTCCGGATGAAGAATTCATGTAAGGACATTCCAGCAGGGAGCTCTGAAGTAGCAGCAGCTGCAGGACTTAATTGAACAGCCTATCAGCCACTGGATGGCACTGAGGGAAACTTTCCAAAGTGCCCTCAGTTAATGAGCACATGCAGAGAGCTAAGGCAAGTTACTGTACTCTAGCTAAAAAACTGCCATAGAGCTACCACTAGTAGGTTCTATGACACCCTCTGCTGTTAATAATATTTTATTTTTCTATAGCACTTTCCATCCCATAATTTCAAACCCCATTACAACTGCTAATGCATTAACCCTCACAACGTGCCTGTGGGGAAGGTACCATCTCCACTTAACTGAAGGAGAAATTGAAGCACCACAAGGTTAAGTGACATTCCCCCAAGTCACTCAGGAAATCTCTGGCTATAACCTAGATCTGTTGACTCCCTGTCACACAATTCAATCTCCTATTTATTGTAGGGAACATGTGAGACATACCAATACTTCCTCTTTCCCCAGTACTTTCACTACTGCACTTGCCTCGTGCGAGACAAAACTAATGCCCCGTCCAACATGTAAAAGGCTCAATAATCACCACAACTTTGCCTTCTACAAAAGAGCAGGGCACTTGTAAGTAAGTCATTACACCTGCAAAGGACTCATGGCAGGCTGGTGTGAAAAACTCCTCTGCCTGAACATACCCCGTACCTTTTATATGTTTGCTATCATGTAGGTTTTCTGTGCTGGAAGGCTCCACAAGAAAGGGCGAGAAGGAATAAGTTCTGGGATTCTACTAAATATGAATCAGAGATCAGACAGCACCAAGACACCAGTGGGGAGCGGGAGAGGAGGTGCTGTTTGGTGGCATGCAGGAGGCTTGGAGAGGGAGGAGCAAGATCATGGCAGGCTCAGGGGAGGGGGCGGGAAGGGGTGGAGTGGGGACAGGGCTTGTGGCAGATCCAGGGGTTGAGCAGTGAGCACACCCCAGCACATTGGAAAGTTGGCACCTGTAGCTACAGCCCCGGAGTCGGTGCCTATACAAAGAGCTGCATGTAGGTCCGGAGCCACAAGTTGGCCACCCCTGGCTTGGAGGATGGAAGTGGGGACACTGATTTCTGGGAGCTCTAAGAAACAATCCTGAACTGAGACATTGCAAATAGCAAATGCAAAATCAGTGACAAGTCTTTGATCCCAAATGTGGAGATCATCAGGCAATACCCAAGCAAAAGTTCAAGGTGAGCCTTTCCCCTCCACCACCACAACACTGAAATGTCCCTCTCTCTGTGCTACTTTTGTCAATGCTCAAGATGTGTCTCCTAATCCAGCCCACCCTTTCATCAATCTCCTATCTCAGTCCCTGGTGACATTGTCTCTCTCCTCATTCCCAAGTTCTCAGTGGTTTTGTCGCTCTCCTCAGAAGACCAGTAGGGAAGTAGTGGTTTGACCCACACTGCTTGTTGCTGCAGTTTCTATCCTGCAGGTCAGTTAGAAAGTGGAGGATGGACAGCTCTTAGGCCCAGATCCTCAAAGATATATTGGCGCAGGCCGGCTCCAGGCACCAGCGCAGGAAGCAGGTGCTTGAGATGCCAATGGAAAGCCATCATTTACACTGAAAGTGCCATGTGCATTTATAATGCTGCAGAAGAAATATTATTAGAAGACTGGGATGGAAGGCACCAAGAAGTACTAGAGATGTGATCTTATCCATTGACAAGTTGATATGTTGCCTGTACAAAACGTATTTCAAGCTATTTGCAAGTTTTAAATATTTACATATTTTTAAACAGCTCTCCCCACTCTATACGCAGTCACACCCACCCCTCCCCCAAGCATATGCTGAAGAACAGGAGCAAAACCCCAACAACAATTCGTGTACAAGTCATGAAGATTTTCTGGGCAAGGTTTTCAAAGATGGGAAAACTCCATTGAATGTACACAATCACACATGCCTAATTTATTTACATAAACATTATGAATGCACATGAAAATTTTATGTTTGCATGAACACACAGCCAGCTAGGGGTGCAGCTGGCAAAGTGTCTGCAGAAATCCTTTGGCTGCCAATTCAGCAAGGTACTTAAGCATTTGCCTAACTTTAAGCACATTAGTAGTTTAGTTGAAGTCAATGGGATTATTCACATGCTTAAAGTTAGGCATGTACTTGAATACTTTGCTGAATCAGGGCCATGATTTGTGTGCACAGTCAGGGTGTTTCTGGCATGCAAAATTGCACACATCTGTCTTGGAATATGTGGTCCTCTCTGCTGATCATCAGTGCTCTCTTATCTCCAACAGAATGAGATTATTTCAAATGCAATTTACAATCCCCCTCACAAAAGTCTGTGACTACCTCTCTCCCTGAATGTATTGAAACTCCAGACACTACATAATCCCCTATAGGAAATATAAAAGTCTAATGACATTTTTAAGACACTTCAAACATGCCAGGCTTTCTAGCCCCAATAATGGGTTGCAGACTTCTCCATAGATAAACAAAAAAAGGGTGGGGGAGACTGGACTGCAGCTCTTCATGGTTCTCCTCAAACCTTGGGATCTCCAGCTGTGGCTGCTGGCAGGGCGGGGCAGCTAAACTAACAGTCTGTAGTAATCGGAAACCCAGTCATATTTAGTCATGTTTTCCAGCCCCTGTTCCTCTCATTTCTTCATGCTGAACAGCCATTTGGAAGCAGACCGCAGCTACAAATCCAAACCAAAATCAAAGTGTTACCAGAAATCAAAAGGGGATATCTTAGGTCTGTGTAGCTGCTGACAAAACTGTAATGTAGTGGAATCCCCGACTGACTGACACTGAATTGGGACACATGCCTTCTGAAGTTATGGGCCAAGTGTACCAGATGTCTTTTCTCTGACTCATGATTATCACTGCTATATACACCCGAGTCCAGCCAAGGACTTGCCTCACACATTATTATTATTTTTATTCCAAAACACAAACTATGTTAAAATAGAGTTGAGATGGAGTCGACATATCAGTAATTTAGGGTAAAATACATTATAGGGATGTTGCAATAATCCCTCTGTCATAAACAGATAGCTAAGGGTTAATGTCTCTTTCACCTGAAGCATCTGACCAGAGGACCAATCAGGAAACCGGATTTTTTCAACTTTGGGTGGAGGGAATTTTGTGTTTGAGTCTTTTGTCTGTCTGCCTGCTTTCTCTGAGCTTTGGAGAAGTAGTTTCTGTTTTCTAATCTTCTGTTTCTAAGTGTAAGGACAAAGAGATCAGATAGTAAGTTCTATGGTTTCTTTTCTTTGGTATTTGCATGAATATAAGTGCTGGAGTGCTTTGATTTGTATTCTTTTTGAATAAGGCTGTTTATTCAATATTCTTTTAAGCAATTGACCCTGTATTTTGTCACCTTAATACAGAGAGACCATTTGTATGTATTTTTTCTTTCTTTTTTATATAAAGCTTTCTTTTAAGACCTGTTGGAGTTTTCTTTTCTGGGAAATTTCAGGGAAATTGAGTCTGTACTCACCAGGGAATTGGTGGGAGAAAGAAATCAGGGGGAGATCTGTGTGTGTTGAATTTGCTAGCCTGATTTTGCATTTCCTCTGGGTGAAGAGGAAAGTGCTTTTGTTTCCAGGACTGGGAACGGAGAGGGGGAGTCACTCTGTTTGGATTCACAGAGCTTGTGTCTGTGTATCTCTCCAGGAGCACCTGGAGGGAGGAAGGGAAAAAGGATTATTTCCCTTTGTTGTGAGACTCAAGAGATTTGGGTCTTGGGGTCCCCAGGGAAGGTTTTTCAGGGGGACCAGAGTGCCCCAAAACACTCTAATTTTTTGGGTGGTGGCAGCAAGTACCAGGTCCAAGCTGGTAACTAAGCTTGGAGGTTTTCATGCTAACCCCCATATTTTGGACGCTAAGGTCCAAATCTGGGACTAAAGTTATAATACCCTCAAATAAGCATATATAAACCAGGAAATTCACTGGTAAGAGTAAACTTGTAAGAAACCTAAACATGTGATTAAGTGATGAAAATAACTCTGCCCTGGAGTGATCAGATGCAATAACCATGTGATTGTGACTGAGGCATTTTAGTGTTTGTGTTCTCAGATTCAATTAAACTGATTTTTAAAGGCTCAATCAACTTTTTTTATTTTCAAATGTCCTCTCATCGTGTTGTCACTATAGGTCAGAGTTAAGGTTGTTTGGGCACTTAATAGTGCATTTCTTACTTTAATCGAGTTAGGTTAAGTTGAACCTTAACAGTGAATTTCCTGGGTTTGTAATGCTTGGTTCAGGGCATAATGACAACAGCTCTAAAATGCATTTCTCCCTAAATTGTGTCAACTTCATGTATAACATAAACCCATACAAATACAAAGAGAGAGAGAAAAAAAACCTGGAGATGTGCTCGCCTCACTTACTGTGGCTCATCTCTGCTCCCGGCACCTGGTGGTTTCTTGCTGTTCCCCTCTCCCAAAGACTCTTCTCTCTGGATGGGACCAACTGCCCTATGGCCCCATTGGGGCCTGTTCCTCATCCCCATAGCAATGGCAGAGTCCCCTTCCCAGTCTATAGGCACCTCTGCAAAGAGAGGGGCTCCTTGGCCGCCTCCTCCCTGTGCTGCCATCCATGAGCCAGGGCCTCTCCCTGCTCTTGAGGGGCGTGTCAGAGTCTGGTTGCTGTGAGGTCCTCTGTGAGTTTGTGGTTAGCTTGGCAGACTCTTCGCTGGCAAAATCCCTCCTCCACTTCTCCATGTCATCACCAGTCTCTGGCTCCCCGACCTGTCACATGGGGTCTCCTCTGCCCAGGGAGCCCCTCCCTCAGCCCTGGCTTCTTGGCAGCCGGCTTTAGGAAGCTTAAGTGGGACACCCGTCACAGGCACGGCTCCTCCTGCAGCATTTAGCTCACCATGACTTTATACTCTCTGTCTCTATCAATATTACAATCCGCTTTTCCTGGGGTGCCACTGCAAGGCCCCAAGGGGACGAGGCACAAGGAGGAATAAGAGGCCAGACACAGGTGCTCACAGCAGTAAGAGCCACCAGGCCACTAATTTACTCCTCAATGCCAATGCCTTCTAGAACCTCCTAGAACCATCAGGAGCCACCTGGTGCTCCTTGCCCAGGTTCTGCCCTTTCAAGGATTCTACAACTGACCCTCATCTTCCACAAAGGGGATTATTACAAAGCACAAACTCTCCTGTCTTCCCCTGCCAGTTCACGCTACTACCAGGGGCGGCTCTAGACATTTCGCTGCCCCAAGCAAGGCGGTGTGCCACAAGGGGCGCTCTGCCGGTCACCGGGAGGGCGGCAAGCGGCTCCGGTGGACCTCCCGCAGGCGTGCCTGCAGAGGGTCCGCTGGTCCCGCGGTCCGCTGGTCCCGTGGCTTTGGTGGACCTCCCACAGGCACGCCTGCGGGAGGTCCACCAGAGCCGCCTGCTGCTCTACCAGCAACCAGCAGAGTGCCCCCCGTGGCATACCGTCCCAAGCACGCGCTTGGCATGCTGGGGCCTGAAGCCACCCCTGGCTACTACTAATGACTCACTCATGATCTCTGGCAGCAAGTCAGGCTGTTCATAAATACACACCCTGGCCTCTACTTCCCACTCAATGGGAGAGACAGCTCTCATTTTAGCCCTGCATGCTTCCAGCCCACACAGATCCTGCGGGCTGGCTCTTTCAGTGCTCTGAAATACATTAGAAATGATGAATCATGAAGTGAGGCTACTGCAATATATCATTTGACTTGATCATTTCTTGCTGCAAGGAGTTTTCAACCTATCTTGTAGGCAAAAGTGATTCGTTTCAGGGCATAGTTCCTGGGGCTGAGCATACTGCCAGAAGAAGAGGAGCACATGTGCCATCTTTCCTGATCAAATGCTCTAAAGTAGACTCCAGATTTAAGAGGCTCTATCTTCACAGTGTAGTCCTGGCAAAACAAAAAAGTTAATTAGTTTGGATTTAAGGTAGGTGGAATGCAAATCCCACACAACAGTCACTGAAAAGCAAGGAAATCACCAGCTAAGGCAATCTTCATTGCCACACCTTAACAATCCTTGTCTAAACACACACACAAGCTTCTCGTATCCACAACACACTCCTTAAATAGAATAGATAATCCTGTTCCTCTTCATCAGAGGCAATAACGTAGTCTTAACTCCAAACTCTAGCTTTCCCCATGCAGCTAACACATAGGCATTATCAGTGCACATGTTTCAAGAGAATACATCATAATCTAGCCATGGTCAGAGGTAAGGTTGTTCCTTACTTGAATGTGACCCAAAAAATGTGATCATTTACTAGACCACATGGCCCCTCCCATCTTGATACATAGTTATTTATCAGTAGACATTTATCACCTTCAGCCAGTTTTCAATCCACAGGACACTGTTGCCATTAGAACCAACTGTAATTCATTTTACAATTTTTGAACAACACTACAATTCTTTAGTTAGAGCCAAATATTTCATCTACAACTTTCTCTTTGTCCTCAAAAATTGTAATTTAGCAAACAAAGCTCACCAAAAACATTGTCTGACATTTGGGTGTAGACAGCTGGGGAGGGGCGGTATCCCCTCCCCTCCCCCCAAAATTGTTGGGATTTCCATTATAACTAATGGAAATACTGAGTTTGAGACAGAAGTACATTTATCTCACTTTATTAAATGTGGACAAATTTAGTCATGGTACAAAATTATGCAAAGTGATATTCAACAGCTACTACTGTACTATTTTTAGAATCACAGAATATCTGGGCTGGAAGGGACCTCAGGAGGTCACCTAGTCCAACCCCTTGCTCAAAGCAGGACTAATCCCCAGACAGAGCTTTACCCTAGTTCCCTAAATGGAACCCTCAAGGATTGAGCTCACAACCTTAGGCTTAGCAGGCCAATGCTCAAACCACTGAGCTATTCCTACCCTTAACTCTAACCTCCTCAAATAAAAAAAAGGTGTCTATGCCCCGTGACAAGTTTTTATAAAGGCAAATAGAGCTAATGGTGCCCTTTTACTTATTTAGTTTAGTTTTTCCTCCTAATATTTATTCCATTTTTTTATATGGGATAGAAGTTAGAATTATGGGGCAGTAATTTCCAGAATCACTTTTTTCCTTCTGTGAAACTCAGTACTATATTTGCCTTTGATATTTGACTGCTTTAAAGTCTGATTTAAAATCAGCCTCTGTACCAGATGACTAGAGGACGGATAATGGAATGCTGATTTTTTTAAAAAGGATCCAGAGGCGATCCTTGCGATGACAGGCTGGTAAGCCTAACTTCAGTATCAGGCAAATTGGTTGAAACGATAGTAAAAAACAGAATTATGAGACAAATAAATGAACACAATATGTTGGGGAAAAGTCCATATTGCTTTTGTAGAGGGAAATCGTGCTTCACCAATCTACTGGAATTCTTTGAGGGTGTCAACAAGCATGTGGACAAGGGCAATCCAGTGGATATAGCGTACTTAGATTTTCAGAAAGCCTTTGACAAGGTCCCTTACCAAAGGCTTTTACTCAAAGTAAGCAGTCATGGGATAAGATGAAAGGTGCTCTCATGGATCAGTAACTGTTTAAAAGATGGCAAATAAAGAGTAGAAATAAATGGTCAGTTTTCACAGTGGAGAGAAGTAAATAGCGGCGGTCCCCCAAGGATCTGTATTGGGACCAGTGCTGTTAGATTCAATATATTCATAAATGATCTGGGAAACAGAGAAAACAGTGAAGTGGAAAAGTTTGTAGACAATATAAAATTACTCAAGATAATTAAGTCCGAAGCTGACTGCAAAGCATTACAGAGGGATCTCACAAAACTGATTCACAGGCAACAAAATTCCAGGTGAAGGTCAATGTTGATAAATGCAAAATAGTGCACATTGGAAAATATAATCCCAACTATACATATAAAATGATGGGGTCTTAATAAGCTGTTATCACTCAAGAAAGATCTTGGAGTCATTGTGGATAGTTCTCTGAAAACATCTGCTCAGTGTGCAGCGTCAGTCAAAAACATGAACAGAATGTTAGGAGCCATTAGGAAAGGGATAGAAAATAAGACCGAAAATATCATAATGCCCTTATATAAAGCCATGGTAGGCCCACACCTTGAATATTGACTGTGTGCATTTCTGGTCCCCCTCCTCCTGCCCCATCTCAAAGAAGATATATTAGAATTGGAAAAAGTACAGAGAAAGGCAACAAAAATGATTAGGGGTATGGACCAGTTTCCATATGAAGAGAACAAAAAAAAAATTGTGACTGTTCAGCTTAGAAAAGAAATAACTAAGGGGGGATATGATAGAGGTCTATACAATCATGAATAGTGTGGAAAAAGTGACTAAGGAAGTGTTATTTACCCCTCAAAGAACACAAGAACTAGGAGGTCACCCAGTGAAATGAATAGGCAACAGGTTTAAAACAAACATAAGGAAGTACTTCTTCACACAACGCACAGCCAACCTGTGGAACTGCCTTGGAGTATTATGAAGGCCAGAAGTATTACCGGGTTAAAAAAAGAACTAGATAAATTCAGGGAGGATAGGTCCATCAAGGGCTGTTAGTCAAGATAGTCAAGGGTGCAACTCCATGCTCTGCGTTTCCCTTAACCTCTGACTGCCAGAATCTGTGACTGCATGACAGGAGATGAATCAATCAATAATTGTCCTCTTCTGTTATGTATCTCCCTGATATGTTTAGATGTTGGTGATGCAGTAAAAATGACTAGCCATGTATATACTCATCTCTCAGCTGAAACAGTGGTTGTTAACCTTCCTTGTGGCCAAACTAGATCACGACCCAACCTGGTACAACCTGTGGGGACAGGGCCTAAACCTGTTATAACTGGCACAAAAAGAAGAGAGCACATTAACAACAGCCAGACTGAAAAAAAGCCTGGGTTAATGCAGGATTTTTGTTGGTTGAACCTGCTTATAATACTGCTCAGCGCTGCTGCCTGTTTCAGCCACAACTGGATGATTAAGTGCTTCTAGGCCCTCTCTGCACTTGGAATTAGCCCGAATTTCAGCCATTGGCGCAGCTGCACCAGTGCAAACCCCAAGTGTAGACAAGGGAAGCAGTAATTTCCACTGGTGGACTAACCAGGTGGCTTTAATCGATGCTCACTCCAAGTATAGACCAGGCCTTGTGCCTTTGTTTGAGAGGGTAAGACTTGTGCATTTCTCGGTCCCTGGTATGCAGTTACAACAAGAGGTCTCAAGATGGCAGTGGTTACCGCGATTATTTAATGATTTATACATGACATTTGCAAGCATCAGGTGCTTTAAACAGCTGCAACTGTTGAGGTAGCCAGTGATGTGCTGGTAGTGCTCTCAAAGGCTCCTGGAAGCTGCCTTCACAGGGGTTGGAAAGACAGTTCACCACCCAGCAGACACACAGGCTAGTTGTACCACCAAACTGCCTGTAAGAGGGTGGGAATGTGGACCACAGGGGATGGATTACTCAATAATTGTCCTGCTCAGTTCATTCCCTATAGGGCACCTGGCATTGGCCACTGTCAGAAGACAGGATACGGGGCCAGCTGGACCCTTACTCTGACTTAGTATGTCTGTTCTTATGATGATGTCTGTGCCTCTGGTACGCATGCACTGCATCAGGAGACTGCTAAAGCGAACCAGCCATGGAGGACTTACCCTTCCAGCACAAACACATACTGTTTCTGGTCTTTGGAATGGCCTAGATTGCACCAAATGAAAAGGATTTTCTAAACATCTCTCTTCATCTCCTTCTCCATTCAGATAACACAAGCAGGGCATTCAGCTCTAGTCATTTTTTTTTTTCCAGGAACAAAGCATAAGCATTTCCAGCAAAGGCACTTAATGTATATGTACTTGCCAAGGGCTATTTGCTCCTCCCTACCTATTGTATTGAGAGACTTTCAGTGCAAGTGGGGAAAAGAGTCCCTTCCCCAGTACCTCCCTACAGTAGCCATACCGCTGGTACACAGAGCTTGCCACTGGCAAAAAGGGACCTAGTTTGGAGAAATCTCTTGTTAAAATTGTTCTGTTTGTTCCCAACTTCAAAGCACTTCTCTTTTGTATAAATATTTATTAGCTGTTTTAGAAGCTAGAAAATGCACATTGTGTTCGCAGGAGCTTCCCATTGCAAGATTTTAAGATCAGAGATCAAATATATGATTGTTATTTGTACAACCGTAACGCTAGAAGCCCTAGTCCCAGATTAGGATCCCATTGCGCTGTGCGCCGTAGAAACACAGACCAAAAAGACAGTCCCGAAGAAATGACAATATAAGTAAATATCGTTTTCTTGCTATTCTTTCACTCGCTGATTTTGAAGGGCATCCCTCTCATTTTCAGAAGTCTGGGCTGTTCTAAACTCACAGACGTAAGCTTGGTACACGTGCCACAGGGTGGATGGGCGAGCATGTGGGGTCATTATGATTTAGAAGAGGTTCATTCGCTTGGTGAATTGATAGCGTGTGGAAAGTGGAGTCGTCTGTCATTAGTAGAAGTGGTGGAGAACAGTAATTCTGTTTTGTGTTGGATTAATAAAGATGCCAGATTTGGTTTTGTTCCTGTTTGGGCTCACAGAACATTTTGATTTTGATTGGGTCCGTGGTCTGTTTTGATTTTGATGAATCAGCAAATTCAGATGAAAGAATAATTCGTCAAAATTTTCCCCACCAGCCGTAGTCCTTAGTGCAGCTTGCCTAGCCATGCGGTGGATGCTCCCCACTTAAAGCCTTTACAACAAGACTGGGTGGCTTTCTGAATGATAGTCTCTAAGTTCCACCTACAAGTTATTGGGCAAGGGGCTAGCGTCGCTGGGTGTGGGTCTAGGGCCTGTGTTATACAGGAGGTCAGATTAGATGATCTACTGCAGTGGTTCTAACTCGTCTAGATCAGTTTCTCGATCTGGGGGTTGCAACCCCCTGGGGAGTCACAGAATGGATTATGGGGGGGTTCCACATGCAGGGTCAGAATTTGGGGCTGCAAGCAGGACAATTGCCTGAGGCCCCATGCCACAGAGAGCCCCACAAAGCTAAATTACAAGCTTCAGACCTGGGTGGCAGGGTTCAAGGGTACAGTAGTCTGGAAAGGTTGAGAACCACTGATCTACTGGGTTCTTCTGGCCCTAAACTCCAAGCAAACAAGGAACGTCCATTGTAGTGAAAGCGAGGCTGCCAAGCAGGTTTTTTCCCCATTTCATGGGTGCTGGAATCTGAGCACATGCTGGTGCTGCTGGCCCCAATTTGTTTATCCTCAGCGCTAGGAAGGTGCTTTGTCTCTTTCTGGTTTTGTGCACATCTAAGTCACAGATTGTTTTTCCCACAGACACGTTGTCAGGGATGGTTCTAGGAACACAGGAAGTAGCACTGTCATAAACAGATAGCTAAGGGTTAATGTCTCTTACACCTGGAAAGAGGTAACCTGAAGCACCTGACTAGAGGACCAATCAGGAAACCAGACTTTTTCAGGTCTAGGTGGAGGGAAGTTTGTGTCTGAGTTCTTTGTCTTGTGCCCGTCTCTCTCTCGGGTATGGGAGGATTTCTGTCTCTTGCTTTCTAATCTTCTGTTTCCCAGTTGTAAGGACAAAAGATCAGATAGTGATTTATATGTTTTTTTGTATTTTACATGTGTGTAGTTGCTGGAGTGTTTTGAATTGTATTCTTTTTGAATAAAGCTGTTTATTCATATTTCTTTTAAGCAATTGACCCTGTATTTGTCACCTTGATACAGAGAGACCATTTTTATGTATTTTTCTTTCTTTTTACATAAAGCTTTCTTTTTAAGACCTGTTGGAGTTTTCTTTAGTGGGGAACTCCAGGGAATTGAGTCTGTGCTCACCAGGGAATTGGTGGGAGGAAGAAGTCAGGGGGAAATCTGTGTGTGTTAGATTTACTAGCCTGACTTTGCATTCCCTCTGGGTGAGGGGGGAAGAGAGATTAGCTCTCGGTACTTCTGTTTTCCAAGGCTGGAAACGGGGAGGGCGAAATCCCTCTGTTTAGATTCACGGAGGTTGCTTCTGTGCATCTCTCCAGGAACACCTGGAGGGGGGAAGGGAAAAGGTTTATTTCCCTTTGTTGTGAGACTCAAGGGATTTGGGTCTTGGGGTCCCCAGGGAAGGTTTGGGGGAACCAGTGTGCCCCAAAACACTCTAATTTTTTGGGTGGTGGCAGCTTTACCAGGTCCAAGCTGGTAACTAAGCTTGGAGGTTTTCATGCTAACCCCCATATTTTGGACGCTAAGGTCCAAATCTGGGACTAGGTTATGACAAGCACATTGGATTAGACCAGGGGTTCTCAAACTTCATTGCACTGAGACCCCCTTCTGACAACAAGAATTACTACACGACCCCGAGAGAGGGGACTGAAGCCTGAGCCCTGCCACCGAGGGTGGGGGAGCCAAAGCAGAAGCCGAAGGGCTTCAGTTTCAGGCAGGGGGCCTGTAAATCTGTGTCCCACCACCCAGCACTGAAGCCCTTGGGCTTTGGCCCCAGGTGGTGGGGCTCAGCCTTCGGCTATGAACCCGGACGGTGGTGCTCGGACTTAGGCCCCAGACCCCAGCAAGTGTAAGCCAGCCCTGGCAACCCCGTTAAAACAGGCTCCTGACCCACAGTTTGAGAACCGCTGGATTAGACCCAAGGCCCATCTAACCCAGTATCATGTCTCTGACAGTGGCTAGGACTGGATGCTTCAGAGGAAGGTGTAAGTACCCGGCAGTAGGCAGACCTGGGATAATCTACTACCTATATTAGGTCATATTCTGAGTGCTAATAGAGAGTGATTTAAGCCCTGAAGCAGGAGGTTTTTATACCTCTGCCAACATTTTTATCATCATCAAATTATAACAGCTCTGGGTATTGTTATCTATATACATGGCCAATCTCTTTTTTGACAGTAATTAAAGACTTGGATTCAGTGACATCCTGTGGCAGTGAGTTCCACAGTTTAGTTACATGCTATATTAAAAACCATTTCCTTTGATTCATTTTGAGTGTCCCACCTTTAATTTCGTTTAATGGCCCCTTTTTCTTGGGTGCTGAGCCAGGGAGAACAGAAGCTCCTGATCTACTTTGTTTGGCTAGTCATTATTTGACATACTCCTATCATGTGCCCATCTTATACAACTCCTCTCTTCATAGAAGAACGGTTCCAAGCCCTTGATCGTTCTTTGAACCCCTTGTAATTCTGCACTATCGTTTGTGAGATGGGGTGCACACAGGGTGACCAACATTTCAAAAGGCAAAGCGGGACACATGCAGGAGCCCCGCCACTCTCCATGGGCCTGCCCTCTGCCCCTCTTCTTCCCCTGAGCCTCCAATCCCTGCTCCTCTTCATCCCAAGGCCCCGCGCCCCCCCCCCCAGGCAGATGGAAGGCCTAGGGTTCCCCAGAGTACCCCAAGCTCTCTGCCCAGCTCCAGCTTCTGCCCTGGACAGGGTTTGGGGCCTTGGGGGAAGGAAGGGCTAAGGCTCACCTCAGCCTCCACCACTTGGAAGAGGCTAGTGCTGCCCCTGAGCCTCAGGCAGACATGGAGTGGTGCCGCAGGGAATCCGGGACAAATGCTGTCCTGGAGTCATTCAGCCTGAGACTAGGACCAGAACTGAACTCTGCATTTTGGGACTATCCCACCCACTTTAGGACAGGTGGTCACCCTAGGCGCACACAGCAATCCAGAGGAGGCTGCACCATTTGCCATTGTGGAAGCCTATGCTCGTACAGTGTTTTGCTGTTCAGATGACTTTGTCAGCCAGAGCTCAGTGTGAATGTGCCTGGCTAGTTGGGTCTGTAGTATGTGATGTCAGATTAGGACTCGCACGCTGGGTCTGAAAAGGGCCTCAGCAGTTATAGTGACCTTGCTCTTGGACCATCCCCCGTTTTCCCACCTCCACGCCAAGGGAAAGTGTTACTGAACTCGGAGGTGGGCAAAATGTGATGTGAATGTGCCATCCCCCTCCCAGGAGCAGCTGCTCTGACCCCCTGCAGTGGAGACAACCACTCACTCCTCCCGTAAGGTTGTACCTCTCTCTTACAAAGGAACTTGGATGCAAAAAACTCACATAAGCCCACCAATGAGAGCAAGGCAATGCACCAAGGTCAGGCCACTCACCAGTGAAGGGTCCATGGTTGCTTTAACTCCTATATCAGATATAGGGGCCTAATTCAACCCTGGGGGCATTTGGCTCAGCAGGACATACATTTGTTAATCCTGTTGAGATAGCCACCCTGTAGGTCTCCTACTCTGGTATGGAGTTCAACTGCAGAATTTACTGAGCACAGACCACCGCAGACATTGGGAATATCCTTTAATCCAGTGATTCTCAAACTTTGGTACTGGAGACCCCTTTCACACAGCAAGCCTCTGAGTGTGACCCCCCCTTCTAAATTAAAAACACTTTTTAATATATTTAACACCATTATAAATGCTGGAGGCAAAGCAGGGTTTGGAGTGGAGGCTGACAGCTTGCGATCACCCACATAACCACCTCATGCCCTTCTTAGGGGTCTGACCTCCAGTTTGAGAACCTCTGCTTAAATCAGGTCCCCAGAAATTCCCCAGATCAGAGACTGGCTACAGGAGAAACAGTGAGCTACTCTTTAAGTACAACGTGGATAAATGGCTGATCACGTCCCTTACAAACAGGGAAACAGTCTTTTTTCCACAGCAGGGTGCACAGTGCTTCTGAAAAAGTGCTGCTAATTGGTTTTTGTTGTTTACACTCCTTTTGGCTGGTCTGCTTCAAAGCCTACTGCTGTTGCTTACGACATTAGTGCTCCTTAAAGACTAACAGATTAATTTGATGCATCTGAAGAAGTGATGTTTTTTACCCGCAAAAGCTTATGCCTAAATAAATCTGTTAGCCTTTAAGGTGCCACTGGACTCCTTGTTGTTTTTGTGGATACAGACTAACATGGTTACCCCTCTGATACTTAGCACTCCTTGTGGAACTGGGCAGGACAGGCCCCACTTCTGAGCTGCCTTGGACTCCTGAGCTCCGGTCCCTGTTTGCTAGGGCATCCTGGCTCAGGCATAGTTTCTGAGCAGCTCCTCAATGAGGAGAGAGGGTAGTGGCTAGAGTAACTGAGAAAAAGGATCACATGCTGCTGCCTAGAGACAACTACAAGCTTCTGCAATGCATGCTGGGGAGAGAATTTACTCCCAGCTGCTAAGCAGCACTGGTGGCTAGTGGAGGTGGCTCATGCAGCTGCTGAGATGAAGGCCACAGAGGCAGGAAAGGGCCCATTAATCTTCCATAAGGGGTGTCGGGCCAGGGCTTGTAGGGTATAGCCCAGAGCTAGAGCCAATAGAGCTATTTGGCCCTCCCACTGCTCAGAAGTTGGGTGGTGTCTGCAAAGCTGCAGCCAAGGGTTCCCCTCTGGGCCACTGGTACCACGAGCGGCAGCATAAGCAAAGCTGAAGCAGGGCCTGTCAAGGTTCCTTCCCTACTCTGAGCTTTAGGATACAGATGTGGGGACCTGAATGGACACTTCTAAGCTTAATTACTAGCTTAGATCTGGTATCGCCATCACCACCCCCAAGTACCATCTTTTTCCCTGGGTAGTCTTGAGGGACTTCACCAATTCTCTGGTGAACACAGATCCAACCCCCTTGGATCTTAAAACAAGGAGAAATTAAACATCCCCCTCCCTTTCTTCCACTAACTCCTGGTGGATCCAGATCCAACCCCCGTGGATCTAAAAAACAAGGAAAAAATCAATCAGGTATTAAGAAAAAGGCTTTTAATTAAAGAAAAGAAAGGTAAAAGAAAACCCTCTAGGAGATTAGCATACCAGCTACTCTCACAGACAACAGATTCAAAACACAGAGGATGTTCCCCTGGGCACAAATTTAGTTACACAAAAAAATACCCAAATACCCAATTTTGATAATTCCCTAACGGTACCAAGACAAGTTACAAAGAAAATAAACATAAACCTATTTATTCCTTTCTAAAACTTACTACTCTGATAAGAGGCTGGTTCCTTGATCTTTTTCATTCCGGCTGAAACTCTAAGCAAAGGAAAAACTTCCCTCCTTCCTTTTGAAGCATCTTGTTCCCCCATTGGTTCCTCTGGTCAGGTGTTAGCTAGGCTAGGTGAACTTCTTAACCCTTTACAGGTAAAAGAGGCATTAACCCGTAACCATCTGTTTATGACAGGGCCAGAGCTTGACCCCAGCAAGGCTCCATGCCAAAGTGCAATAAGTGAGCGTCTGGAAGCTGGAGTGCAAAGAGACTGCTCCTAAGGGCAAAAGTTGCCTTATTCCTCTGCCTGGCAGAGCTGCAAGGAGCTGCATGCGAGACTCTCAGTTTTCATCCTGTGCTGGAGATGGGGGAAGAGGAGCTGCTGCCCATCCTGGAGCAAACTCCTTTTAATCTGAGGAGAGCCCAGAAATTTGCCTCTAGGACAAGTATCATTCAGCACTTTTCGCTGATCTCCTATGCTTTGTCAACCATGCTGTCCAGCGCTTACCCCAAAAGGCCCCAATCCAGATTGGGGGTGCCCCTGGCCACACCTACAAACAAACCTAGCTCAGGGAGAGGAGAATGTGTGGAACACAGTTGTTACAGTGGCTAAGAGACAAAGTGAACTGAGTTGGATTCAAGAGGAAGGCAGGGTTGGACAACCACAGAGGGAAGGGAAAACCCAGTGGCACATACAGTGAGCTGGCAAAAGCAAACAGCGTATCAATTCTAACTTGCTCCGGCTATGTCACTTACAGAACTCAAGCTAAGCAGCAGTGTGGGTTTGAGTCCAACCTCCCGGAGCTCTGCTTCACAGCTCATGTCAAGACTCACTAGGGTGGCCAGACAGCAAGTGTGAAAAATTGGGATGCGGGTAGGGGATAATAGGAGCCTATATAAGAAAAAGACCCAAAAATTGGGATTGTCCCTACAAA
Source organism: Gopherus flavomarginatus (assembly GCF_025201925.1). Taxonomy (NCBI): domain Eukaryota; kingdom Metazoa; phylum Chordata; order Testudines; family Testudinidae; genus Gopherus; species Gopherus flavomarginatus. The sequence continues at coordinate 101,193,663 of NC_066617.1, read as the reverse complement.
ATTGGGCCATCTGGTCTCCCTAACACCCAGTTTTGGCTCAGCCCTCACCTCTCCTCAGACACGTAGTATCTTGTGTTGAGGTTTTCAGTCAAATATCACCCATTCTCCTTCCCCTTCCCCCTTATACATGGCAATCAGAAGATGTGTGTCATTCAGACTGGAGTCCCTTAATCTATAGTTTAAGCAAAGGGGAACCATTTGTAACTTAGTATGTTCCAAAGCAATATCGCCTTTTGAATTAATGGGGTGGGGGAGAAGAGGAGAAAGATGGAGGTTGTTCAAATTCCTCATCTAAATCCCTTTACCAACTCATTACGGTTGTTTAAGGACTGTAAACCCCTAGTGCTACCCCCAGTTAAACTGCCCCCCGACCCAGAAGCCCTAGCACAGATGAGGCTCTGATATTCTCAAGTTCAGCCTTATAGTACAATGGCAGAGCTTTGTTGAGGCTGGGGCTCCCATCAATGTAGTTGAGCTGGTGGTTGTAATGGCAGGAACTTTTCTCTAATATTTCCCAGTGCAGACAGAGAAGTAGGCTAAGAGTATGGCTACACTTGCAGCTGCACAGTGCTGGGAGTTAAAGCTGTCTTCGTACAGCTGTATAGGGAAAGCGCTGCAGTGTGGCCACACTGACAGCTACCAGTGCTGCACTGTGGCCACATTTGCAGCGGTGTTGGGAGTGGTGCATTATGGGCAGTTATCCCAGCATTCAAGTGGCTGCAACGGGCTTTTCAAAAGAGGGGGGTGGGGTGGAGTGTGACAGGGAGCGTGGGGGAGACAGAGAGAGTGGATTTTTGGAGCCAACACTGGGTCAGCTCCCTGCCTTGCAAGTTCCGACCACTTCCCCCGCCCCTCTCTCATTCACTCTTAAATGCAAATAGCCTTCAGACCAGATAAGCAGCTGCTCCGACCAGGGCCGGCTCCAGGCCCCAGCATGTCAAGTGCGCGCTTGGGTTGGCATGCAGCAGGGGGCGCTCTGCCACTTGCCAGGAGGGCAGCAGGCGGCTCCGGTGGATCTCCCGCAGGCGGGGCTGCGGAGGATCCGCTGGTCCCGTGGCTCCAGTGGAGCAGCCGCAGGCACGCCTGTGGGAGGTCCACCAGAGCCGTGGGACCAGCAGACCTTCCGCAGCCACGTCTGCGGGAGATCCACCGGAGCCATGGGACCGGCGAGCGACAGAGCACCCCCCGCAGCGTACCGCCATGCTTGGGGCGGCGAAATGGCTGGAGCCGGTCCTGCCTCCGACGGACTCCCTCCCTTCCTACCCCCACTCCGGGCGGCTTCTCTCCTCAAGCAAACACTAGCTGTGGACATTCATTCCCTTGCCTGCCTCTGCTCGAGCAAACAGTAGCTGTGTTTGTTTTTTAGATAAGGGGCTCCAGGAGCCCTGAGTTCACAACAAAACTAAGAGAGGCATCATAACAAAACAAAGAGTTCTTTAGTTAAAAGTATTATGGGAAAATTCCAGAGGTCAGTTACAGTGTAGTAAGATTAATCACTGTTTACACTGGCACCCCAGTGCTGCAGCACCAGCGCTGTTCTTTTCATTCCTCTCGTCCATGTGGAGTACAGCCAGCGCTGTATGTGCCTTGCCAGTATGGACGGGGAGTAAGTTGCAGCACTGTAAAGCCACCACCAGTGCTGTAACTCTCCAGTGTAGCCAAGGCCTAAGCCACTCATACTGGAGAGTGTCCTACTATTTTGATGTCTAGCCTTCTACAATAGCTGAGCCAAGTCTTCCCCATTTCATCTCAGTGCTGCTCTTGCTTAGTGCTGTGATAAAACAACAAAGTCACTGGTAACCATTCATCTGTTGAAAATGAACGGCAGCTCTAGCGTATATCTGCACAGCAATGAGAGGCCAGCTGACTTGGGCTCATGGGGCCAGGCTGTTTCACTGCTGTGTAGATGTGCAGCCTGGCCCGGCCCCTAAGGGCTTGGCTACACTGGAGAGTTGCAGCGCTGGTGGTGGGTTTACAGTGCTGCAACTTACTCACCGTCCACACTTGCAAGGCACATACAGCGCTGCATCTCCCTGGCTGCAGTGCTGGCTGTACTCCTGCTCTGCCTGGGGTATAACGATTGCAGTGCTGGTGATGCAGCGCTGCTCCGCCAGTGTGGCCACCAAAAGCGCTGTAATTGGCCTCCAGAGGTATCCCAGAATGCCTGTTCAGCCACTCCCAACAGCACTGCAAATGTGGCCACAGTGCAGCGCTGATAGCTGTCAGTATGGCTACACTGCAGCGCTTTCCCAACACAGCTGTATGAAGACAGCTGTAACTCCCAGCACTGTACAGCTGCAAGTGTAGCCATACCCTTAAGTCTGCACAGCAGTGAAACAGCCCTGTCACTTAAGCCCTGCAGGCCTGAAGCAGGAGAGAGACTGGCCCTTGGGGGCTGTATTTTTGGGGCTTTAGTGAACCAGTTACCATGATTCCCCATATACCCACCAGAATGTCCCAGGCTGGACACTTTCTCTTTTAAAATCACCCCTAAATACATGCAAAACTCCCTCTGTAACTAGGAGTGTGGCCATATCCCAGGCTTGAAGTGGTTTCCATCAGATCCCTGGTTTACAGTTTGGTTCAGTGGCTCTCAACACTCCCCACTATACAAATTGTTCCAGTGCCCCTGCCTCTGAGCCTGCTTTTGGGAGACCCGCCACATTGCTTAGACAGCCAGTCTCATGTTCTTAAAGGAGTTAAGGTACCAAGGGCTACTTATAACAACTGCTTTCCCTCAGAGTCCAGGGAGCGGTGAACTATTCCCCATTGCAGAGCCCTGCGAATGTTAAGGCTCCTCCCCTCTACCTCAACAGGATCAGAGCTTCACTTAGTGGGAAAGTTTGGGCAGGGGTGTGGCACTGATCACCCCTCCACCCTTCCCCTGTCAGCAAGAAGTCACCACTGCACTACCTGAGTGGGATATCAGCCAATGAGTGGAATAGGCCATTAGGGACTGTTAAATTTATTTTCCACAAAGAAAAGCAAAGAGCTCCTTCCTTCAAACACAAACACCCCGAGCCCTGGGAAAGCTGGACTGATGAGCTGTTAAAGGGTTCCAGGAAATCTGCAGGTAGAGAACTTCAGCATGTGCAGGCTGAGGGAGCGTAACCCACAGTAGCAAAGGGGGAGTGTAGTAGATCAAGGTTGTACTCCACAAGATTCAGTAGACATGACAGGAAAATTTCATGCTAAAGGGTTAAAACCCACCCCTTTGTGGGCTAGTGTACAAATAGGGGAAAAGGTGTAGGAGAGAGTTGGCCAAGGCAGGTATCCCATGTTACACAAGAGTATCTGGAGGAGGTGGATAGGCTCCAGCCTGGCTTGCATGCACATGTGTTGCTGGCAGCAGCCCGTACTGACTGAAAGCAACTCCAAGGCGGGTAGCCCACCCGAAACCAGCCTGTACTGGCATGCTGCCTCTTGTCTATGCTATACTTGTTACCATGGCATGTAAGCATCCTGAGCCAGACAAAGCTGGGGGCATGTCACTATTCCCACAGCATCAGCTTTCCTTGAGTAGAGCTGGCTGCTGACCTAGTTCTTCCCAGTCCAAGCATTGATACGGCAGCAAAATGGAAATTCCTTCATGTGTTTGAATAAGTGGAGACAGTTTAATTCAGCTATAGCCATTCTGGCCACACAGCTACGAGATGGGCCCAGGCCCTTTGATTCAAAACACCTACCTGCTCAATTGTGAAAGAAGTCTGGAGCAGGTCCTAGCAACTACCTGAGTGGGACAGTGAATCTGGTTAATCCATTGAACTGATGCAATTGTGAGAGATATTTTCTCAATAAGAGAGACATCCCTGTTTTAAAGAAAACTCCAACCCCAAGAGGAACCCCACCTCTGAATGTGTATTTCAAAGACATTTTGAGGGCATGTGCTTAACATAGCTATGAACAAATCTCATTTTGCAGTGAGCAGTTTAAATTTGGTGAAGGCCACAGCTACATATTTATTTGCATAATACAATCAGTTCAAAGTGAGTGAAGTCTTGGTTTTAACAGAATGCCCCTGAGACATTAGCAAATCAGCAAGTGTTTCACATGCTGCAAAGCTTGTATTTCATATAGTGTTAACACTGTTGTGTCCTGTTTGCTCTAGGTGCTCTCATGGGGAATTCCTGCTTATGCTTAGTAAGTATTCATTGTATTTGAAAAATCTGATTAGCCATGTGGTTGAGAATGCAGTGGCAGACACATTGCTAACGCGTGGTCTCCCACGTGACTTGTCTTTTCTCATACAAGGCTCCAGTAACGCAAGCGTGAAGGATGCTTTTAACTGGTTTTCACATACAAAGGAACTTCTCATCCAAAATGCAAGCATTACATGGTTTTGCTTTGAAGTTTAATGGGGATTGCAAACTTTCTTAAACAGTATAGAAACTAGTTTACAATCAGTAGTGATTTGTGGGATTGGGCCCACTTCTGTAGTTGCAGATGTGTTGCTTTCAGACCTATTGCCTCTTCCACTGGTTGCCTCTGTTCTTTCCAGTAGGAAGATCAACCCCCTCTCCTTTTCAGCACTTGCATCGACAAGAATCCCCCCTCCTGCCCTTGGGCTCTAGGTTCCTGTGCTCCACTGAGTCACAGCTGCTGCCTCCTCCCTCCTCTTTGTCCTAACCCCACTGTGATCACTCACTTCCCCCTCTTTGCAGCAGCAGCTGACAATTTCTAAACGCCATCTGCTGGTTAACATAAGGCACTTCCCCTGGATTTTGCAGCTGCCACTGTACACTTCAGTTCAGGGTGTAAGCCCACCTCTTAAGTACAGCTTGTACTAACAGTGACTTTAGAGTAACTCTTCCAGATATCACGCACACCTAGTACCTACCTGGATGGAGACCAGTCATCTTTGATGTTATTTTCTGTCCCTGTGCCATGCTGTAGGGTAGCTTTTCCCTTCGCACACCTGGATGTACCATGTCCATCAGTAAATCCCCCCCAACCTGCAGAAATATTCAAACCTTCAATTCAACCCCAAAGGAGAAGGCAGTCAGTTGTAGCACGGACACTGACCTCATCCTCCAGATTCTTGTATCACATCCATCCATTGGAATCTGAACAGCCAGGGCAACTGGGAGGGTGTGGGAGAAGAAAAAAGATGGCCACAAGTGCTGGAGCCCTAACCTGGGAAAGGGGTATAAAGGTGCATCTCCTTTGGAACTGTTGGAAGAAATAGGTTCTTTGGGAGGCAGGGTGGAAGGGAAGGGGAGGGAAGAGAAAGTTAAAGGAAAGTGGGGACTCTACAGAGCACACTCACCACACTAGAAAGGTTATTCTAGCCCTCTCTATTAATCCTTTGCTGAATTGACCTTCCTATCACCCCGCAGCCCTGTGGGAGAAGCGGGGAGGTAGGTAACATACATATGTTGTTATTTCAATGCTTAGACATAGCATTTCTACAATTAGAGCAATTAAATCCTCATTCTGCAGGCCATGAACAGAGCCAGCTGGGTCAAGTAAAATTTTACATCTTCTCCACCTGGATCTAGTCTTGCATAGTTAAGGTGTTATGTCTTCTTCTGGCCACTGCTGCAGAAAGGCTTCCAGACCAGAAGTCTCTTTGGGTACTGCGATGCTAGTTCATACTTGATAGGAAGTTGGGCTAAGTAGTATCACCTGGTGCCTACGTGCTCCTGAGGCAATACCGATAGGATGGACAGATAATTTGATTCCATACGACTGCTTCCTTTGGTAGCTCCACAGGCTTCCTCCACTGTATTCAGGAAAGGTGGAACAGCAACACAAGCACACGGATTGCAGCACATGGATAATCTTTATTGGTAACATCAGTGGAGCACCAGTAAACCATTACTGACTGTAGTGGTGACAGCTGAGGCACATGCTAAGGCACTTTTATATAAAAAAGGTTTTAAATCCTTTGTGACAGCAATTGGGACACAGGTGCCTGAATTTAGAGCACTTTCAGGCATACAGTATTGGAGTTTCATATTTTTAATTATTTTTCTTTGCTCATAAGTAAGTCTAAATGCAGCATATACAATATGGTTAAGAATACAGGTAAATCCAGCAACCAGTGTATGATGTAGAAAAGTAAAGACTATCTCTATATAACCAAGGTCCCAATAGAAAGGCAGTGATAAAGACCTTTATTTTTTTTTAATTACTTATTACAAGAGACACAAAGGCCCTTTACGTATCTGTGCAGATTAAAGGATTTTTAATATACTCTTAGTCAATGGTGCAGAATAACTAACCCCATCCCCTGGTTACAGAGCAGATACACAAAAGGCTTGGACATGTCAATAAAAAGAGGGATTCTCCTCCCTTCCTCACCCCTCCCACCGACACACATTAAATTCCGCTAGATTCGGTCCATTACCATTCAATATATTTGGTCCTCAAGAGATACTCAGACAAGCACACAGATTCTTCTGGTTTTTCTGACCCTGTCACCAGCTACTGGTCCACACTACCTTAGCTAAAAAGCCAAGCAGACAGAAGCAGAGACACTGCCAGGACATCATTGCACTTCCGAGATCTGGCCAGACAGTAAGAACAAGAAAGAAAAAGTCTTTGGCAAGTCCCCCAGGGGGGTGATCCTGAAAGATGCTTCCTTCCTTCACCCCTGCCTGTGAACGTGTGGGCTCTAGAAAGAAGAAAGGGTGAATTGCCATGGTCAAAGCACCCTGTTATTCCTGAAACTGCTTCCAAACCATCTGGGTGGGCAGATTAAAGAGGCAGAAGTCTGAGGTCACTGAACATGATTGCCAAAAAGCAAACTGGGGGGGAGGGGGAGGGAAGAGAATAGAGAAGCAGGCTCTCTTTGCATCTATCAAACTAGGATCTGAAGAAAAATAGATTTACAGCAAAAAACAAATAATAAATTTTTTTCCCTAACCCCTCTCCTTCCAAGTGTAAAGATTCACCAGCAGCCACGGCATGGACAGTTCTACAGGCGTGCTGGTCAGATTTTAGAGTCCCAACTCTTTGGCATTAAACACAAAGAGAACTTGGAAGCTGGGAAGGAGGAGGAGGAAATGAGGAACACAGGTGCTGAATGGCTCCAGATACACAAAACATGTTGGATGGGCTCTGTGTTCCCCAGGAGGTGGTTTGCAGGAAGACCACTGGAGGAGGGGTGGGTAGGTCACTCAGTCAAGTGTAACCTGGGTCAGCTGAGAAGATTTATTCAGTAGCTTTGGCATCACCAGCATCCGCCTTGCTGTCTGCTTCCTCATCGGAGCATTCTCCTGTGCCCTTTCTGGCAATCCGGCGTGGCACAACAAATGGCAGGTCCCCACGCCTAAGAGGGATGAATAGCAAATCAAGGCAACAGAATTTATTTACTGTCTGTCAGACATTATGCTCTGGGGGAGGGAGGGCGGGCAAAGGAGGATCTGGCCACACTGCTTTCTTAAAGATGCACATCTGCTTTTGGCTAGGACAGAAGCTTGCTGGGGTCGGAGTCGATTTCTCACGCATGATTGATTGCCCTTACCTGAGTTTGCTCTTGAGGGAGCTGACCTCCCTGTTCATTGCATCAGCCGTTTCAGTGGCATCCTCCAGCTCACGCTGCAGCTTTCTGCGGGATGCATTGGCTCGCTGGGCTTCTTCCTCTGCTTCCTCGAGCTGGCGCTTCAGCTGCTTCAGGCGCACGTTTGCCTTATCTACCTGCAGAGCAGAATGGAGAAGTCAGCCCTTCAGAAAGCTCACTCCTCGCCCTTCAGGGGGGCTCCAGCACTGCAGCAGGGAGTTACACCAGAAGGAAGCTGAGTCCCTGATGGCACCTACTCTTACTCTTTGCTCCTTGAGGTTAGTTGCCTGGACTTGGATTTATTTTAGTTTTAAGCTTTTCCTTCTGCTTCAGCTCGTTAGTGCAGGAAGCACTGGACAAGCTGCCTCTTTCATACAACAGGGTCAGATGTTTCAGCTTGGGCTCACACAGAAGGCCACCAGCCTGCACCAGAGGCCACCACTCTCCTTCCACCCAAACAGGAGACCACACTGCTACGCTGTGTAATTTGAGCATACCTGATCTTTGTACTGCTCAGTATTGCGTCTCTCATCGTCCACCTGCAGCAAGACATCCTTCAGCTTCTTCTCAGCACGGCGCACCTGTTTGCCTGCAGCCTGGCGCTCCCTGTGCAGAAATACAGGGTCAGCTCAGGTAGCAGACTATCTCCGGTGACCCTCTGGGCACCATCCCCGAGAGACAGTACTCATGTATGTGGGTTAGGAACAAGACCTCGCTAGTCATTACAGCTCAGGGGAATGAAAAGAGACAAGAACTCCACTCAGGGAGTTGGAAAGCTGACTTCTGTCCCCTTTGCTTTGCCTGGAGATGCCCAGAAGGTACTAGCTAGTCAGTTTGACCTCTCTGCCAGAGTTTGAGGGGGATGCTAAGGGGTCACTGAATTAGAGTGACAATTCCTAGAATGGCAAAGCTTGATAGGCTAGGAATTAGTGGTCTTTGCTGCGAGAATGGGGGAGGTCAGTGGAGCTACTCTTTCCTGATAACCAGATGGAGTACTCATTCCAAGAGGCTGGCACACAGCACTCAAGAGTAGGATTTTGCTCTGTGCTAATACATCAGAGGGACCGGTGGCTTTTAACGTGACAGGAGGTTCTGCTAGAACATACTTGGTCTCCGAGTCCAGCTGCTCTTCCAGCTGTGCTATTTTGGCCTCCAAGGCAGTGATGGAAGCCTTGAACTTGGACTTCACTGCACTCTCCATCTCCTGCAGTTTAGCCTTAAGCTCCTTGTTCTGACGCTCCATCTGCTGGCGAGCATTTTCATTCTTCTGGGCATTGCTGCGCTCTGCATTCAAGTCAGTATTTATTTGATCAATCTGGGGAGACAAAAGACTCAGCATAGCAGGAGGGTTCTGGGCTGGAAGACCACTCACCAATGGATGCTGGAGGAAGGACCTCCAGCGTGGGCAGAAATGCGTATGTTGTACAAGTCTAGCTTGACTAACACTGTATAACGTAGCATAACATTCTCCATAGTCACGAAAAGACAGTCTCCTAGAAGCCTGTTTTGGTTTGCTCAAGTTTTCATTCAAGAAACGCCTAGGGCAGGCTGAACGGATTGAGAATTAAGTTTGGTAAGTCCCCTTCTCTGCGGCTGGTTTTGCCAGCCCAACTCAGCCGTAGGCCATGTGCTGTAGCAATGACAGTCTGCCCTACAATGTAGCATCCAGCTGCCTCCATAAGAAAGATCTGCCAGAAATCGTGTGCCAGAGCCACATGCTTAGGATAGCCTCACATTTCAGCTACCCAGGAGCAGCCTCGAAAGATTTTCTTGTCAAGGGAGTGGTAGCAGAAACTGAAGCCACTTCCAGCCCAGGACTTTGCCCAATACATAGTCAGTGTTGACTACATGAAATAGTGGGGACTGCCTCTGAAGGTCAGAAGCTCTGCTTTACATCATCAGTCCACTGAAATGAAAGAGCTCCTTGGTAAAGATGTACCAAAATTTAGCTTTGTCTAGCTATTGGGCCAAGAACCAGATAGAACTCTAGTATTTGGCTTCTGTTATCACCCCCTCCCCACCCCATACTGGAAGTTGAGCAGGTAGTAAGTGTGGCTGCCCTCTTCCCATAGTCCCTGTGTTATGGCCAACTCAGCTGCTGCTCCTTTTTTTGGTTCTGAGCATGCCCTAGCATCCGCTCTCTTGCAGTCTCCCTTCCTCCTATGGCCGGTCACGTTCTCCCTTCTCACTGGTGTGCCTCTCCCCCGGCTCCCATTTAGGAATGAACCTGCAGATCTGACTCTAGTGAAACTACTGATCTCACTCACTTTTGCAATCAGGCAGGTTACTTTAACCCTCTAGGTAACGTGGACAATATATATCATTTGTATTACAGTAGCAACCAGGAGTCCTAGTCATGGACCAGGACCCCATTATATTAGGCATTGTACCAACAGAACAAGATAGTCCCTGCCCCAGAAAGCTTACAATCATATATATGTCAAGAACATTCAGATTAAGGTCTTGATTTAAAGACACTATAATGGACTAATGCACCTGGTAAGGTTAATCATTTTGGAGGATGCAGTGAAAATGATTTTCTATAGAGTGGGACTGTTTCAATACAATACAGAGACGGATAAGCAGCAAAATCTTTAATGTTGATAAGGGACAATCAATCAGTCACCCCTTAATACAAAGGATGACCAGACAGAACTCTTGAAGAGTTTGAGGGACAGTCCCAGCTACTTTCCTTCTCTTACAAAGGAGTTATAACATTCCAGGGTCAGTATGAGCCATCAGTGAGCACTGAATAGCTATCCCATTTTATCTACAACAGTGCACAGACACTGCTGTGTAAAGCACTTTGTGAATCTGTACTGTTTGGAAGACAGGAGGAAGTTCATCCAGAACTCAGTTTGGGCGTTTACAGAGCCAGCTGGTGGGAAGACCCTGAGCAGGTACCTGAAGGTTAGCTTTCTTGAGCCGGTCATTGACCATTTCTGTGTTGCTCTGCTCCTCTTCTAACTCCTCCTCCAGCTGAGCTATCCGGGCCTCTAGACGTCGCTTTTCCTCCAAGGCCAGGGCTCTAACAATGACAATAAGAATTAAGTGCTGGATGGTGGTGATGCAGTGCACTTCTACAGAAAGCCCACCAGTTATAACCTTACGAAACAGTAAGCATCTAACAGGCTATTACAATACAGGCTAGAGTATATGCTTATGAAGGGCACCTCCCCAAACTAGCTTCTCCTCCCCAACAAAGGGAGCTATTACTCACCCTTTGCCACTGCTGTTGGCTATCTCATCAGCCAACTCATCTCTCTCTTGCTGGGCCTGGCGCTTGGCACGTTCAGCAGCTGCAAGTTCCTGGAATGAAAATGAGATGGTCATTGATGCAATGTGAAATTAGCAATTAATGCAGATCAGAGGACAAACAGCTACTAGTAGTGGGTGATTCCAAGAAGTAAGAAGACTAGTGTTCTGTACTTCCACATGGACTCCCTGTGTTTGAGTCACTCTTATTCAACTGGCAAGAAAGGGCCAACTATGCAGAGGAAACTGAACACAGTACTGGAGAGCTTACTGCTGTGCTCAGAGATGGCTTATGGAGCCACACAGCAGCCTACTCCTTGGCTAGAGTAAGTGAATAGACCCCTCCTGCCTGAATGCAGGCTCCATTACCTCCTGCATTTGTATCATCTCAGCCTCCATGCTCTTCATCTTCTTCTCATTCTCTTTGGCCTGGACCAAAATCTCTTCTCTGGAGGTGCGTGCATCATCCAGCTCCCGCATGTAATCCTTCATTTGAGCCTGCAGAGATAACAAAACAGACTTCAGAGAACATCTTTCATTCCTGTCATTACAATACACAAGCAGTGGTACAAAGGAAGGAAAGCTTGCTCTGGTTTTGCAACACCAATAGGGGAATAAATTAATGGATTAACACAGATCGGGGTTACAGAGACATCTGAATTGCTGCTGAACCTTTCCAACTGAACTGTTGCACAGATCAAGATTCTAATGTGTGCCACACCACTCGGGTGATGAAAATGCATGATTCTGACATGGAAAAACCAGATCTCCACCCCATGCCCTCACATAGGCAGCAGGCACAGGACTGAAATCCCTCACCTGCAGTTTGCGGAGCTGTTTGATGGCTTCATCACGACTCTTGTTGGCAGAGTCTATCTGGACTTCCAGATCCTTCAGGTCCAACTCTAACTTCTTTCTGGCAGCCACAGCCATGGAGCGCTGCTTCCTCTCATCTTCTAGCTCCACCTCCATCTCTCGTACCTGGTAGGACAAACAAGCCATCAGTGGAAACCAAACAAGCCAGCATGAACCATTCATCTCCCACAAAGAGATAATCAGAGAGTTCACTCCCTCTCCTGGCGGGGGATGGAAGGAAATAAGGGAGAGAGAGTTCAGACAGTGTTCCCTCAGCAATAAAGCACTATTCTGGTTTCTTGGCTTGATGGACAGTGCAAGTACTGTGACAACGGTACATGAGGGGCACACACCAGGGAGTGATTTGTAGCACTAGCAATGTCTCCCAATGATAACAGGAATTCCTGGAGTGGCACTGGCTAGATCTGGACAGGCAGTGTCCAGCTATCTGAGGGCAGACGAAGGGAAGCAGTTCCCTTTGAGCAGACAACTTCCAGGATTTGTGGAGTGATGCAGACCTGTCTGATCAGTTGTTTCTTCTTCTCCTCATTCTGCTCATCCCGGCCCTGGAGGTCACGCTCAAACTGTGCCTTCATGGCTTGCTGGTTCACTTCCAGCCGCAGCTTGGCATCCTCTGTAGCCTGCAACTCATCCTCTAGCTCTTCCAGCTGGGTCTTCATCTCCTCCACCTGCTGTTCCAGGGCTCGCTTAGATTTCTCCAGCTCATGAACCTGCAGCATGAACACACACATCAGATCACCCAAACAACAGCCACCAACTTCACCCACCGAGAACAGAGAGCTATCCAGATCAATAGGGCAGCAGCTCACTGAGGAAAGGATGCAAAGACTCTGCTGCCCTTCCTGCCGCATCACCCTCAGTTTCCTTGTACTAGCACTGTGATGCCTCCTTATTAATGCTAAATAATGTTGCTTGCATACTTGAGAGCCTTTAATCTGAACCTTGATCTCAGCTATTGCATTTTCCTGTTCCCTCTGATCAGGCATGCTGAGAAAATTTAAAGGGGAAGCATGTGTTAGGATAGTCCTGATCATACTGCGGCATGTAACACTCATGTCACATTGCCAAAGATGTGGAAGTGCTTCAAACTCCCCTTCAACACCCCCCGCGCCCCATCATTTATCTTTAGCATCTTCATATTTGAGTCAGTCTCCCATTCTCTGGCTGGCTCCCTATATTTCAAATGCCAGGCTCACCTGACACCCTCTCTTGTCTCTCCACAATGGACAGTGGGTTTCTCTTAGCCAATGCCCAGCTTGCGCCTTTATCACACTATTCAAATCCCATCTCTCCTTCCTGCCTTTCATTCAACCCCAATAAAAACAAAACCATCTATTCCTACTCCTAAGCCCACTGCATGTGTTCAGTTTTCCCAATTGCATTCCTTTACAAATGCTCCTACATTGCAAATTTCTCAATGAAACTGCTCAATAGGCTGGGATGCAGGTGACACTGAAAGGGAGATGTTTTAACAGTATATTTACACTCTTGCCAACATCGTCCTTGGAACTCATCAGGTCCTCCATCTCTGTGCGGAACTGCTTATTGAGACGCTCCAGCTCTGCCTTCTGCTCCATGGCTTCTTCCAGGGCTCTGGCCATGGACAGGGCTTTGGTCTCCTTCTCGCGGGCTTCTGCCTCAGCTCGGTCCCTCTCCTCTGCATACTTGGCAGAGACATTCTTTTCCTCTGCCAACAGCTGAAGGAAGAGAGAATGACTGCTATGAGGTTTGCTGAGCTCGGCTTATCTCTAAGTGCCATTCCAGACAGTGTCTCAGATTTGGATGGAAAGGGTAATGCAGAGAACATGGCTCCCGAGAGCCAAGCACATGGCTCCCAACTTGATTGGCAGGGCTGGGACTAGAACTCTACTGACTGTAGTCTTCTATAGTAGTCACAGTCACTACTTATATGAAAGTCCAAAAAGACAGCTGCAAAATTTCTCATGGCCTGGATCTGCTCCCAAACAAACACTTATACAAGTTCAATGAGGCTGAAAATTTCAGTCCCCCTGGACAAGAGGCGAAACTAGAATCACATGCAAGGAACATGAATTTCCACCAGTGCCAGCTTCCTTCTCCTCACCCCCATTATGGTTCAGAAAGGAATAGGCATTCCCTAAACAGATGTTTACATTGTGGTAGGCGATATTGGGAAGGAAGGTCCTCCCCATTGTATATTCCATGACTGACACTACCTGATCAAACTTCTTCTGCTTCTTCTCCAGGTTGGAGACTATTTGCCGCTGGTGATCAAGGTCCACAATGAGGTCATCCAATTCTTGCTGCAGCCGGGTCTTTGTTTTTTCCAACTTGTCATAAGCAGCTGCCTTCTCCTCAAAACGCTGGCTCATGGCCTCCAAGTCCTTCTGCAGCTTCTTCTTGGCTTCCTCCACTGCCTCCAGGCAGCCCAGGCCATCATCCATTTTTTTCTTCGTGTCTGCTACCTGGGGAAGGGGGGAGAGAACAGAGATGAAGCCAAACCACAGAGACCTCTAGTGTGGGTGGGGAGAGATGAGAAATTATTCCCTTAGAATTGAACTGATCATGTTAGTCAGACTTATGGAGGTGAGTGGGATGAAGAGTCCCCCTTCTTCTCAAATAGTTAGGTGTTTCTAGGGAAGATTCTCTGATAGAAATCTAAAAACATTTAGCATTGTATCAGGAGTTTGTTGCCTGAGCCCTGAAAGGTCCCTGCTTCCTCAGGATATAGTTTCCTTTGCTAACAAATACAGATTGCACCAGCATTCTCCATCTGAATCTAGATTTCCTAGGAATCAGCTTTGTGCTTATTATTTCCCCCCCAACAGGAAGGTTTCTTCTAGGAGATGCAGGTTCTGTACCTGCTGCTGAAGGGCAGAGATCTGTTTCTCCAGGTTCCTCTTTGCCTCCTCTTCCTCCTCCAGCTGCTCTTTGAAGCTGTTCTTCTCATCCTCCACCTGCTTCAGTTTGGTGCTGAGGCTCAGCTTCTGGCGAGTCTCCTCCTGAAGCAGCTCCTACACAGCAAAGACACTGAGATTTAGAGCCTTTCATTTAAGGAAGCCAAGGAACTTTACAAGCCCCAACCACTCAACATGGATGTCAACTCATGAGATTCAGTTTAAGAATCCTACTTTCAAAAGAGAAAACAATAGAGTTTAAATGACTGCTCAATGTCATTCAGCAAGTCAGCGTACAGCCAGGGAGAACACCCACAACTCCTATTTCCAGTCCTACTCTAACCATTGATGGACACTCCTTTACTATGTATAGCTGAGACGCACAAGTGCTAGCAACTGCCTCCTGGCTCAGCCACCCTATAATCCTTTCCAGGGTTCTCTGCAAACAGCACACAAAGCTTTTCAACTCCTTTCAACGGCTCATGCTGGCAGTTAGCTGTATTGTGCCATCCCCATTTCATGATGGACTTTAATACTGAAAATCAGAACAGGTTAATGATGATTCTCTCTTAAGCAGCTGGTGCCTTTAACACTCCTGCTCAGATAAGTGATTGTGATCTACAAACTGTCCTAGGGCAGCACCCACATTGATTAAATCATGCTGCCACTACTTGGACTAGATGACCTAAAGATACTGATCTCTTCAGTCTCCCTGCCAATGCACAACTATTCTGTGATGTATTAATATTGGGTCTAGTTTAGGTGTCAATAAGAGATGGAGCTTATTCCACAAACTGACAGGTCAGAGTCAGCCTCCAGATAGTCAACCTAAGCTTTCCCCTTCCATTTCAGAGTTATACCCATGGAGCATTAAATAATTCTCCTTTCCTTGGCATTTACACCCCCAGATTTGTAGGCTCATCACATTCCCCACTTAGCCAAGTTCTACATAAAAGATTCCATCCAGCCCCTTCATCAGTTCCTCTTCTGAGCCATCTTTAATTGGTCAGTCTCTCTCATAATGAGATGCCCAGACCTGAAGGCAATAGTCTAAGCATGGCTGCATCAGAGGCATATCAGAGCAGGGAAGTGATAGAAATATGCTGCTTCTGCATACAAAGCCCCAAACTATACTGGCTTTTTGCTGCCACACATTCTGTTCTAATCAGAGGTCCACTATCAACCTTTTCAACAGTAATTTGGATAAGCTGTTTGTTATCTGTATTATAGTAACATCTAGGTCCCAAGCAGGATTGGGACTATTGTGCAGGGTGCTATCCAAATAAGAGAATCCCTGTTGTGAAGAATTTATAATCTAAGACCAGAAGCAACAAATACTAAGACTATTTTCTAACTTGCTCCTTCCCAATTAATCCTTTCTGGATTATGTGTCCTCCCTGCTGTTCAGTACCTTCCAATTTAGCATAGTTATATTCCATCTACATACTGTTTACTCTGCCAGATGAATACTGGGCCCAGTCTGACCACCTTCATCATTCTGTAGAGTATCCCCACAACTCAACCCTTTGGCTGCAGGCCTATATACTTAAATGGCATTTATATCCAAGCTCATCTAACCATAAGGTTTTCTGAAACATTCAAATGTATCTGATGTACCGCTTTCCCCTTCACTACCAAATAAGGCTACTTTGTGCAGTCACTATGGACTTCACAGTAAGTTACAAATGGAAAATAATTGAAAAACTTAGTGTGCACCACAAACCACCACTGATCTTAAAGTGAGAACACTGCACTGGAGCACACAGCGCTTAAGTGGGAAGGTGATGGGAATGATTCTAATCCTGGAGTAAGGGAAGTTAAGTTTGTTCTATCTACTGATGGAGCAGGTAGAGGACAGAGGGTTCATTCCTGAAGGGACCCACTCAGCATATCACAGCCAGAAACACCTGATGCACAGAAGTCCATGGGTATTTGGTGCTGAGATCTGCTCTGTGCTCTACTACTGTGGCAAGTATGATGAATACAGTACAGTACATAAGGCTGCAGCTCCCACACCTCACCTGGGTATCCTGAAGCTGTGACTCCAGAGCAGAGAAGTCTTTCGCTAATTTGATTGACTTGCTGTCAGACTGATTCAGAAGGCCTGTAATGTTGTCCAGCTCGACCTGCAAGAGAAGTTAAAGCATGCCAGTTATCAAATGGAACCAACCAAACAAACTAGGAATAGATGTGCAGATTTTGACCTGTGAAAAAGCCACCATCTTCACAGCAAACAGGATGTGTTATATGGCTAAGAGTGCCAAGGACGGAATCCTTGAATAAGACATTAACGGAACCTCAATTCAAATTTCCCCATCTGTGAAGGCCTGCACTGGCCATCCATTCTGCTGCAGCCCACGGGAGATTTTACACAATTACTCAAAGGTTACAGAGAGGAGTTGTTGATACTTTGCCTTCTTACACCCACCTGCCCCAATACTAGATATGCCAGTTCCTCAGCACCATGTCTCTGCTCTTTCCTGGATCACAGTATGCCTCCCACCCGCAGTTATTTTCACTAGGTATCCCTACACAAAGGCACCATGAGACAGTGTCCACTAAGTCGGAGAGAGTGAAAGGTTTACCCCTCCTTTATGGAGTCAGCGGCAATAGCTGAAGCAGTCATTTTCCACCTTTCCCATAACACGCCCCCACAGGAGCTAAGGAAAACTCATGGGCCCTTACCTGGAGTTTGGTGACTTTATCTGCCAGCTCTGTCCGCACTCTTTCACCATCCGTAAATTTCACCTGTAGCTCTTGGAGTTGGGCCTCTACTTTCTTTCGCTTGTGCTCAGAGTCCCCTTTGCCTTGCAGAAGCACTTTCACCTCATTGGACAGCTCAGCACGCTCACTCTCCAGAGTCTGCTTTGCCTTCTCAAGATTTGTTTTTACCTGAAAGAAAGAGCAGAGTTTAGATGTAGTGGGTCTTTACTCTCATTGAGGTGTTTATTCTAATAGCCAACAAATACGGTTCCACAGTTAGTCCCTGTCTGCTTACTCAAGGAAGTAGATCCCATAGTTAGAATTCAGCACCCAGCCACTGAAAAGCTAGACAAGTAATAACAGTCATGAGGAGAAGATAAAACTGAGAACGGTCTTGTAGTTCAGATTAGCAAATTAAACTCCCTGCAGTCACAGTAAGAGCAGGGACCAGAGGTCAGCAAGTACTATCAGTGAAAGGAACTAGAGTGTCACAGCTATGCAGTGCAGTTATATTGGGGGGGCGAGAGGGGAGAGCACTAAGCGCAACATATTAAGGGTAATTATAATGCTTCAGGGAATCTGCTGATCTACTGGGGGCAAGAGGCAGCAGCGGCGGGGGAGGGGGAGGGAGAGCGAAAACATTCTATAACTGACTAGGTGTATTTCCATAGTCCTCTGAAACTTTAAATATTGGTCCGTTGTACAGCAGCTACTGTTCCAGAGGGATTGTCTGATGCAGCACTGTGACTCCCGTTCTCTTACATACCCGCTTGGTTTGTTCCAGTTGCTCTGCTAGCTCCTCCAATGCCTGTGAATGTTTCTGCCTCATCTCCTGGATTTGTGCCTCATGGGTCTTTGCTTCATCATCCAGGGTCTTCTTCAGAAGAGTCACTTCCTGTTCCCGTTTTGACCTGCAAAAACCATAGACATTTTTAATGGACAAGATCAAGGAACATGCATTCCCCTGTAGCTTGGCATCTTTGACAGAGATAACCAGATACTGGTTAAGGGACTCCAGCTATGAAAAGATAAAACAATCCTTGAGTTATCAGAGTCCAGCCTTGCCCATCTTTAAATTTTGCGACTCTAAAGCTTGGAGAAGTGTCCTCCAGACTGAGTCTATTTTGCCCATTGGCTGCAAGAACAACAGTTCTGGGGCCTTCTTCTAGGATTAGGAAAATATCAGTTTTCGCAAACCAGGAAAGGTATCATCTTGTGAGAGACTGCAGTCTTAAGCAGACATTTCACTCTAGTCTCTCTAAATCTCTGCAGTTGCTGAAGTACTCAATCTTCTCCTCCCATAGTGAGGATGCTAGTACCTGGTTTACCTCACCAAGCACCACTGTTTTTGAGTATTGCAGTTACCGGAGTTCCTGCTGTGCAGCAGTTGAATCTAGCGTATCCTCTAGCTCTGTTTTCAGTGCCTCCAGCTCCTCTCCCAGATCCCGCTTCTGTTTTTCTGCTTTGTTCCTAGCTGCCCGCTCAGACTCCAGGTCTTCCTGCAGTTCAGTGATCTGAGATTCCAGCTCCCGGATCTTTTTCAAAGCCATGTTCTTCTGGGCTGCCTCCTCCTCCACCCTGCATAAGAGACAGCAATACAGTTCTAGCTACGTGAAGCTTGAGTGACCTACCACCTGTCTCCAGAAAAGTGATCACAAAATAGTGAATAGGAAAGAGGGTAGTGCTCTGCACTGGTTTGTGAGGCCAAGGTCCCCGTTTCTGGTCTTATTCTCTCCACAATTAAAGGTCCTAGTTCTTCTGTCTGCCACTGAGTGACAGGTGAGATTAGCTAGTTCAAACTGGAGGACAGAGGAATGTTGACAAGGTGGAAGACGACAGAAGAAAAGGGGTCACATACGGAATGTTAATTTGTAATGTAGATGTAACTTAAGCATTGACTTTTCAAGGTTGATTTTTGTATCTGTTCGTAAAACTAAGCTGCCCATGCCCCCTTGGATGTATTGCTGTCCTGGAAAACATGGGCATTTCACAGCATGTTCATATTCTACTGCTGCGCCCAAGTCCATGGCAGGAATCAGCAGTCATAAAACTATAGTGTTACTGTAAAATCAATGCATTTCAGTCAAATAAGCTAGTTTACAAGAGCTGTCTGTTCCATTCAGTTCCTACCCTGATAAGCAACACAGAACAAGAGACTCTGATCAGGTGGTGAGGCCTCACCTAGACAAAGCTGCTTGTAGTTCTTCTTCCTTCTTGGCCAGCTGCATTTTGAGTTCTGCAATCTGAGCCTGCAGCTCAGCAATCTGGTCATGCAGATCAGTGGAGTCTCCCTCAAGCTTCCTGCGAGTTTTCTCCAACTCCTGCCGCTGCTTCTCTTCGCGACGCAAACGTTCTGAAGGAGACAGACAGGGAAGAGGGACACAGTAGCATAAAGAAAGATATTTATTCTTAAGACAACGTATGATGCATCAGCAAGAGGGCAAAACTGAGTGACTGAATCTTTTCTAATATAGCATCTAACCCTGCTGGATACTATATGTTCTTCCAATGACCTGTAGCATCTTCCCCCAATCTGATACTCCTATTAGAAGTGAGATCTGAAAGATGTTTCAGGTTCTTACTTTAAAGCCAGCTTCCCTTATTCGCCTTCTCGTGAGAATGCCTTTGCCAGGGAAGACAGTGCCATGCTCCTCCCAACCTACATCTCACTGCACATGTAGCTACAAAGTGATGCTCAGCAATAGCTCCCCTCCCTCCACAGAAATGGAATGGGCTGCTCCAGGCTGCGTTTCTCCCAGCAGTTTTTCCAGAGACCAATCAGAGGTGAATAAAATCTTTAAATCTGCATCCTGAATGGCACTAAAAGAGACTCTGGATAAGCAGCAGCACTAACCCCCATGTACAGGTACCACTGGAAGCAGAACAGTGGAGACACTCCCATAGCACGAAAAGAAATGGAACCAGTCTTTCTTCGCCATTAGTCTGCTGGTTTAGAGGATTTTATTTAGACCAAAGCTCAGCTGACAAGGCATGTAACCTTCAGCCAGCCGCCACTGAAAGATTCCATCAGACTGATCAATAGCATTCCCACTACAGTCCCACAGTATTAACCCTTTGGTAACTGGAATCCCAATGAGGCCACAGACCTAGAATCAGTCTGACTGAGATTTAGGAAATCCTGACTGACAGGAACACCAATACTAAATAAGCAAGTTCTTCCCAAGCCCTCTTTCTACCTTCCAGATCTGTGATCATGGCCTCATGTTTGTTCTTGAGTTTAGCCAGACTTTTAGACTTCTCCTCTTCCTCAGTTAGATTGGTTGTGAACTCAGATACTCTGTCTTCCAACAGTTTCTTCTCCTGCAGGATTTAAAAGCCAGTGTCAAATCTGGTGCTGGAATTTGGATGAACTCATTTGTATAGATTGAAATAGGCTACAATCTGTTCATGTGTGCCGACTCCTGACACAGAAACAAACCCCAAACCCAGTCTTGGATTTGGCTAGAGTGGTGACTGACCCACACTTCCTATATATAGAATTTGGAAAACCCAGGAATATCCTGTGACCAAAGATCTTCTGAGGCTACAGCACAACAGGTTGGATACAGGGACAGTGTATCCCTTACACTTTCTTGGCCTAAATTAGACAGTATCTTAAGTTCTTAATCCAGGAAATAATGTTCCATGGCTCTTTCAGTGGGCTCCACAACTCATTTTAGGTTAGCAATGTTTGAATGACAGTATCAAGACCAACTACTTCAAGCGTACCTGATTATAAGTAAAGGAATCTGACACCCCCTGTCCCCATCCCCCTCACTCCCCCAACCACACCCGGAACTAGTCATGTAACCCCAGTTCTAGTCCAAGAAGCTGGGAAAATAAAGCACTCTTTTCTTGGAGTCCCAAAGTGGGTGGGGGCAGAGGCTAGAGTCTTCTGGACTCTAGCAACCACACTTCTGCAGGACACAAGGAATGAGTGCTCACTGGCTTCAGAGAGAGGCTCACTGACAGAGTGGGAGTAGAGACTGATCTCCAGGTTTACAGGACCATTCCCTGGAAGGAATTTTACACTGACCAAAGGGAGATACAAGTTGGTGATAACGGAGAATCAGGATTCAGTGTAGATTCCAAATACTAGCTATTTTAAAAATAGCTGACTAGTATTTGATAGCCTAAAGAGCTCTCTTCACTTTCAAAGGGCTATGTGCTGCTCACCCTAGGCAATATAATCAGACAGAACAGGCCCATTCAAGACTGCCTGAGCATAGTACCAGTCTCTGCATATCGACCTGTAAACTGGCAACTAATTTCAGGAAGTCAGCGAAGTCACTGAAAACCCAGTTTAGCCCCTCCCTTGACACAACATACCAGGAGTGGCTACAGCTGGACTTCCTGTACCCACCAGACCAGCTGGGCACCCCAATGCTGTTGTATAGGGAGCTGTGTGTGCACCTTACCTTGGCCAATTTGAGATTCTGGTCTTCTAAAACTATCAGATCTTCCTCCAGCTTCTTCAGCTTGGCCTCTGTGGTCACCTTCTCTAGCTGCAGCTTCTGCCTTGCACTTTCCTCTTCCTCCAGCTGCTCCTCTAGTTCCTGAATAAGGCCCATGGCATGTTATTCATATTGCTCACATGTCATCACTATAGTATTAATACAAACCATTATAAATTGACCCTCAAAATAAGGGTCTCCCCATCCTCCAAGCAATCACCAATATACAGGAATTCTGTAGCCACTAGCTGGATGTAGCACACTGCATTCCCATCTATAAATATAATCAAGTACATAAACTTATATGCAGAGTGGTATTGCTGCTTCTGGTGGAGAGGATCTATAGCAGGGGTTCCCAACATGGTGCCCGCAGGCGCCATGGCACCCACTGGGGCGTCTAAGTGCGCCCACGTACTGGCCAGGGGACGAGCATCTGCCGAAATGTTGCTGACAAGCTGCGTCATCCAGAGGCGTAGCCACTGAAATGCTGCCAATTTTCAGCGGTATTTTGGCAGCGGCACCTCTGGATGACACTACTTGTCGGCAGCATTTCGGCAGCGACGCCTATTGATGTTGCCGCTTGTTGGTGGAATTTTGGTGGATGCTTGTCCACCGCCATGGTCCTCCGTGGCTCATTGTCTGGCACCCGCCAGACAAAAAAGGTTGGGAACCACTGATCTATAGTCTCCAGACTACCATTTTAACTAAGGATCCACCCAGCCACCTAGGAGCAACCTCAGATTCAATCACCTAAGAACTGGGAAAATTATCTCAGAAGCTGTGTGTGTATTAGGCTTAGCTGACACTAGAGTTAGAACTGTCCTATTGCTGTCTCCACAGTTGTCTGTGCCAACTTCCTGAAGGCATGAGTGAGGTAACAGACCCTAACGAGTTAATGTGGAGTTCAGACCCCACCTTCCATACCACAATTTTTTGCCTCCTGTTCTGTTATCCTTCCCACTGAGACAGCACCACTATTCTGATACTCACCAACTACCTTATTCACATACACTGGTGCCATTCCCAGGATGTTACCTGAATGTTCTGCTGCATTTTCTTCTTCTCAACCTGCAGATGTTGACACCGTTCTTCCTCTTCCTCCACCCTGGCCTCCAGGTCATGACAGATTTCCTCCAACTCTTGTTTCTTTGCCGTTAGACGGGCCCTTATCTCCTCAGCCTCGGCACAGAGCTCAGTCTCTGCCTGCAGCTGCTCCTGCAGCTGCAGCTTCTCTGCTATTAGCTACACAGGAGACAAACCCAGGATCTTTAAGTTCCAAATCACTGAACTTTTTGGTGACTTTACTTTTGTGCTAAGCCCCAGGAACCTTTTTCCTTATATTTTGCACATATGCTCTTCCTTTTACATGGACTCTTCTCAGTGCAGGACCAGGAGTCTCCTGCTGCTAGTCACAAGTCAAAGTAGGAATGTCATGTTTTAAGTTTTATCCCCTTGCATAAACTTGTCTAGCACAATCTCATATTACATCAACCCTTAAGAGATGTCTTGGGATTGCCCTTCCTGAGTGAGTGAAATTTCCTCCTCCCTCAAAGAAAAAACAAAACAAAACACAGAAGTTATTCCTAAACAAAAAAAATCCTTCTCTACTCCAAGCCAGAGACAATCCGTTAGTGATCACATTCTGTTTCTGTGACTCTCCACAATACTCAGTCAATGGAGATTTTAATCCAAATGATGGCTGTAGCGGAGCAACAGCTGTTCACTGTTGCAGAACTAAGAGAAGAGAGCTGGGGTATTTAAGCCACAGAGAACTAATTAACACACTTAAGCGAGAATCCTGCCATTTGTAGATCATGGACCAGCTATGTGAAAGAACAGCTATCTAGTAGTTTGACTAGCTGGGGTTTTGTGAGGGAGATTCACCTGTGTTTGGAGGGTCTCCATCTCAGTCAGTCTGTTTTCTGCAGCCAACTGCCTCTCCTTGACCTTCACCAGCTCTTCTTCCTTGGCCATCATCTCTTCTTCCTGCCTGCTTACCTGAAGCAGGGGTTTCACCTGCAAGGAGAAAATTAATGGAATGTATAGAGAGTCAATAGCAAGAAAAATAGCATAGAGAGGCCCTAGTATTCAGTAAATGGGCACTGGAAGGAAAAACTTACACTAGAAAACAGGCCAGTCCCAACAAAAGCTTAGATAAGGTTTGTTTTAGATCTAAAGTACTTGTCAATTGCCAGGGTTTTGTTGTGACACTAGAGGATGCCATGGTAGGAGAGGTGCTCCTGGGAGGCAGAATCATTGGAGACTTCGTATACCCCACCAGTAAGTCTTAATGCCCACCCACCCTTTTCTTCAGGCCAGGATACAGCAGGAAAGATGTAGGTAATGTCGAGGTGCATGGTGGACCTGGTGCTAAGCCAGGAAAGACATCAGGAGAGAAAAGCAAGAGTGCAAGTTCATCTGCATGTAGGTGAGGGATACTTCACAGAAAGGTCAATCAGAAATCTCAATTCGCAGTAGGGGAAAATTAAGATTTACTTTGCTCCTAACTCAGCTCGAGAGCCTCATTCCTGCTGATGCCCACTTCAGTTATAGGCCAGAAAATGATTGAGTCTATTGGTAGAGGATCAGAACGCCCCCTCTTTTCTTCTACTGCTCTGGGAGGGATGGTGAACCCCTCACCACAGTGAACTCTTCCTGCAACAGCACAATTCACAACAAAAAGCCCTCCTCTTGGAAGGGTGCAGAGGATAAGGCTCTTCTGGGCTTGGAGGACTTGGGAAGATTACTTTTGCCTTTTCCACAGCGTTACTAGATTCCTAAGCAGCAGTGCACCTGAGGCATGCAGATATCCTGCATAACTACACTTGGACAGCTCTGCTGGTATTATCCAGCTACAACATGGAGTAGAGACCCTATACAGAGAAGTTTTTGTTTTGTGAGCATGGCAAGCTCCAGTTACAGCTGTTAACACTTTGGCAAATAGCCAGGTGAGAAGATGTACCTTGGTGAACAGCCTCCACCACTGCCAGTTACGCAGCTTCAAGTAGGCAGCACAATTCCTCTGAAGCACCTTCATTGCAGTTAGTTGCTGTTGACGTTTGGCAAAGGCCCTGAAAAATAAGAGCTGTTAGACAACCAACAAAGCCACAGGTTCCACACAGACATCTACATCATCAAGTCAATCCTCAGCTATCTTCAACTGTCATTTCCAGATTGTCCTTTCTAAACATCCCATGAGATTTCCTTACTTCAGACCTTGACTATACTGCTCAGTATACATGGGCAGTCTTCCTTCCTTCCTTTTCCTCACCAGTGAGGAAGTGCCTTCTCTCCAACTTCTACCCCATGAGAAACAATCCTCCCAGCCTCAGTGACTCACTACTCACCATCAAGAGATCTTTGTTCCTTTGCCCATGTCTCCCTTCACTATTGGTTCGATGTCTGTTTGCTCACCCTACCATTTATATGTTTATGGAAATGTGCTGTGGTTTATACTGTTCTCGCCACAGTCCCAACTCTAGAGTTTTGAGAGGCAGATGTACACAAAAAACATTTATATTGCACTACACTGTCTCTATGTTGATGGCAGAAACCCTTTTCAAATTCTCACATTTGCCAGAGCAATCACAACCACAGATGGCAGAAGGTTTCCCCATTGCTTGAAGTATCTATAGACAAGAGTATGCTTTACAGTCAATAAAAACCAAGGAGGATGTAGGATACTAGCTCAAACATTTCCTTGCAGAAGTCTTTACCAGGATTTAGTCAATGTATTGCAATTTCACTCTGGTGTAAAGTTTCCTTAAGTTGTACTTGAGTTTTGTAAATGCCTTAAACATCAACTGTTGCATTCTGTGACTGAATCCTCAGACAAGAATTAGTCCTTTCCAAAGGGAATCATTTTTAGTTGGCTTCGTAGAATATAAGCTTGACCCAACAAAGATGAATATGCATTTGACACACATGTACATCATGGAGTACGGTCCTTACTTTCTGGCTAGGTATCCTCTGCAGCATGCTTGGAACTCAATAATGACATCTGTGATCTTCAGGTCTCTTTCCTCCTCAAGGTGAGCAAGGACTCCAGCTCTGAAAAAAACTTTACTCTGTCCAATTCGATACAGGTTTGGATCCAGCTCCAGTGCTTTGATCTAAAGAGGGAGGATGCACCCATTAGAAATAGGAAAACATCCCTGCACTGGGACTGCTCTGAGTGATTTGTCACAAGAAATAACCGTTTGCAATGCTAGAAGAACTGTACCAAAATCATCTGGTCAGTTGACACTGCTGGCTCTAGAACAGCGGTTTACAACCTGTGGGTCCACAGACTATTTCTAAGATTTCCAAAGGGGTCCACACACTTCCGTTTGAAATTTTCTGGGCGTCCACAAGTGAAAAAAGGTTGAAAACCACTGCTCTAGAGGGATTCTTAGAGTTCAGTCAAGCACAAGATGGGATGGAGAGGCAGAGGGGAAACATGCAGTCAGGTTTAGTACATCACACTAGAGCATTCAAGTCCACAAGAGTGCTTTAGGGGACACATATGTCCAGGCCTGACCACTTGTGCACAAAAGACATCTTACCAGTCAGTTTAAGAAGCTAAAATGATAACATTGTGCTCCCACCCTCTGCTAGAGGTTGTAGCCAGGTTTGGGTTTAACTCAATATATTTAAATATATACTGTGCTAACCTTCCTCTTCCCTTCCTAAACAGCACAGACTTGCTGATCCCTCCCATAAATGATACAACTCTTCCAGCTTCTTTTCCCTTGTCAGAAGAAGTGTTCCACTCAGTTTTCCTCTTCCCCTAGGACCTGCCTAGCATTAACCATTTAACAGCTGGGGAAAAAACAGCTACATTCTGCATGTGACGGAGTGGATGTGGCATCCACTACACACGAGTTCAGTTCCAGTCGGAATGCTAGATAGCCACTTTGCGACAGGCATTCCTGCACTGGTCACTTGGACCCTCCAGGGCTGGAGCACCCACGGAGAAAAATTGAGAGATGCTCTGCACCCACCAGCAGCTCCCCGCCCGGCCCCACAGCTCACGTCCGCCTCCTCCCCACAGCTGCCAGCACTTCCCACCAGGCAGCAAACCTGGGAGGAAGGGGAGCATGGAATTGGGGTGGGGCCTTTGGAGAAGGGGTTGGAATGGGGGCAGGACAGGGGTGGAGTCAGGGCGGGGCTGAGGCGAGCACCCACCGGCACTATAAGTTGTTGTTGTCTGTGGCTATCACTACAAGCCATTCAAAGAAATTTGTCTTGAAGTATATGTTCAAATATGCATCAAGAACAATTTTACTGCCAGTGAACAATCCACGCTGAAGAGTATATAGAGGCCGAGGGATCCCAGAGGGAGGAATGGCCCCAGAAGGATAGGGAGCCAGGGAGGAGGCAACCCAAGCCGTTCTCCGGAGTGGCCTGAGGGAAGAAGGGCAAGCCTCGAGGGACACCCGATCAACTGGCCCGGCTTACCTGCTGGCAATGCAGCAAACCGGGGCACACAAAATGGGACTGCCTGGAGATGGAGCGTGGGTCAGTTGAGTTTTGTGGGTGGATGCAGGTAGCGGGGCAGACAGGGGGGTCCTGGAGCAGCTACCGTATCCAGTGGTGGTGGGCAGGGACTGGGGCTCACTACCAGGAATGAAGCAAGGTGGTACCCCAACAGGGGGGCATGCTACCTGAGCCAGGAGGCTGCTGGAATTGGGGACAGACCTAGATCCACCCAACTCCTAGACAACTGAGCCCAAAGCAGGCAGGTCCACGGGAGGACTGCCTGGGAGAGCTCACTGGCTCAGGCCCTTCAGGTGAAGGGCGAGGCCCGCCGAGGGCCCCAGGGAGATGGCACCCGCAAACGAGGCCCCGAACCCACATGCAGGTGTGGGGGAAAAATGAGGCAGGGAAGATCCTGCTGGATGAGAGGCTAACTCCCGACCCTGTCCCTCAGGAACAGGAGGAGCAAGGGTTGGGACCCTACCCGCCATGTGATTGCTGTGAGGATCTGCAGGCGGAGGCAGAATTAGGGGGGCAGCCTCTGCCTCCACGGTGTACCTTCAGTGGGTGGGGGACGGAGTGAACACTGGTGGAGGCAGCTGGGGCTCAACTGGTTCCAGTGGACGACCTCCCCGCGGAGAGGCCCACCCGAAGTAAAAATAAAAGGCGAAAGGGCCAAAAGCGGCCCGACCATATACCTTTTACTGGGGGAGGGGCACAACAGGGTGCTGGTGTGACGTAATTGATATAAACTGGGACCATATAGAACATGGTTTGCAACCAAGGTCCTGTAGTGGCACCAAATCCGATGTAAAGGGGGTCATATAAGGTGTCTAAGACCAGGTTATGGGTTACTGGTTATGATTATGCTGTCTGTATCATTATGTAGTTGAAGTTATAAGTATTGGCTGTATACTGTCTGTATTTCAAATTGGTGCTGCGGTTCTGGGAAACACCCCAGACAAGTTGGTGTTAGCTCTGCTTAGCCTGCTTGATAGCCCATTAAGGATCATCAGCTACACAATTGACCCATTGAGAGGAGGCAGATACCCTTGTAACTCAGCAGGGTGTGCAGGGACTTGCCCATGTGACTCCAAGCTCCATTTTGCTGTAATTTTCCACAGTAAGAACAAAGAAGTGTTCTTACACCTGGAAGTGCCTATATAAGGCTGATGCCTCATCTCCATCTTGTCTTCAATCCTGCTTCTTACCTCTGGAGGGACTTTGCTACAAACTGAAGCTCTACACAAGGAACTGATGACCCATCCCAGCGGGGGATGTACTCCAGAGACTTGATTTGAACCTGCAGTTTACTCCATCACTGCTACAAGCCTGAACTAAGAACTTTGCCATTACTGTATGTAATTGATTTCATTTAACCAATTCTAGCTCTCATCTCTATCTTTTTCCTTTTATGAATAAACCTTTAGATTTTAGATTCTAAAGGATTGGCAACAGCGTGATTTGTGGGTAAGATCTGATGTGTATATTGACCTGGGTCTGGAGCTTGGTCCTTTGGGATCGAGAGAACCTTTTTCCTTTTACTGGGGTGTTGGTTTTCATAACCATTCATCCCCAGGATGGGTGGCACTGGTGGTGATATTGGGAGACTGAAGTGTCTAAGGAAATTGCTTGTGTGACTTGTGGTTAGCCAGTGGGGTGAAACCAAAGTCATTTTTGTCTGGCTGATTTGGTTTGCCTTAGAGGTGGAAAAGCCCCAGCCTTGGGCTGTGACTGCCCTGTTTGAGCAACTGGTCGTGAATTGGCACTCTCAGTTGGGACCCGCCAGAACCGCATCGTCACAGCTAGCTAAGAGAAATAAGCCAGGACCCTGTTAGCCCTGTTTCAGAGGAAGAAGGGTACTAATTAGGCTGGCTGAGGGGCCATGCCCTAATTACCTAAGGGGATCCACCTGCAGGCCTGGGAAGCCAGCCTGCCCTATAAAGCTGGCTAAGAGACAGGAAGGGAGGGAGACAGGAAAGGGAGGAGCATGGGCTCTAGATCCTGGCTGGCTGGGAAGCTATAGTCTCCAAGAGTGTTGGTCTCTGTAAATACTTGTAAACAAAAATAAAAGGACACAGGTGCTGCACTTCGGTTGGTCTCTGGGTATTTTTGGGGCCTAGGCTGGCGAGGGCCAGGTTACACAGAACACTGGCAGCAGATTGAGAAAAGTGATTAATCCCCTGTATTCAGCACTGTTGAGGCCACACCTGGAGTATTGCATCCAGTTTTGGTCCTCCCCCTAGAGAAAGGATGTGGAGAAATTGGAGACAGTCCAACGGAGGGCAATGAAAATGATCAGGGGGCTGCTGGGGCACATGATTTATGAGGAGAGGCTGAGGGAACGGGGCTTATTTGGTCTGCAGAAAAGTAAGGGCGGGGATTTGATAGCAGCCTTCAAATACCTGAAGAGGAAGTTCCAAAGGAGATGGAGCTTGGCTGTTCTCAGTGGTGGCAGATGACAGAACAAGGATCAGTGGTGGAGGTCTAGGTTGGATATTAGGAAACACTATTTCACTAGGACAGTGGTGAAGCACTCAAATGGGTTCCCTAGGGAGGTGGTGGAATCTCCATCCTTAAAGGTTTAAGGCCCAGCTGGCTGGGATGTTTTAGTTGGGGATTGGACTAGATGACCTCCTGAGGTCCCTTCCAATCCTCATCTATGATTCACTCAGACCAGAACCACCACCATCTTACAAAGTGCCATGTGTCTGAGTCTCAGCTCACCAGCATGAAAAATCCCAATGTGTCATTTGGCTAGCAGAAGGTTCAGCAGCATTAATCACAGGGGCTTTTACTTTCTATAGTCTTCTGCTGCTCTCCCCTATAACAGGCCAGATGTTCCAGTTGGAGAATTTAGGTCTGTGAGCACATGGGATGTATTCTGTAATACACCTAGAGAAAGAAGGTTGGTCTGATTTAGACCTTCCCTCACTCTCCTCTTCAGCCCCAACGCACACAATTAGGATTTAGGACAGAGGTGGGCAAACTATGGCCCACAGGCCACATTTGGGGGACTTAAATATCACATCCTGCCCAGCCCCCGAGCTCCTGACCTCAGAGGCTAGCCCGCAGCCTCAGCTTGTTCGCTCCACCACAGGTGCAGTGCTCTGAGCATCAGGGCAGCGAGCTCCTGGGGCAGCGCAGCTGCCGAGCCCGGCCTGACATGGTGTTCTGTGCTGCGTGGTGGTGGCGTGGGCATGGCTCGGCTCCAGCGCTGCCAACCACTGGTGCTCCAGGTAGTGCGGTCAGGGGAAAAGGGGGGCTGGAATGTGGATAGGGGGTTGAATGGGGGCAGGGATTCTGGGGGGGCTGTCAGGAATGAGAGAAGGGTTTAGATGGGGCAGCAGGGGTCTGGGGTCGGTCAGGGGACAAGGAGTGGGGGTGTATGGATGGGGCAGGGATCCCAGAGGGGCCGCCAGAGAAGATGGGGAAGGAGAACAGATAAGAGATGGGGGATAGGCCATAACCCCCTCCCCTAATTGGCCCTCCATACAATTTACGAAACCCAATGTGGCACTCCGGCCAAAAAAAAAAAAAAAGTTTGTCCGCCCCTGCTTTAGGATGTGTCTTACCATCAGCACACAGGCCTGCTTTCCATCCATGAATCCTTTGGGAATTGAATTTGGCGTCAGGATCTCATATCTGCAAGGACAATCTATGTGTTAGACCAGTTTAGCAGATGATATAGAAGTTGCACTAGACACTCCGATGAAGAAATCTGGGAGAGAACAATGCCTGTAACATTCCTATGGAACTATGAATTTATATAGTTTGTAACTCTAGTGGATTACAGAATACAGTGTTTATGCCCTTTAGCAGTAGATGATAAAGACTTTGGATAAAGCCACAGTCTTGGCTGAGGTCTACCCATCATGCTAACTACAGGTTTACCACACAAGTCACAGCTGTTGTGAGAGAAGCAAAGCAGCCCAGATCCAACAGATTACTACAACCTCTAGAGAGACCTCGCTCCCATTACAATAAGTGGCGAACTCCTACATCACTGCCTTTGATATTTAAGTCCCCTGCCATTTGAAGCAGGAGCAATCAATCAAATTATGATTAAAACAAAGTGACTTACATACTGACTATACATTTAAACTGGTATTATTGAGAGGCTGCTTTTATGCTCTGATCAGAACTTTACCTTTGTCTGAACTCCTGGAAGACGACTCTATTGGGGAAGCCCTGTCGGCAGATACGGATTCCCTCCAGCACTCCATTACAGCGGAGCTGATCCAGGACTAAATGGGGGTCCAGTTTGCCAGCCTAATGAGGGAAGGCATTTAGCAATGTTATAAAACTTTACAAGAGCTGTAAAGAGGGACTCCTACTCTGCTCTTTGAACTCAAAGTGCCCACTCTAGGGGAAGCCGTAAGGAAGGCCCTATAGAGGCAAACAGAGATCCACTTCCAAAGTTAAGGGAGTTACAGAATTCATTCTTAGTGCCCTAAAACAGCCTGGCTTGTATTTAATGTTACAAATCCATCTAGAAAGAAGATCATACGTCTGTGAGCTTCAGGCAGGTATTACAAGTGGACTATAATTAAAATGACTGAGATAAGAGTAACAGAGAAGTAGATACTACTTCTGCTGTGCAACAAATGTAGTCACCAGGGAAGGAAACTCTTCATACCCCTCTACAAAGCCTTGCAAGTGATTGAAGGCCATAGTTGTGTCCTTCACAACAAGCAGGTTTACCAGTCATCCCCTCACTCCCAGTATTTTGCTAGCCCAGCCAGAGATTGTTCTTCACCTTCTTCTCATGGTTGGGGATGATGCAGCGGACAAAGTTGGGGTTGGTGTTCCTCAGGGTAGCCATCAGCTTGGCTAGCTGTTCTTTGTAGAGCTGTCCCACTGTTCGGAACATACCCTTCCTGGTTTTAAAGGCTCCTGGCAATGCTGTATCTGACATACCAGCCACCTGATCCAGCCCCACTATACGATCGACTAAAGAAAACACAGGGAGAGAGTTAGAACTTCCACTATAGTCTGGTAGGAGAGCATCTGCAAAGAATATTTGGGCAGAGCAGGATAAGAGGAGCTGCAGGATCCTTTTTGCTTCTTCTCTACACAGATGTAGAAGTCCTGTCCAGCATTTGTGCAGGAATGGGGCAGGAAGGAAAGAAAGCAGCGGCTCACTACTGGGTCTCTGAGTGATGAATTGTTGTGTGAGATGGACCCAACTAGCAGTTTAAAAAGAGCAGTTGTATTCTGAAGAGTAAACAAAAAGTGGCATAATGGATTTTGTGTTCACTACCTCAAATTCCATACCAGGCTTGGTTAGCTTCCAAGTAACAAGATGGCACTTCTAACAGATTCAACCTGGTGTCTTTCCTTCCTACACAACCACCAGCAACCCTGACACAAATGATGGTACACGTTCAGCCAGTTATGTGCACAGTAATAACTCTGCTTGACCTTGCAGGGCTAGCAGTTAGAAAAGCCACATTCTTAATCAGTAAACTAAGCAAACATGGAATGGAAACACCACAAACTTGGAACACCATAATGCCATTATTTGAATCATTTTTCAGAGGACAAGTACACTAAGTTTGATATGAGAGTGTGCTACACTTCCAACAGGCTTGGTGGAAAAAGTTGTTAGAGGTCCTACCAGCTCCCTTTTGTACCACAAACACTGCTCCAAGGAATTGAAGCCATTAGACACAGATTAACTGAATTTCTCCATTTTTGAACTGGGCTATTTTATCAATAGATACTGGCCACATTTTGGGGGAAGAAGCCAGGAGAAGCTATAGCACTTATCTTCCCAACTTTCCTACCCAATTTCTAACAGCCTGCAAAACTAAGACAAACAAATTTCCTAATCACAGTGGCTTGGTAGCATCATTGCTTCTCTGATCTTAGCTGTTGCCTGGCATCTAAACTATCATCATGTCAATGGGGGGGGGGGCAGGGGAGAGAATATATTTAACTTGAGCACAGCCTTGCTTTGGGGTAAAAAAAGCCGTTGGTAAGATGAGATACCCCACAAAGAGACAGGATCTGCTATTCAGCTAAGGCAACATTACAATCTGCCATCCCTACAATAGCTGCTAAAAATAGGGTCAAATCTTTCTAATTAGGGAGAAAAGAAGGCTGTGTCTCTGGATGACATCATAGGAAAAGCCAGACGAGTATCCCAGATTCTGGCTAGAACAATTCTCTTAAAATCTTGATCCCTACAGTCTACATGAAAACAGCAAAAGTGACAATCATTTAAGACTGAAGCTTCAACTAGGAACAGTACATGGGGACTGCTCAGCTGCATTCTGTCATTTTTGAATGAATTCCGCAAGCCTGATGCAGTACAGTATTCACTAGGCAGGCCATTTTCCATGCAGAACAAGTCACATGAGACTTAGAGACTAAGTCATTCTCAAATGGTTAGCAGCTGAAGTCAAATCATTCCACTGGAGTACTATTCAGCTGAAGTTCTGTTTTTAATAGGCACCATTTCAGAAACCATCCCTCAAAATCCTGCACTGAAATGCAGCATCACTGGGTCTGTAATCAAACAGATAATGGAAAGGTTTGCTTTTTGACTATTCCTAGGTTTCCTTTCTAACTCTTCCTATGCAGGTCTTAGGAGTGGCATGGACAGCATATGGACGTGCCTGCATTTTCAAGTATCTCACTGCAAAGTATGAGCTTTGCTTTTTTGTTTTTTCAAATCCAATGGGGGTTACTAGCATGAAGCAAAGGGACTGAACAAAGAGAAGCAGGAGTGGCAAAGGGACAGAAGAATTAACGGAAGCATTTCTTGCATGGCTCTACGATGCGTTACACACGACACGACAGCTGGTTTTCTCAGTCACCTGGTTCTAGATGAAGAATAGGAAAGTGTTGATAGAAATAGGCTCTCTGAACGTTCTGCATCTCTGCAACAGACAGAGACGTCAAAGAAAACCCAAGGAAAAAAGCGATAGTAACAGTAAGAGTCAAAAGCAGCAAACACATCCAAAGAGGAAAGAGTAAAATATCTAATGACACTGCAGCAAGAACATACTAGTGACAGAATTAACTATATCGTTTCACCCTCTGAGATGTCATGTTTGAATGCTGTAGCTACCAGGTACATACCGGTAGATTCGGATTTTAGCCTGGGATTCCTTGGTTAGAGGAGTAGCTGCAGTGCATGCACCAGGCTATAGGCCAATGAATGTCAACTCCTCATTTCAGCTAGAGGGGATATTTCTCTTGTGCACTATTGTCGCCTAAGCAAAGCAAGCGGATAGCAAGTTCTGGATTAGAGCCCTGCAGTGGGACTGGGATCCCTTGGGTCCCGCAGAACCCACTGCCATAACAGTGGGAGCAGGTAAAAACACTTTGTTGTAGGCGGAATTGGATGGGCCAAAAATATATGCCCACCTCCACACAAGACAAAAAGACAAGACTATGGTAAATACTAAATCTCTAGTCAGTGTGTCAAATAGAAGTTCAGCAATGTAAAGCAAGTTTTTCTTTTTTTAAAAAGTGTTTTAATACTTAAATTTAAGAGAGGGATAGAAAAATTTGCTGTCAATTACAAGAGAAGTTAAAGTATTTTTACATGGTTTAAGCAAGATATTTTAGTGGTAAAAACTCTGAATTGCATATTTTAATATATATATATATATATATATATATATATATATATATATATATAAATAAATAAATAAATAAATAAAAAACCAACTTTTTTTGTTTTGTTTTTAGTAGCATGGAGGAATTGGTGTCTCTTGCAGGATCTAAGGTTTTTGTGGGTAGGAGCAGGATAAGAATGCAAGAAACATTGCAGGAGTGGATGGGAATATTGCAGGTCAGAATTTAAAAAAAAAAAAAGTCCCATGCAGGGCTCAATTCCAGATCATGCTGATCTCTGTTCTCATTCAAAGGGGGAAAAAGCAGCACATCTTGTTAGAGAGTTTTATCAGATACCAAATGATGTTAAATGTCAATTCTTCTAGTAAAAACTGCCAACAGGAAAGAGTTTTAAACACATACCATCTTTCCACAGCTCAGACACAAACTTGTCTGAGGACTGGTGGAGAAGAGTAGCAATGTTGTCGTTCAGAGGATCCATGTTCTTCATCAGCCACTCATCTGCTTTGTAATCCACCTAAGGAAAGAATCATGTTCATCACCAAGAAATTGACAGAGGATTTCCGAAAGTGCAGGATCTCGTAGGACCCTGCACAAGTCTAAAAACCAACATTAAGCATGTGGTAAGACACTGTTTGTGGGTCTGACCCTCTATTCCCCACTCTGCCTGCTCTGAGGTATCTAGTGAGTACACCTGCAAAATGCAGTTGAACAGTTGCTATAGTATGTGCTGTTAAGAGCTAGGAGTCAGGCTGCAATACCAGTATGCACCACCTTGGGAGTGTCACTCAACAGCAGCAGAGTATCACTCAACTTGTTGACTCTTGGTGAATAAATATTCGAGTTAGGTCACCCCAGTCTCAGTTTGGAGTTTGAGTCTAGCAGTGTTTACAAAACAGTAGGTGTAGGCAAGTCCTCCTAGCCCACAAGGTGGATGCATTTGGTAGGGTCACCTGGGTCAGGTACCCGAGTAATTATAGAAACTTCTTTCATTGGCATGTGAAGCATCAGAATTCTAAGAACAGCTAGATCCAGTTAGATTTGTGGAAGAATCTAGCAGCATGTTCTGGATTCACTCCACACAGCAGCCATGAGTCTTACCTTGCCAGCATAGTGTATAATGCAGAAGTCAGCTTTGTCTTTCAGCTGTTTTGGCTTCTGGAATTTGGAGTGGTTGCCTTGTTCCTGCATCACCTTTTCCACAAAACTTTTGTCAGTTGCTTTTGGGAACCAGCATTCTTCATCCAGCAAAGCCAATATACCAGGGGGCCCCGCCTAAAACAAGGGATATACCAGAACATCTCAATAAAGACAGATCAGCCCTATGCTAGTGCCAACATTTAAACACTTTGAAAGAAAAATACCCAACCACCAAAAGCAGCTGTATTAAAATCAGATTCCCAATAATACAGAAATGGCTCATCACAGAATATCGCCTGTAATTCCCCAGTTGGATTCTGAGTGTTCCTTTCACTAGTAGGACCCCTATATGAGGCTAGGATTGTCTAGGGAGCCTTAGGTGACAGGATGCTTTTTAAATGGAATAAAGAAAGCTACTTGGCCATTCTCCTTACAAGCACAGACAGAGGACATTAAAATACAGAAGATCACTGCAGGGGATTTTACAAAGCATATTAATTTAGAAATGGGTATTGGTACATCTGATCAGCAGTATGTTATTTGGAAGAAAGATGGAAAGAAGTGCCCATGTTCACGCCTAAGTAAAATCACTTGCTTAGATGAAGGATTGCAGAAACTGGAAGGCCAGTCTCCGACCTGTTCAAGAGGCTCTATCCATGATAGCATAGAAGGCAAAAAGCATATAATGAAGCCTCTCCTTGCTGCTCAGAAAGGGTGTGCAAATTGTTTTTTTACCGGCTTCTCTATGAGCTCGATGCAGGGCTGTAGGTCCAGGCCAAAGTCAATGAAGTTCCATTCTATGCCCTCCCGCTGGTACTCCTCTTGTTCCAGAATGAACATGGTATGATTAAAGAGCTGCTGCAACTTCTCGTTTGTGTAGTTAATACACAGCTGTTCAAATGAGTTCAGCTAATAGGGAGAAAAAGGGAAGAAGTTAGAGGGACAACGTGAATGGTCACCTTTGTTAGAATATTTACTCACTATTTTTCTGTTCCCACTTCTATAAAGGAAGAATTTGACAAAAATGTTCTGTGTACGGAGTACATCTGGTAGCACTATGCCAATCACTTTCAGTTGTACAAGAGCACCACTTATACACTTCACAATATAGCAGAAGTGTTAAGAAACTTCAGCAATCTGGGACCAGGAAGGTCTCCCTTTTTCCCCAAAACCTCAAAGTTGGGAGCTCCCTTAACAGATCTAGGGAGCAATGGGAGCCTAGACCCTTCCCTCCTCTCCTGACCCTCCCCACCAAGTTTTTGCTCAAGGAGCAATGAAAACCCTGGGGAAGCATGGGAGAGGGTATTCTTCACCTCCAGAGACTTCCGCAGGTCCTAGGAAGAAGTTCTGGAGTTGGGATACCTTACCTGCATGCTGCTGAACAGGTTGATAGACAGGAATGCACATAGGCCATAAAATGTCTGATGTTTGCATCTGACCCACT
The DNA here is from genome assembly GCF_025201925.1 of Gopherus flavomarginatus. Classification (NCBI taxonomy): domain Eukaryota; kingdom Metazoa; phylum Chordata; order Testudines; family Testudinidae; genus Gopherus; species Gopherus flavomarginatus. The sequence continues at coordinate 101,156,364 of NC_066617.1, read as the reverse complement.
CTCCCTCGCTTCTAAGAATATTTTTAGCAGCACTTCATAGAATCCAAGGCCAGAAGCGACATAAAACCGCTATACTGGGTCAGACCATCTAACCCAGTATCCTGTCTTCTGACAGTGGTCAATGCCTGGTGTTTCAGAGGGAATGGGTAGAACAGGGAATCAAGCAATCCATCCTCTGTCGCCTATTCACAGCTTCTGGCAAACAGAGGCTAGGGACACTATCCCTGCCCATCCTGGCTAACAGCCATCGATGGACCTATCCTCCATGAACTTATCTAGTTTTCATGAACCCTGTTATAGTCTTGACCTTCACAACATCCTCTGGTAAAGAGTTCCACAGGTTAACTGCATGTTGTGTGAAGAAATAATTTTTTGTTTTAAACCTGCTGCCTATTAACACAAGAACTAGTAGTCATCAAATGAAATTATGAGGAGTAAACATGTCCTTATTTACTTTCTCCGCACCAGTCACGTACAGACCTCTATCATATTCTCTCCCTCCTGACAACCATCTCTTTTCCAAGCTGAAAAGTCTCAGTCTTATTAATCTTTCTTCATATGGAAGCTGTTCCATACCCCTAATTATTTTTGTTGCCCTTTTCTGTACTCTTCCCAATTCCAATATATCCTTTTTGAGATGGGGTGACCAAATCTGCATGCAGTATGCAAGATGTGGGCATACCATGGATTTTTATAGAGGCAATATATTTTCTCTTATTATCTATCCCTTTGCAAACGATTCCCAACGTTGTTAGTTTTGACTGCTGCTGCACACTAAGCAGATGTTTTCAGATAACTATCCACAATGACTCCAAGATCTCTTTCTTGGGTGGTAATAGCTAATTTAGACCTCATCATTTTATATGTATAGTGGGAATGTTTTCCAATATGCATTACTTTACATTTATCAACACTGAATTGCATCTGCCGTTTTGTTGCCCAGTCACCTCGCTTTGTAAGATCCTTTTGTAACTCTTCATAGTCTGTTTTGGATTTAACTATCTTGAGGAGTATTGTATCATCCGCAAATTTTGCCACCTCATTGTTTACCCCTTTTTCCAGATTGTTTATGAATATGTTGAACCCTGGTGAACATTATTATTTACCTCTCTCCATTCTGAAAACTAATCATTTATTCCTACCCTTTGTTTCCTACCTTTTATTCAGCTATTGATCCATGAGAGGATCCTTCCCTCTTATTCAAAGTAAGCTTTCATGGGATAAGAGCCTTTCGTGAGGGACCTCATTAAAGGTTTTCTGAAAAACTAAGTACATTATATCCACTGGATCACCCTTGTCCACATGTTTGTTGATTCTCTCAAAGAATTCTACTCGATTGATGAAGCATGATTTCCCTTTACAAAAATCATGTTGATCCTTCCCAACAAACCTGGTTCATTTATGTGGCTGATAATTCTGCTTTTTACTATAGTTTCAACCAATTTGCCTGGTACTGAAGATAAGCTTACTGCCTGTAATTATCAGGAGCACCTCTAGAGCCCTTTTTAAATGTGTGTGTGTGTGTGTCTCATTAGCTACCCTCCAGTCATCTGGTACAGAAGCAGATTTAAATTGTAGGTTATACACTACAGTTAGTTCTGCAATTTCACATTTGAGTTCCTTCAGAACTCTTGGGGGAATACCATCTCATACTGGTGACTTATATTTACTATTTAATTTATCAATTTGTTCCAAAACCTCCTCTAATGACATCAATCTGGGACAGTTCCTCAGATCTGTCAACTAAAAAGAATGGCTCAGGTTTGGAAATCTCCCTAAGAATTCATTTAGTTCCTCCAAAATGGCCTTATCTTCCTTGAGTGCTCCTTTAGCACCTTGATTGTCCAGTGGCCCCACAGGTTGTTTAGCAGGCTTCCAGCTTCTGGCATACTTACATTTTTGCTAGGTTTTTTATTTTGAGTCTTTGGCTAGCTGTTCTTATAATTCATTTTTGACCTTCCTAATTATATTTTTACACATCACTTGCCAGAGTTTATGCTCCTTTCTATTTTCTCAAAAGGATTTAAGTTCCACTTTTTAAAGGATGCTTTTTTGCCTCTAACCTCCTCTTTTACTTTGTTGTTTAGCCATAGTGGCACTTTTTTGGTCCTTTTACTATGTTTTTTAATTTGGAGTATACATTTAAATTGAGCCTCTATTTTGGTGTCCTGAAAAAGTTTCCATGCAGCTTACAGGGATTTCACTTTTGGCACTGTACCTTTTAATTTCTGTTTAACTAACTTCCTCATTTTTGTGTTGTTCTGTTTCTGAAATTAAATGCTACCATGGTGAGCTGCTTTGGTGTTCCCTCCCCCACCGAGATGTTACATTTTATTATGTTATGGTCACTATTGCCAAGCAATTCAGCTATATTCACCTCTTGGACCAGATCCTGTGCTCTGCTTAGGACTAAATCAAGAACTGCATCTCCTCTTATGGGTTCCAGCATTAGCTGCTCCAAGAAGCAGTTATTTAAGGTGTCAAGAAACGATCTCTGTATCCCATCCTGAGGTGCCATATACGCGGTCAACATGGGGATAGTTGAAATCCCTCATTATTATTGAGTTTATTTTTGTAGTCTGTCTAATCTCCCTGAGCATTTCAGTCACTATCACTACCCTGGTCAGATGGTTGACAGTATATCCCTATTGCTATATTCTTATTAGTCAAGCATGGAATTACTATCCATAGAGATTCTATGGCACAGTTTGGTTCATTTAAGATTTTTACTTCATTTGATTCTACACTTTCACATATAATGCCACTCCCCCACCAGCACAACCTGTTCTGTCCTTCCGATATATTTTGTATCCTGGTATTACTGTGTCCCATCACTGTAATCATCCAGTCTGACCTCCTGTATAACACAGACCATAGAACTTCCCAAAAACTCCTAAAGCATCTCTTTCGGAAAAACTTCAACAGACCCTCCTTTAGTGTTCTAAAACATTTTTAGTCAATTTCAAAACATTCAAGTTGACAGTGGCCCTTAAATTCTACATTGCAAGAAACACACCAAAAGTCATTAAACTTCAGCATAAAGCTAACATTTGGATTCTGATCTATGGGAGGAAATCAAGATACACAGAACCATACAGACGGTTACTGCAGTATCCACAATGCACACTCCAGAAAGGGAGGAGAGCCTCAGAACAGATACAACTTTTAGATAATGTTAGGTCATTTAAATATTTGCAACAAATTTAAAATATTAAAGAATGTAACCTTTTGAAACAACACCTAGAAACTGCTCAGTTAGTGGGACAGTGAGGTTCCCCACTAAGAAAGTCCAGTTCAGCCTTAAAAAGGGGCTAATCTGTTTCTCCCCAGACCTCAGTGATATTTTGCCAGGGAGCAAGGGCACAGGAACATGCTCCATTGTATGCAGGAATAGAATACCTCCTTACTTCAAAAATCTCAAAGCCGGCAATGTCAAGGATTCCAATGAAGGATGCCCCCTGCCTTTTGGTCTTATCCAGGGCCTTGTTGATGCGCATCACCAGCCAACGGAACATACGTTCGTAAGTGGCTTTGGCCAGTGCCTCGATGGCAAAGTCAGCCTGAGTAGAAAGGAAACAAAAAACAAGAGTTATATTGTAATCTAAAACTGAATAGCTCAGTAATCTGGCACACTGGAGACTCAGGTTGGAGTCAGTGATCTGACTGGCTTAGTGAATGAGTCGGTCATTTTGCAGACTCTTTCAGATGAAAAGGAGGGACTAAATAATGGAGGACTTGTCATACTAGATAAGAGTCAAAGAAGTCCCAATTACAGCATCTTGCCTCTAGCAAGGGCCAATACCAGGTACTCCAAAGAGGAAATTCTGTCTAGTCCTCTCATAAAAGGTCAATGGCTGTACCATAGTGACTTTTCAGGGTTCCATAAGGGAATCATAGGTATTTGTGGAGTCTGGGGCTTGTTTTCTTAATGCCTCACTTCCTGGAAGGTCAAGTTCCTGCATCAGAGGCAGAGAGAGTTATATATTGAAATGGTAGGGCAGTCAAGGATGATTTACAGAATCTGATTGGTATCCTTTCTTCCCATCACCCCACTTCTAAAGAAGACATTTTTATAGCACACAGGACCACACTGAAGTGTTCATCACAGGACAAGTTGAGAAAAAGACAGTTACCTCTTCTGTAATTGGTGTTCTCCAAGATGTGTTGCTCATGTCTATTCCACAATAGATGTGCATGCTCGCCACGTGCACCGGTGCTGGAAGTTTTTCCCCTAGCAGTACCCATGGGGGGGCACCCCAGCAACCCTGGGAATGGCGCCTCCATGGCCCAGTATAAGGGGAGCTGTGCGTTCACCCCATCCTCAGTTCTTTCTTGCCAGACAACTCCAACAGAGGGGAAGGAGGCTGGGATGTGGAACAGACATGAGCAACATATCTCGAAGAACACCAGTTTCAGAAAAACTGTCTTTGTCGAGTGATTGCTCATGTGTACTCAACAATAGGTGATTCCAAGCTATATCTGTTGGAGGTGGGTAGGAGTCCACAAGTTCTCGGGACGGAGTACAGTCCTGCCGAACCCGGTGTCATCCCTGGTTTGGGAGATGATCACAGTGTGAGGTGAACATGTGAACCAAAGACCAATGTGGTGGCCCTGCTAATGTCCTGGACAGGGATGTGGGCCAAGAAGGCAGCCAACGAGGCCTGTGCCCAAGTCAAGTGCATCTTCACAATTGGTGGCGGGGGAATACCCGCCAGAGCAGAACAGGTATGAATGCACAAAGTGATCCAGTTGGAGAGGTGCTGAGTGGAGATCAACCGACCCCTCGGGCTCAGCCAAGGCAACGAACAGTTGGGAGGACTTCCTGAATGGCTTAGGCCGTTTGAGGTAGAACACTAGAGCCCATCGCATGTCGAGCTTGGAGGCAGTACTCCTCACTGGCCGTGTCCGGTTTGGGGCAGAGGACCATCAGAAAAAGGTCTCGACCCATGTGACAGGTGGAGACGACTTTCGGGAGGAATGCAGGATGCAGTCAGAGCTGGACCGTGTCCTTATGAAACACTGTGCTTGGGGGCTTGGAGGTTAGGGCCCTGAGCACCGAGACCCTCCTGGGTGATGTGATTACGACCAGGAAAGCTACCTTCCACGAGAGGCAGGACCAAAAGCACGTAGCTAGTGGCTCAAATGAGGGCCCCGTGAGATGGGTAAACACCAGGTTCAGGTCCCACTGCGGACCCAGGGATCTAAAATAAGGGAAAAAAAGACGGTCCAAACCCTTAAGGAACCGGCCAGTCATAGCATGGGAAAATACCGTGTGCCCTTGCACCAGTGGACGGAAGGCCAATATGGCTGCCAGGTGCACCCTGACTGACGAAGGCGCCAGGCCCTGGGCCTTCAGGTGGAGGAGGTAAACCAAAATAAGCTGGTTCGGGGCGGCTACAGGGTAACACCTTGGTCCGCCACCCACCTAGAAAACTGGGACCGCAGCAAGTGGAGGGCCGTCTACATTCGAGAAGGACATGCTGAACCTGTTCCGAGCATGTCCTTTCCTCACCACCTAGCCACTGAGCAGCCACGCCGTGAGGCGAAGAGCTGCTAGGTTAGGATGGAGGTGGCGGTCGTGGTCCTGAGAGAGCAGGTCTGGGTGGAGTGGCAACCGCCAATGCGGAGCTACTGTGAGGGTCCCATACCAATGCTGCCTGAGCCATGCCAGGGCAACGAGGAGGATGTGGGCCTTGTTTGTCTATCTTCTCCAGGACCCTACTGATTAGAGGGAATGGAGGAAAAGCGTAGAGAAGCCAACCTGACCTGGACAGGACAAAGGCACTGGAGATAGCACCCCTCTCCAGGTTCCCCCTGGGATCCACCTGGGGAGTTCCCCACCTTTGGAAGAGCTGGTGGGCCACATCCGTGTGGAGGGACCACTCAGTTATGAGGAAAAGTCCCTGCTCTAGTGATCTGTCCTCGCGTTCCAGGCACCCAGCAGGTGGAAGGCCTTCAGGCAGATGTCGTGGGCTATACATCTTGCTTGCGGCGGACCAGCACCGTAGAGAGGTGATCACAGAGTCTGGCATGGTGAGGACCTTGTCCATCCTGTCCGTGGCCTGGGAGAACATCGAGGCCTACAAGAGCTGGAGGGGCCTCATCCTGAGTCTGGCGTGACGGACCACGTACGTGCACTCCGACATGTGACCCAAAGGCTGCAGGCAAGTCCTGGCTGTTGTCACCAGGAACCTTGTGATTGAGTCCATGAGATCATTCAGGGTCTGGAATCTATCTAGAGGGAGAGAGGCCCTGGCCAATGTTGTGTCCAGGAGCGTCCCAATAAACTGTATGTGCTGGACCAGGACTAACGTGGACTTGGTGTTGTTTACCAACAGGCCCAAGGCGGTGCATGTGGACAGGAGGAGCGCCACGTGATCCCTCACCTGTGACGGTGAGGTGTCCTTGACAAGCCAATCGTCCAGGTAGGGAAATATCTGGACCCCCCCCGGCCCCGGCATCTGAGGTAGGCCACTACCCCGACATGCATTTTGTAAACACCCTGGGGCAGTGGAGTGGCCAACAGGAGGACTGTGAATTGGTAGTGATTCTGTCCCACCATGAAATGGAGGAAGCGCCCATGCCCCTCCAATATGTGTACTTCCACATCCACGTCCTGGAGATCGAGGGCAGCGTACCAGTCTCTGGGATTCAGGGAGGGGATGGAGGCCAGGGACACCACATGGAACCTGAGTTTCACCATGTACTGGTTCAGACCTCACAGGTCCAGAATGGACCTGAGCCCCCCTCCTTTGGCCTTCGGGGTAAGGAAATATCGGGACTCCTCAGGCACTGCCTCTATTGCTCCTAATCCCAGGAGCCGCTCCACCTCCTGCTCAAGCAGAGCTTTGTGCGAGAGGTCCCCCAAGAGGGACAGAGGTAGCGGTGGTTGGGCTGGGAGGAAGTAAACTGGAGAGTGTAACCTTGGGAGATGGTTTTGATGACCTATCGGTCCAAGTGGATCCCTGATGAGGACTGGCGGGGTGCTCCCAAGCATCCCGTGAAAAGCGCCATTTCCCAGCCTCCTTGCTCGTGGGGAACCCAGTCTGGAGGACAGGCCAAGACTGCCTCTGAGGGCGTCTCCTATAGTCCCGTTGCTTCTTATGGGCAGCCTCATACTTCGGGAGGGTGGCCTGGGCGGAGTCTGCTGCGGCTTGAACTTAGGTTTTGTTGGAGCCGGGACACAGAGGCCCAGAGCCTGGAGGGTCGTGTGGGAGTCTTTCATGCCATGCAGCCTTGTATCCCATCAAACGGGAGATCCTGAATGGCCACCTGTGCCTCACTGGACAGCAGGAGCCATGACGCCTTTCTTATGGGCACAGTGGAGGACATGGAGCCTGCAGCCATATTTGCTGCATCCAAAACCACTTGCAGGGTTCTCCTGACAGCCACTGTAGTCTCCTCCACCAGTGCCTTGAACTCTTTCCTATCGCGTTCCTAGAGGGAGTCCTGGAACCTGACAAATTGAATTCCTACCTGCCCAGGGCACCTGGTTGTTTACCACTTGCAACTGAAAGCTCAGGGACGAATATATTTTTCTTCTGAAAGAGTCCAGCCTCCGTGAACCTTTATTTTTCTGGGTAGGGCCTGGCTGGCCCTGCCGTTCCCTGTGGTTGACCGACTCGACCACCAGGGAGTTGGGCACCGGGTGGGTCTATAGGTACTCACGTCCTTTCACAAGTACTTACATTCCGCTCTCTTATAGATGGGGGTCAATGAGGCCAGTGTTTGCCACAAGGCATTGAAATTTGTCACCCCTTCGTGGAGACAAAAAAATTACCTTGCCCTGTGCCGAAGAGGACAGCACACTGAACAGGGAGTCCAAGGGTTCCTCCATCTCTCCTGTTTGGAGGTGGAGGTTTGACATGACCCTTTTAAAAAGCTCCTGGTGTCCCTAAAGCCCTCCTGCGAGACTGAGGGGGTGGGGCCGTTATCGCCTCATCTGTGGAGGGCAAGGAGACTGGTACGATACTCTGGGTATCTGCCTGCACTGGGGGGTCCACCACTTGGTTGGTCTCCGGGCATGGTTCCAAGGATGTACATCCCACTGACCCCTTCCTTGGAGGTCTGGAGAGGGAAGCCAATGGTGCCTCTGAGGGTCCAGCTATCGAGCAAGCCCCAACCAGGGCTACATCAGGGCCACGGCATCCACTGGGCCAGCCACAGGGCCTGGTGCCACTGCACTGGCAGGCCCAGTTGTTCGACCTGGCTGGCCTGGCCCATGGAAGGACAAATGCGAACGGAGGCCAGCTGATGAACGACCTGCCACTGTCTCAGGACCAGGAGGAGCAGCAGTGCCAGAAACAACGCCAACCACAGGACCGCGATCTCGATGTGGAGGATCGGTACCGTTGGTAGCAGTTGCTCTGTGATCAGCTCCAATGGGCGGACCCGCGGAGGCAAGAAGCTGGCGATAGACGTCCAGGGCTTCGGAGGTGATGCCCTGGCAGGGTCTTGGAGTCGGATTCTGAGCGGAAACAGCATCGACGTCTGTGCCATGGCCAGCTGCAGTAACCCCTCCAAGACGAGGGCCTTTGGCAACATCTGCCTTGGTCCCGTCGGTACTAACTCCTTGGAATGGAGCGGTGCTGAGAGTTTCGGTTGGATGGCACCCAACTAGCAAAGGTGCCAGAAGGTCGCTGCACACTGACCCCACAGTGCCCAGCGCCGACTGGGAGTGGCGCACCAGAACTGGGGTCCGCGCTGACTATCAGAATGGTCTGGAGCCTGATCTCTCTCTCTCTGTGAGATTTTAACAACTTGCAAATCTTGCAACGATCACTGATATGGGTCTCTCCCAAGCAGTGTAAACAGTCTGCGTGTGGGTCACTCATTGACACAGATCGCCTACAAGTGTCGCATGATTTAAAACCCAGGAGGCAGGGCATGCCCTGGCCCGGGCACTCTAACTGAACAGCTAACTAACTACAGGAACTAACACTGAATGAACAAGCAGTTCTGGGGACGAGCTACAGCAAAGCTGGAGCAGAGTAGTTCCGATGCACCTTCACTGGCGGCAAGAAGGAACTGAGGGTGGGGGGAGCGTGCAGCTCCTGTTACACTGTGCCATGGAGGTGCCACTCCAGGGGTCACTGGGGCGCTTCCCCCTACAGGTACTTCTGGCACTGGTGCATGTGGTGAGCACGCACACCTATTGTGGAATACACATGAGCAATCACTCAAAGAAATGAAAATACACAGAGTGCAGGCCTGAGAGCCCTTTGGCAGGAGGCAGCCAGTTTCTAGGTCAGTTGCCACATATAGCCAAGGAAAAGGCCTAGCATGGTCGTCTCCATTTTACAACTAAATTTCTGCATTCAGGGATGCCACAGGGCATTTGTCAACACTGAGAGTGAGTATGAGCATCACTATCTTTGCACCTAATGTGTAGGAAATGCCATGTTACAAGTTGACTGGCCCTTTATTGGGCTAGAGAACAGATAGCTCCATTTAATTGTTACCCCTTGGCCCCTTCCCAGCAGGGTGCATCTATAAAGGCCTGAGAGAGAGTAGCTGCAGAAGGGTAGCTGACTCCTCTAGTAGGCTCTGGAAAAGGATAACTCTCAAATAGACAGCCTGGAGGGAGACTGAGGATAGCTGCAGGAGGATAGCTGGCTTGCTGCTATGACTGGCCTGGGAAGAGAGAGCAAGCCCTGAGAATCAGAGCTCTGCAGGAGAATGGGAAAGAACCAAGCCCAGGAGGAGGGCACAAGACCCTTTTTGTTTATGTTGCACTTGGGACTATCACCTAAATTGTTACCGGTGCCTTGCCAGGTGATGCAGAGAAATGACTGCCAGGGAGTTTCCCAGGGGGAAACTGGGGCAGGGTGAACAGTGCCAAGGCAGGCCACAAGGAGTTACCCCAGAAGCTGACTGCCATGTGCCAGCTTTGGATAATTCACTCCCTGGAGACAGCCAACTGCTATTTTCACATTTCCTTATCACTGTCAGTATACATGGGAAATAAGAGCTACCTCACTCTGCACCACCACAATCTTCTATACACTGTAGATCACTGGAGCAAATCTAAAGCTCCTCCTGTCCACATTACATCTCTCGCTGCAACTATCTGAGTCAATTAAGATGCTATCTGAGGTTATGGAAGTCTTTAGTGCTTACGTTAATCTTAGTGCTATGTTACTACAAGGGCTCACTTCCTTCTGCAGAACACATACCTGCTCTTTAGTCTGAGCTTTCTGGACGTAGTCTCGTCCCACCTTGATACGAGGGGTTAGGATTCCCCGGGTGAAGTCGGTCACATTGATACCCAAAAGGTGGGATACTTTCTGAGCGGCTAGAAAGGAGAAGAGGAAGCAAAGAGATGTTCACCTTAAGATTAATGCTCCTTTTGCCTCACCACGGGGAAATGACAAAAGGAGAAAGATATTCCTGGCAATCTATCCCTTAGAGAGTCAAATACCAGCAATGAATAGCTCTTAACTGAACAGGTTAATGAGACAATCGAAGAAGAGATCTAAAAACACTGGAGTGTGTTCAATTGCTTCAGGAAACAAAAAAGTAAATTGTAGGTGATACTACAGGACCACTGGCCTAGTGGCACCATCAAGTTAACTGCCTGCACCCATTTTGAGGATGCATCCAAGTAGCTGAAATATACAAAAGGAATCGCAGCTAATTAGTCTATCTGCACTGGCTGAATGGCCTCTTCAGTTAACTGTAATCAAGTGTATGAGCATTTCATCTGGTATGAGACAATCCCCTCCCCTCTCTGGAGGGAAACCATTTGAAGTGGATTTGCTAAATTGTGAAAATGGTTGAAGGTATAATCCAAAGGCCATTTTTTATTGTCCTCAGCAGCCTCCTGTCTACTGGCCTCTTACTACAATTCATCGATTCTAAATCCAGAATTATGATCACTTAGTCCGACGTCCTAAGTAACAGACCATAGAACTTCCTAAAATTATTCTTAAAATTTTCTTTAAAAAAACAAACAAACTAAAAAAGTGGTCGGTGATGGAGAATCACCATAACCCTTGCTAAACTGTTCAAATGGTTAATTACTCTATTAAATTTATGCCTTATTTCAACTCTGATTTTGTCTAGCTTCAACCTTCAAACTTGCAAGAATGGTACAATATAATCCAATGGCTGAAGAGCCCATTATTAAATATTTGTTCACCATGTAGTTACTTACAGACAGTACTCAAGTCACTCCTTAACCTTCTCTTAAGCTAAATAGATTGAGCTCCTTGAATGTATTGCTAATGCATGTTTTCTGATCCTTTAATTATTCTCCTGGCTCTTCTCTGAACCCTCTTCAATTTATCAACATCCACCTTGAATTATAAGCACCAGAAATGGACACAGTTTTCCAGTAGTGGTTGCAAATACAGAGGTAAAATTATCTCCCAGCTCCTACTCTAGATTCCCATGTATGCATCCTAGGATCACATTAGCCCTTTTGGCCATGGCATCACACTGGGAACTCATGTTCAGTTGATTATTCACCACGTGCCTCAAATCTTGTTCAAAGTCAGTTTTCCAGGATAGAGCCCCCCCATCCTGTAAGTATGGCCTGCATTCTTTGTTCCTAGATGTATGTTTACATTTAGCCATCCTACAATGCCAATTGTTTGCTCATGCCCAGTTTATCAATCCAGATTGCTCTATCAGGGAAATGTCTGCATTATTTACCACTCCCTTAATTTTGGGGCACATGCAAACTAACAGTGATGCTTGTGTGTTGTCTTCTAAGTCATTGACAAAAGTGTTAAGAACTGTAGAGTCAAGAACAGATCCCTGTGAGACACCACTAGAAAATGCACCCACTTGTACCCTTTTTATATGGGGCAATGGAGAGAAGTCTCCCAGGCATGCACCAACAGCATGCTACTTACACCTATTTAGAGAGAACACTGTAGCTAAGGTAAATGTATCATTTACCCATCACCGATCTGTCGTCTCAAGCCTTATCAAGCAGGATTTTAACTGAAACGGACTACTGAAGGGATATTTCCCTAAATCCTTTGAGCAAGGCGCATGATTTAGGCTGAGAATACGTTTTATAGGTGTTCTCATACATCTGACCACAGCTGAACACACTCTGGTCACATGGCAATAGTATAACAGTTTCAACTAGTTACCATGCTCATTTCTGGTCCAACACCAGCAACACTGCCACATTCCTGCCCAAAGGTGGCTGCATTCAGCACTGAATAAAATGATTTGTACATTTATGTTTTGTTAAAGAACTTGGGCTGCTTTGGAAAGCAGAGAACTTTATAAAATATGATCCCTTATCCCCTGCATATGTGATAAGAAGCTCCTATAGAGAAGTATTGGTTGTTTTTGTGGAATTGGTTACCTGTATTGTCTGGCATAGAGGCTTGATCTGTGTTGCGCTCTTTCTTGAAGACTATGTTGCCAAGCTGAAGAACACCCGAGACCACTCTCAGCAGACCTTTTATAGAGCAAAGAATTAAAATTGCATATGAGCAATACACGTAAGGAAGGTATGAGCAGCATGCACTGACTTTCTTCCTGTTCACCTCAGGCATCAGATTAAGAGGGTGAAAATTTCCATTGTGTAACAGAAATCATTGAAAGGGCCACACCAGCATTAGGGTGTGAGCCAGTTAAGGTTGGGCAGATCTTTGTTCTTTTCATCCATCACACTTTCACCTCCCTGGCACAAGTGCTATAAGGTCTCCATTTGTTGGAACATATGCAGCATAGACTGCAGGTATCAGGATGTCCACTGAAGTACCTGTACCACTGCGGACAACATACCAAAGCACCCCCCTTAGCTCTTTCAAGAATCAGCATCAGATGCTAGAACAGAGATGGAGAATTTTTAATACTAAATATTGAAATAAGTGTTGATCTGATGCCATCTTCATCTCAAGTCTCACCGAGCAGCAAGTTTGTTAGTGGTACTAAATAGTAAGCTACTAACTGGTTATTCTACTTCCTCTTCAAGTGGCCTCCCCCTCTACCTACTATAACACTAGCTAGTTTACAAGATCTCTGGCCCACATGTCCACAGTGAACAAAGCCTCCACAGATATTTCAGGACTGTCAGGAAAGCAGCACACATGCACCCACTGAATCTGGAGCCCTGGCACTCAAACAGAAAGCTTATTTTTATATTGTCTCATCTAAAAAGATAGATGTTTAGACTTCGCATTCAAACCAAATAAATGAACTGTTCAACCAGCTGCCATATGTATGTTTCTCATAAGCCTAAAAGAACATTTAAGGTCTTTCACACCCTGAACAGAGAGGAAATAGTATTCCATGCATGTCTGCAAGTGAGCTATTGGAATCACTTCCATTTGCCAGTAAAGATGTGCCCTACAGCATAATTTAAAAAGTGGACATCAGGTTTCTTTGGCCATACATTAGGTTGCCAAATCCATAACTAGAATGCAGAGGTGTCTTTTCACCTACACATTGGTTCCAGCCTCCTTGACTGATTCAGGAACTAGAGGAGGACTTAGAGGTTAGGTCTACACTGGGGGCGGGGGAGGGCGGTGAGTCGACCTAAGATACGCAACTCGGCGTATCTTAGGTCGATTTACCTGGCCGTGAGGAGGCAGCCCCCATCAACTCCGCTTCCACCTCTCGCCGCGGTGGAGTTCCAGAGTCAACGGCAGAGGTATCGGGGATAGATTTTATTGCATCTACACTAGATGCAATAAATCGATTCCCAATAGATCGATCACTACCTGCCGATCCGGTGGGTAGTGTAGACATACCCTGAGATGAACAAAAGATACTAAATTGAGACGTTTGATACTAGAGAGAAGACAAAATAACTGAGTTTTGGCCACTCTTAGAAAGTAGATGGAGGAAAAAAGTGCCTTAGAAGAGCCTATCACTATTGTATCTAGATGTTGGACAATATTAGTTTCTGGTTAGCAAGCTGGACAGTAAGCTGGAGAGAGGTACATTGCTTTGTGCCACTGTTCACAACTAAGCAACTCCAACCATTGGTGGAGTAGATACCCCTATGGCTATGGGCCCAAGTTGAGAAATCTAAAGTGAACAAATGTCTTGCAATACATCCCATAGAAGGCCAAGTCTTGCCTCTGGCAGGCTGCAGAGTAGAGGAAATTCTAGCGATAATACCATGAAAGGCACCCATGTGAGAACCGAATGAGAAATTTACAGGTAAACACTATGTATAGCACTCACAACAGATTGGGAACAAGCCTGGGACATGGCAGTTTGTGCACAGTGACCTGCTGCATTCTCCATTAGCTGAAGCTGTACTGGTGAATTTTGAGATGGGCCACTCCCATATCACCACCAGCCAGCTTGCTTCTCAGATACCACTAATTGACTTGTGTAATTGGTATACTAGAGACTGCCTTCCCCTCATGTACTTTGAATATGACTAGACTGTTCCATTCTTTTTAATCCTTTCCCATGCATTTCCAAGCCCTTCATAGGATCCATACCTATCTGCTCATCATCTGGGATGCCCATGATTTTCATTGCCTCCAGAGTCTCCTGAAACATATCCTTGTCTTGCTGACCCGGGATCGTAACATGCCCATTTGAAAGGAATCTGTACTTGTTGTAAGGCTCCAACAGCAGATCAGCTTAAGAGGGAGGAAAAAAGACAAGGAATTATTGTAGCCTTCATTATAGGTAACAAGCTAGCATTCCTTTAGGCAGTTGCGAATGAATTACCTCCTTTGTACAAGCTTCTAAGAAAGTCAGTTATAACCACCAGAAGTCTTGATTTACCAGTCCCAGCTTCTTTAAAAACACTTCCAACCATCTCCCCCCGACCCCCGCCAAACCATCAGCATGGAAGTCAACAATATCCAGCAGAGACAAAGACAAGACAGCTTCTGTTTTTCTGGCTTCTTTCACTAAAGCAGCAGTCCCCAAACGTTAGCAGGTCATGCCTCCCTTACCCCTGTGCATGCCCCTCCTGCCACTGGGCAGCAGCTTGGGGGGAGGGGGGGGCGGGACAGGGCCACAGACAGGGGCAAGGGGGCTGAGGCTGGAGCCACAGCTGGGGGTGAGTCTGGGGCTGGGAAGGGAGCCAGGGCCAGGGGGCAAGGCTGGGGTGGAAGCAGAGCCGCAGCTGGACTGTGGTGGGGCATGGCAGCTAGGGGCCTTGCCCCCAGCCTTGGCCCAGGAATGTAGCCACGGCTAACGGCTGGGGCCAGCGCTGGTCCAGGAGCAGAGCTGTGCTGAGGTTGGGAATGGGTCCAGGTGCAGGACTGGGAGCCAGGGATGCAACTGGAGGCAGGATCGGTGCAGAGCAGGGGCAGGGAGGGGCTGGATGGCATTTCCCCCCCACCCCCATGGGGGAGGGGGCTGGCCTGGGCTCCACTGCACCACCCCCCAAAAATGTTCCTCCACACTCCTCTAGGGGGGCACTCCCCATACTTTGGGGACCTCTGCACTACAGACTCCGGGTTCAGATTTTCAGAGGTATTCAGGAGCCTAAAGATGAAAATAGGCGCCTAGTGAGATTTTCAAAAGCACTTAAGCAGGTTAGGTGCCTGATTACCTTTGAAGATCTGTCCATTAGTTCTTTTCCTGTCCCCAGAAAGTGAAACACAAACAAACAGTCTTGCGGGGAGAACCAGGGTTTATGTTTATATCATTTGTCTTACGTTTTTCTTGTAACAGCATTTCTGTAGTTACAGATCAGAATGCTCCTCTGCCCAGACTATTTTTTCTTTCCTCCATCCCATCCCCCTGGCACACTGCCAAACCAGCCCCAGTGGTTCTTGGATCCTACTTTCATTAGAAGCAGAGACTGTCCTACAACTGTGTCCAGTTTCAGGTATCCTGTGTTTCAAATCAGTTATGGAGGTCACCACGCAGCTCTAGGAACAGTATGTTCTGCCATTAATGCTGTGCAGATGGTTATGAAGTGAGTTTTCTCCCTGCCCCTCACCTCTCCAGTCTGTCTGCCCTCTCCCATGGCAGTGACAGGCATGAGTTTAAACTGCTTACTTAACAGAAAGCTTAGATTGAGATCTTGAGGTGTTACCCTAACAGAGCACAGGCACACCTAGTGCTACATAGGTGCCAAATGTTATTCTGTATTTTGTTAATTGCCAAGTTTACAATAAGATCGTTCCTGCCCTGAAGAACTTGCACTGTATTAGACAAGACTAAACATGGGACAGGACAATAAGGAAGGGTGTGGAGACATCATTGGCAGTGGTACCAATGCAGGAAGGGGAGGGGAAAAAAAAAAGTTAAGGAGATGGTTGAAAGGAGAGGTCCTGGTCAGCAAACAGTGGGAGGCAGTTCCAGGCTTTGGAAGAGGGGAAATAATAGGGCCTAGACTGCAAGTGTTTGGAACCATTTGGCAGTTAGGGGAAAGGGACCTTATTTACAGCACAAGGTACTCACTCTTCAGGTGCTCCCCTGCCCCAGACAATAGGTAGTAGAAGATATGAAAGGTTCGCTCCTCTTTGGCTTGACGGATTGCACGTGATTTCTCCAAGAGATCTTTATAGAGTAAAGGAACAGCAGAGAGACTAACAAGTAACTTTCCATTCTACTCTCATCTGAGAAAAAAAAGAGGTTCTATTTGGTGTCAGTGCCCTTCAAGTTGGTTGGCGTGACAGGTGGTTTAGTGTTCTGCCTTGACCTTTCAAAGATTTGGGTAAGTGCCATAGGCTGACAGCAACACACCCTTCCACAACCTCAGTGGCTGATTAAGTTTAAGATGCGCTTCTGGACTCGTGAGTTAATCCTCATTTTAAGGGTAGGACCGGGATGCAAGACTAAGTTGTGAATAAAAGGGAGGAAAGACATTTGCCACATTTCTCATATACCCTGGTTAAAACATGAAAGGCTCATGGAATCCCAAGTCTACTCAGCATGTCACGGCTTAAAATGCCACTATCCCATAACATTACAATTATTTCATCCAGAAGGGATTCTTGATCTAACCCCAAACATAGGTTCTGAAATGCTGGACCATTTAAATAAAGAGATTCCCTTTTCACTTGCAGACGAAACAAGAGATCTTAACAGGGATCTCTCTAGCCTAAGACGACAGGTGCCGACAGAAGTCTAGGGAGCCCTCTGACTTCATTGCTGTTGAGGTGGAAGAGACTATTTGGCTGTATATAATTAGGTAGGTAGATATGCATGTTCCCATTCCCCACACCCTGTAAATTATTTCTATTAAATTGTTCCGTGCAAAGGATACAAGTCTCAATATTGGCTCCCACAATGTAGCCATTGACATCAAAGTTGATTCTGATGAACTTGCCCTGAGAAAGAGATTAGCAGAAATATTAGTGTTCTTATGCTATCACAGCTAGAGCAAAATGGTAGAGGACCCAATATAGGTCTTTCAGCTCCAAACAACATAATTAACAGCTAAGACAAGTTTTAAACAGACCACAAGCCCAGCCAGCTCACAACACTCCCTGATTATGAAGCAATTTAACATCCGTGACACCATAAATTACTCCTATGAGAAAGGTCCATCAAATTACATGGTTTCAGATTGCCTTGGCATCAGGAAACATGTTAAGTTTCAATCTGAAGTGGATCCCCTCCACCTCAGTTCCAGGTGCCATAAATAGACACAGCATTCTAGATTGACCACCACCACAGCTCAACCACTCTTCAACCATTTACACTTCAACTTGGTTTCAAGTGTAGCTTCCCCATCCCTTAGAAGCTTTCTACTGCCCCTCTAGAATTAATGCAATATGGGTCACTAATCTCTCCTCGGGAGAAAACTGAATTTGATAGACAAACAATGGCACATGGAGCCCTGGGAAAGGTTCAACATCTTGCATTCCAGCATCTTCAATCCCATCAGTCCTTTGTGGATAATCCAGTGACAAGTGAAAACTGTGTCCCAGTTTCACTCAAGAAAAGCAAGTTACAGAAAAGAATATCCCAGGACTGCAGATCAGGCACAAAAGTAAAGCAAGACTCCTACAACTCATTCAACTAGTGGCTTCTCCCCTCTGGAACACTGGGGACACCAGAACTCATGCAGGACAACAATACTCACAAATCTTGAGGAGTTGTCATTCTTCACTGTCTTGGCATTTCCAAAAGCCTCCAGGATAGGGTTAGCCTGAAGCAATTGCCTCTCAAGCTCTCCCTAGACAGAAAACCAAAAAGCGGATGAAGACAACAGCTTTTAACACCTTAGCCTAGAGGGTCCAGGTTTCATCTCACATCAGCTTAGCATCTATGTAGAGAAGCCACATTAGATTTTTGGAAATATTCCCCCAAACATTTTAGGGTGCCACTGATTCTTTTGGCAAGACTGAGTTCATTTCAGTATGAAGAAATATTTTCTCCTCTCCAACCAGTCAGCATCAGTGCAATACTTACCTCTTCTGGTGCTGGATTCCAGTTACCAGTAGGCAGCCCTGTAAGCTTCCCTGCCTAAGGCACATCCCCGAGGCTTTCTGGGGGCAATGAGAAAGGAATGTTCTTCCCCCAGGTCACACCCACATCCCAGCAGCACCCTGTCTCCCAGGCGGAAGAATAAAGCAAACCTGGCTTTCAGTTGGGAGGGAGCCCTGGATTCTGCACAGGATGAGCTCACCAGTTACAGAAGATCAGAACACAAATCAGTTTTTGTGGGTGTCACGGAGTGTAGGGGAGTCAGGGCCCTGCACCTTTCACTTCCTGCAATTCACCGTGACTCTCAGCCAGCCAGTAAAACAGAAGGTTTATTAGATGACAGGAACACAGTCCCAAGCAGGGGCTTGTAGGTACAACCAGGACCCCTCAACCAGGTCCCTCTGGGGGGCAAAGATCTTAGATCCCAGACTTGGTGTTCCCTGCTTCTTCCCAGACAGCCCAAAACTGAAACCGAAAAACCCTCCAGCAGGTTCTCTCCCCCTCTTTCTCTCCCCTTCTCCCTTTGTCCAGTTTCCCAGGCAAAGGTGTCAGTTCGCCCCACCCCACTTCCTGGCTCAGGTACCATCCTTCACCTAAAGTCATCCCCTGCTCTCCCATACCCCATGCAGACAGTTCCAGTAAAACTAAACAGATGTTCCCAGGTCAACCCACCCCGCTCCCTACTGCGTCACAGTGGGGTTTGGGGAGAATAATCTTTGCTTACACTGAGGCTCTCATCTCTACACAGACCAGCAAAAGTTTCCTCTGTGGGGATGTAACAAAAGGCAGCCACTGGTATTGGAGTCAAACTGTTTTATCCGCTGTCTTCCCACTTCCACACACTCCTCCTCCCCACAGGCAACAGAGTTCCAGGGTGGAGAGACCAGCCAGAACTGCTGTCCCTACTAAGTGCTCAATCTCTGGAGCATATACACATGTTCCAGACATCTGTAGGTGGTTCCTTGAACTGACTGTCCCTTCTCTGTGCTGGAAGTAGGGAGTCCCATGTATTTCAAAATTAGCCAAATGCAAAAAACACTCCATCCTACATACTGAAATTGACAAATGGGTTAAGGTTTCTCCTTGTAGTAGTGGAGAGTAAGCCTTCAGGACTTCCTGATGCATGGAAACAGAGCCCAACGTTTTTGCCCATGAATGCTGATCCCAGAAACTAGATTGTAGAGGGTGTGTTTACATGACAAAAAAAAGTACTTTTACAGCTCCTTTCATTCTCAAAGTGCATTTATAAACATTAGTCAATCCTCATTTGTCTCTAGAGGTGGATAAAATAAATATTCCCATTAATGATGGTAAAAATTAGGCAGAGATATGAAGTGACTTGCCCAATGTTAAAATCTGGAATTAGAACCCTGGCATTTCTACTTCTTACTGCTGGGTTCAGGTCACAACTCTCCTTTACAAGCCTGAAGTACAGAGTCAATCATTTCTATTAGTCTGCAGAGTTACACACAGAAGAGACAGCCACAATTAAGTTTTTATTCACTTTGTCACAAGTGCACATAAGATGTTTAGTTACAGGAAGGAATAGACTGGGACAGCAGCCATCCATCCCATAAGGCATGGGTAGGCAACCTGCGGCACGCGAGCTGATTTTCAGTGGCACTCACACTGCCTGGGTCCTGGCCACCGGTCCGGGGGGCTCTGCATTTTATTTTAATTTTAAACGAAGCTTCTTAAATATTTTAAAACCCTTATTTTTTACTTTACATACAATAGTTTAGTTATATATTATAGACTTATAGAAAGAGACCATCTAAAAACGTTAAAATGTATTACTGGCATGCAAAACCTTAAATTAGAGTGAATAAATGAAGACTTGGCATACCACTTCTGAAAGGTTGCCGACCCCTGCCATAAGGTCACACTTGGCTGTGCTAAGAAGAAAACCTCAAAACTTGCTATAAAAAGTCTGTCAGTAATTTTGCATGTCTCCTGCTATTCTGAAACGTGTGAGCTGCAACACCCACGCCTACTCTCCAACAGTTTCCATTCTGTCCAGTGATCCTGCAATGAAGTCCTAATCCTGTTTGTGACTGCAATCTGTTACTATGGAAATGAGTGATGTCACAAATTCAACATTACAACCTCACTGCAGGACCATGGGTAAAGATCAAAAGACTATTCAGAAGAAAAAAGCAGTTAGACTTTGGTATTAAATGGATTTAAATTATTCAGCTAAAAAAAAATTCAAACCGGCAAGGCCAAATTTAGCTGCACAAGAACTGGAAAGTGACAGTTAAGAGTCTCACAGCAACATGTGCATTGTGGGCAAGTTAATTCCTTCATGTTTTTTAACCTCAAGAATGAAGGGTGCAATTAGTGACACATGGAAGTTGGTGGAGTCAGAAGCAAGGAGAAGGGGAGGGCTAGGATAGCAGGATCTAGTGGGTAAGGAGACCCACAATAGTAGTAGGCATGTAGCATGTCAGCTGCCTGTAAACAGGTCACAGTGGTAAGCGGGGACTGGGAGGGGTGGGGGGGCATGGGGTGAGAGGAATAGGGAAAAAGGCTAAAGTTAAGCAAATCAGAGACTAATCATGGGAACCAGCTTGGTAGAATGTTGCAGTGCAGCAGGAATACCAAATCTTTTGCAGAAGCAAGTTCTCAGTATGCTACTATAATCCTGCATCTGATTAAAGGGTTGATGTTACCATGAAAGCATTAGCTCCTTTCCTCACTGATGTATGAATATGTAACCTGAACATTGTCTTAGTGTTAGTTTTAAGTAGAAAAAAAGTGTGCTTTTGATGTTGGTATTTAAGTAGTCCATGTAGGGTTTCAGGTCATACTTCACAGGAGGAAGCAGCATTCACACCTCTGCAGCCATTGTTTGACTGAAGACTGTTTTTGCATGGCCCATTAGCCAGGTAGATGCAGCAGCATACTGAGGACTATCTTTCCAATAGGAAAAACTTTAAGCTACAAAACCTTACAATTTGCAGAATTCAGCACTAACTGCTAAGATCCTGTAATTAAGACACTGCCAACCTTTCTGTACCTGTAGTTGCAGGTCCTGAGCCGATTTTTAAACAATTTTAAAAAAGATTCTGTATGCATTCGAGATGGATACAACGTCCCCCTCCCTCCCGTGCAAACTGTTGCAGTACCAGCTTCTAGGTCTGCTTGCTAGCCTACAGTGGCAATGTGCAGCTGGGCCATTAGCACCCCCCCCCTCCGTGACTTCATATCAGTTTAAGTTACCAACCTCTTTGATGCCCACTGAAAACTCAGAATTTCTCCTCATATACTCCCAACGTCTAAGAGATTCTTTCCAAAGGAGGAGCCATATGCCAAAAATAGGAACCTTGCCAGTCCCATGTTTAAAAATAAAAATCATGAGGCAAGCCTCTAAAGATCAGGAGATTAAGTTAATCATTCAATTTAAAAAATAAGTTTTGGTTTCTTTTTATTTTCTTTCTGGTTTTTGAGCCTTTATGGTTCACAATTGCAAGCTTTTCTCTACAACCA
Source organism: Gopherus flavomarginatus (assembly GCF_025201925.1). NCBI lineage: Eukaryota > Metazoa > Chordata > Testudines > Testudinidae > Gopherus > Gopherus flavomarginatus. The sequence goes on along the minus strand of NC_066617.1, from coordinate 101,134,551 downwards.
TGAGAGCTACAAACTTTCTTTAAAACTAGGAAAAACAATTCCAGCAGCTGAAACTTTAAGAAAACAGCACCAGGCACCACATCACTCATTATAAAAAAACTTCCAGAGTTGCAACATGGCATTTGCATTTCTGATTGCAAAAAGTTATAATTTTAGTTTTGAAACTAGTACTCTACTCTATGATTCGAGACAGGTGAAGTGAGGTAGACAGCAAACATGGAAAGCTTCAATCACAACTCACTTGCCTCATTCCCCAATACACAGATATTTTAATGGAATGCTCTATGCCCTAAATGCAGCCTCACCTTGCCTAGTAGCACTTACCACTACAAATGCAGTGAATTATGTTGGGGGAAAAAATCACCTAACACATTAATCATTGCTTTAGAATCCTTCCAAGTCAATAGAAATCAGTGGAAGGGGTGTCCCTCCCCACCCCCCACTGCAGCTGAGGGAAGGGCTTTAAAAAATCTGTTTTTGTTTGAAAAAGCAGGAAAAAGCAGAGACTTGCATTGTAAATTTAATCTCTTGATCAAAAGATAACAGAAATGCAAAAGGCTCTAGGCTATCAAATGTAACACCGTTACTGTATTACACTGCCAATGCAGGAGACCAAGATTCATGCTCCATCCTCAATCTAATGGTGCCAGCAGCGGGGCCTAATCTAGTGGCCTTGGGGGTTTGCACAAGCAGTCTGCAGACTTGTTCCCTTGGGTAGTGATAGGTCAGGGGTGGGTAAACTACGGCCCGCGGGTCACATCCAGCCCACCAGTCAATTTAATCCAGCCCTCCAGCTCCCGCTGGGGAGTGGAGTCTGGGGCTTGTCCTGCTTTGGCGCACCAGCCAGGAAGTGGGGTCGGGGGCCACTTGGCACACGCGTGCCACCACACCGCACGGCTCCCGGAAGCGGCAGCACATCCCCCCCTCCGGCTCTTACATTTAAGGGCAGCCAGGGGGCTCCGCGTACTGCCTCCGGACCAAGCACCAACCTGGCAGCTCCCATTGGCTGGGAACTGCGGCCAATGGGACCTGCAGGGGCAGATCCAGCAGACGGGGAGGCCCCAGCAGAGGCACCTGGCCACACAGGAGCCAGAGGAGGCACATGCCACTGCTTCAGGTAAGTGCTGCCCGGAGCCTCCATCCCTGAGCCCCTCCCATGCCTCAACCCCCTGTCCCAGCCCTGATCCCCTCCTGTCCTCCAAACCTCTCAACCCCAGCCTGGAGCACCCTCCTGTACCCTAAGCCCCTCATCCTCAGCCCCACCCCAAAGCCTGCACTCTGCCCCCTCCCGCACCCTGAACTCTGCATTTCTGTCCCACCCCAGAGCCCCCTCCCCCCTAGCCAAAGCCCTCACCCCCTCCTGCACCCCAACCCCAATTTCATGAGTATTCATGGCCTGCCATACAATTTCCATACCCAGATGTGGCCCTCAGGCCAAAAAGTTTGCCCAGCCCTGTGACAGGTGAACAGATGTCTCAAAGTTACTATACTAATCTGTAGACAACCTGAGTTGGAATCCAGAGCCAGGCCTAGGGAGCGTGAAGGTCAGCCAGGCTGCAGAGACCGCTCATTACCATCTAACATTAAGGATCCTGAATAGTTCTAATCCTCATTGGTGGCTCCATGTTGGTTACCAGCCTTACCAGAGTTACAAAATGAGCTGCAGGATTCCTTAAGAGAACCTTCCAAATGGAGCTTGAACTCAGAAGTCATGAATTAAGCCCAGCTAAAAGGCTGGTTTATACTGTAACCAGATCCTTGGTCTGTTTAGATGACTGAAGTTTCACTTGAGAATAAGCAGCGGAAGAATGCTTAACTCCCCATCCCATGATCCTTCCCCCCAAAACACACACATGCCAAGAAAAAAAATAAAAACAAAATTGTTTCTAAATACAGCTACTGACAGCCCATGGCAAAAGGTTTTGTAGATCTCAGTGTCTGGCACATGGAAGGCTAGGTTTTCATTTTGATCCCAGAAACCACTCATTAGAATGGTGTGCTTACACATACATACACATCTGCATGCAAAGAGTATCCTTTTCATGTATCCTATACACACACACGCAGAGCATGGCTATTGTTAAGTCACTAAGAGGAGGTTTTTACATAGAGATATTGAAGATCCGCTTGGCATCTGGGTTTCATTATAAAGCTCAGAAGTTAACTGCATTTCCCATGTGTGCACCTCTGACTAACAAGCTCATTTTGTTGGAACATCCAGTACACTCAGGGCAGCAGCTTCCTGACCTTTCCCAGCAACTGCACTCACAGCTAACTTGCTCTGGTGGAAGGCTAGACAGCCAGTCAACTCCAACTGGTTAGGAACACCATGCACACCGGAGGCTCTATATGCAGTTCTCGGAAAGCCAGGTTCAGTTCAACTCCCCTTGGTTAGTTCACTATATAGGAATAGTTTCTCAAGAGTGCACTTGCGAAGTTCTACAAGCGAGACCTTGAGTGCAGACTAGATGAGTGAACTTGACATATCTCTAACTGACAGCATCTCACAAAAGGTTACTGTGCATGACAAAAACAGAACTGTGAGTTGTCTATGGGACTGTTCTAGCTGCAGAAAGTGACACTGGTGTGAAGTGAAAAGGTGCTCAAATCGCACAAAGGGACAAAACGCATTCCTGGTGCAGAACGTGCAGTAAACGTGCAGCTCACCTAAGAGGACACAACTGATGAGTTCGGTCATAATCCATCAAGGGGAGAGGGAGGGGAAAAAAAAAATAAGTGAGACAACTAAAGAGACCCTTGATCTAATGTATTTAGATACTTTTCACCCATTTAAAAATTCTGTTATAGTTTCAGTCAAGTCTTCAGCTCATATCTATGAACCTCTCCAAATTGCAGACTGTGCTTATAGAGCAGACTTCACAATCAGTCCCAAGATACAGAGGAGTAGAATAAAGGAGACCACGTCTCCAGGATCGCTTAAGTTGCTTGGATTGGTCACGAATTATATGAGTGAGTCGGAAGACTAATATGTGATTGTTTGTAAACTGTACCCCTAAACACACCCACCTATGAAACCAAGACACTGAAAAACTGGTGTATCTCCACTGAAATTAATGGAATTATGGGAGAGAATAATGGCCCCTGACTTGTGGGGTGTCTGGAGCCATGACAATTTTGCATGTAGCTTTATAGTTCATTGTCTCCTGACTCCCCTATACCCAAGTTGGTAGCTAGTGTTTATTCAGCCAGTATTAACCAAGGTATCTCCGAGTGTACCATGGCTTGTAGGTGCTCAGCATGACAGTGCAGCTTCCTTGTAGTAAACACAGGCACTTACCTGGTCTTTTTTACTCTTGTGAGAGGAAGCAACATGAGCCAAATATTGAATGACCTTCTTGGTATTCTCTGTCTTACCAGCTCCCGATTCACCTCTGCAAAGACAGAGCCTGGGATTCATTCAAGAACAAGATGGGGGAAATGCATTCACATTTTTAAACCCAATATGCTTTTCAGCTGACCACAGTGCTTTTAGTTGCATTCTTGCTATTAAACATTGATTTGAGATACTTGTCCTAACAGAGAACCTGAACACATTAAGTGAACAGTAGAGCAACCAGTACCATGCTCTAGTCCTTTTGCTCAGCCAGTTTCTTGTGACTGGGGGGGGCGGAGGGGGGAGGAGGAAATTTTGCTTTCCAGTCACTTGGCAGCCTTCACATGCAAGTGGTTGAGGAATAATTGGGGGGGGGAGGGGTGGAGACACAAAGGCAGTTAAGTGAATTCCTTAAAAGGAATTCCCCTAAGCAAAGATCTGTAGTTAACTCCTTCAGAAGCAGAACTTAACAGGGTTTGGGGGAATCAGTCTTACTTTTAGGCTCGGAAGAGGAAACTGCAATGTTGAGTAGGCACATTATTCCCTACAACCTCAACCTAGATAGCACGAATGAGAGCACATGGCTATTGCCTTCCTAGCTGCATTGTTGACTGTATATACACACACACCACTGCTACCCCAGGTCTTCCAGAGTCCTTTCCAAGCATCAATAAAGTAACATCTCTACTAGGGAATCACCTTAAGATCACCTATTTCCTGCTCCTTCATGCCAGAGAATCATTGTGCAGAAAGAGGGGAGATGTGGGCAGGGAAGGGATGCTAATAGTAGGATTTAAACAGGCAAATGTTCCCTAGCCTCTACACTATCATGTGACATACTGACTCCAGTAAACCCCCAATTAAGCCCTCCAGCAGGATTTTAACAAGAGCAGACAGCAAGACAAGCTGAAAAACGTAAATACTCACGTGCACAGAATGGACTGATCCTCTCGATCTGAAATATAAGAAACACAGGATCAGACAGGCCAAAACTCACTTCTGCCTACACCACAAAAGCTATTAAGTCCAGAGGGTATGCTGGCACTCCCCAAAACATGGAGAGCAGAAGCCACTAAGCACCCTCATGCAAGTGTCTTCAGAAGACTGACCAGTCACCTCTAAACCTTGGTATAGTTCCTCCCCTCTCCCCAAGAGAACTGGATAAATTCATGGAGGTTAAGTCCATTATTGGATATTAGCCAGGATGGCTAAGGAATGGTGTCCCTAGCCTCTGTGTGTCAGAGGGTGGAGATGGATGGCAGAAGAGAGATCATTTGATCATTGCCTGTTGGGTTCACTCTCTCTGGGGCACCTGGCATTGGCCACTGGAGGTAGACAGGATACTGGGCTAGAGGGACCTTTGGTCTGACCCAGTAAGGCCATTCTTATGCTAAGTCCTAAAGGTAGCACCATCATCATTTTAGTTTCACCTGTCCAGATGTATCTGTAGTTCAACACAAAACAAGATAATTGTTATTTTGCTTTTTCCAGGGTGTGAATAGAAACCCCTCCTCCCGATTTGTTCCTGTGCTCAAATGCAGAATACACCATGCAACTCAAACCCTGCCACAAGGCTATTGCGGATGTTGACCTGTCCGTTAAAGCAAGGGAGGCCAAAGCATTGACTACAGCTTTAGCTGAGATGGGGATGCTAGAGTGAAAAAAGAAGTGGCTCAAGGTTTTTGCTTTAACCATTTCTTATGTGGCAAGTTCAGGATTGAGGCACTGTACTACTACACACAAAAGCCCTCCACATTAAAAGAACATTAAGGTTGCAAGGTCAAATACAGGAAGTACCAGAATTAAGGTCAACCATAAACCCAAATTTAGATCCCTTGCGTATATGCACTGAGTATTCAATTACATGAACAAATACCATCCTCGCTCTCCCTCACACACCCACCCACACCCTTTCTGCCTCATTCAGTCCAGAATGGATGGTGCTCACTGAATGGATAACTATAACATTTCAGTATGTGGCTGCACGTATTATTTACTGAACACCATCCAAACCCAACTATTAGTGTTTAGGCTTTACTATGGTGCTGTCATAGCATCTTAGATTTTTAAAAACCATTAGTGAATATATCTTCACAAACACCCCTATGTCCCAGCCTCTTCCCTTTCCTCTCCCTCAACCCCCGTTTCTACCTTCCTTCCCTGGCTCCTGTTCAAGGTTTCCCCTGCATCCCTACCAGTCCTATCCTCCCCTTACATGGTTCCTACCATTCCTATCCCCATATCCACTTCCTACTATTATCCCCCCCCCCCCATTCCTAACTCCACCCAGCCTGCTCTCTCTCCCCCCAGCTCCTATCCTTCCCCCCGCTCCACTACCCTAGTATTTAATCACTTTCCCCTCTTCTGTTCCTAATTCAGGTAGCTTCCTCCTCCATGCTGGCTGGGTATCAGTAGGGGGAGACAGCACAGGACAGAGTTTCCATGCTCAGTTGGAGCCCAGTGCCATGGTGGCTCCTAGTAGTCAGGAGTAGCAATTGCAGGGAGAGTCCTAGCCCAGGAATGGAAGATGCTCAGTTACTGTGGGGACAGCATTACTGCTTCTGTGAAGTCAGGCTTCACACGGGAGCTATGGGGATGCAGTATGCTCTGTGTAGATTGAATCTTCAAGGATTTAGCTGCCAATCAAGTCTCTGAGCATGATGTGCAGAGATTTTCAGATACTCTGAATTAACCCAAGTTCATAGAGGTTAAGAGCAGAAGGGATTATTAGGTCTAGTCTGACCTTTTAATATAGGCCATTCTGTTTCATAGAACAGAATATCAGGATTGGGAGGGACCCTCAGGAGGTCATCTAGTCCAACCCCCTGCTCAAAGTAGGGCCAATCCCCAGACAGATTTTTACCTCAGTTCCCTAAATGGCCCCCTCAAGGATTGAACTCACAACCCTGGATTTAGCAGGCCAATGTTCAAACCACTGAGCTATCCCTCCACCTTGTTACCCATATATTTAGCCAATAAAACTTTTTGACGAGAACTTCCAGAAAGACATCCAGTCATTATTTGAAGACATCACGAAATGGAGAATCCACAAATTCCCCTGATATATGTTCCAGTGCTTAAACAACCTGTTAAATTTGTGCCTCTATTTCTAATTTGTCTGGCTTCAGCTTCCAGCCATTTGTTTTCGTTATGCCTTTCTCAAGCAAACTAAAGTGCTCTACAGTACCTAGTATTTTCTCCCCTTGTACACGGTAATCAAGTCATCTCTCAATTTTATTTTTGAGAGATAAACAAACAGATTGCATTCTAAGTGTCACTGTAAGGCATTTTCTCCAGCCCTCAGATATTCTGTGGCTCTTTACTGCACCCTCTCCAGTTTTTCAATATCCTTTTAAAAATTTTGACACCAGCCCTCTGGTCAGTATTCCAGTACCAGCTTCACCAATGCCATACACAGAGGTTTAAAAACAAACAAACAAACAAAACAATACATACATAACTTTCTTACTCCTGGTTATACATCCAAGGATCTAGCCCTTTCCTGTAAAAATTCACCCAAAGGCAAAAGGCACATCAGATACCAGGACAATCACCTCAGGCAAATTTCAGGTCTCTGCTTTAAAACATGGAAGTGGTAGGGCTTCTTAATGAAACTGTTGCAAGAGGTTTGTGAGTTTTTTTTTTTAAACTAGTCAAAAATGTATTTTCCCCTGATCTTGTCCATGGAAGTGACAACCATTTTACTGAAACTTGCCAAAAATATTTAGTGCAAGGCAGACACTGGGCATGGAAAGTCTCTGCCTAAATGGCTTAAGTCATAAAAGAAAAGAAAATAGGGTCTTAAAATTAAGCATCTGGCAACCTTAACTATAGATGTTACTACCTATAATGAAGTGGCAGACTCTTCAGTCACTGAAGACTTAAGATATGTTCAATGTAGTTCTTTAAGAAATCCACAGCTGAATGACAGGTATAAAGACAGACTTCTAAGCAGTTCAGAAGGCCACACCCATTAAGGTCTCCAGTCGGTCAATGGATCACCAAGGCGCGCGCCAGGATTCTGCATGACTGGGCACTTGGAGGGTGCATTGGGGAATAACTAATGATTCATCTGCACATAGCCCCAGGTGTTGTATTCAGTAGGGCGGACACCTGGCTGGTTTTGCAGCACATTCATATGTAGCTATGGCCTTTTGAAAAATTGACTAATGATGAGCAGCTCACCGGCCGGAAAAGCTTACACTCTCATTTGGGTACTTGGGGGCTCATGTAGGAAGCACATTTGAGACAAAAAGGTAACTTCCCTATCCTTCATGATAAAACACTGGCAAACAGCAATACACGCCAGATGTCAAACAGAACAAAGATGATGGACACTAGAATTAAACATACACAAATCAAATGCCCTGGCTGACACTATCTAGAACAGCAGTTCTCAGACTGTGGGTCAGGACCCCAAAGTGGGTCATGATCACATTTTAAGGGGGTTGCCTAGACCAGCATTAGACTCACTGGGACCTGGGGCTGAAGCAGAAGCCTGAGTGCTTTAGCTCTGGGCAGTGGGGCTCAGGCTCTCCCTCCTCCCCCTGGGTCACGTAGTAATTTTTGTTGTCAGAAAGGGGTTGCAGTGCAATGAAGCTTGAAAACCGCTGGTCTAGAAGAATGTTTTAGAATCTCATATGAGAGAGGGAGGTGGCGACACAGCAGCAGTCTAGTTAATATCTTCCATAGGTGGATGGTAAGTAGAGTTTCTCCTTTTCACATCTTACTACAGAATTAGACATATCAATTGGTGAACATACAGGAAAAGCCCAAGACAATAAAGGTGGACCCTTTCAGTACTATGTTACCCCCTCCCATTTGCTTTTCCCATGACCAGCTGCAGCTGCGAGTCACCTCCCCTTTAAGTCATCAGGAATGTACCTGCGAGTGCAGGCAAGTCACAGCTATATGCAGATACTACCATAAAAGGAAACATTCCAGTTTGGAATTTAAGGAGAAATTCTTTACCAGCACTGCAAAACAGCCATCACTGGGATAGCTGGAATTCTTCTAATTGTGTGCAGACAGACTACTCAAAATGCTGTGCTGAGCCACAGGAAGTAGGATCCTAGCAGAAGACCAAAGAGAGTTGTTAAACTGCCACACAGGCAGCTCTTCTTAGAAGTTGTTCCAACTTAAGAGGCACTTACTCTAAATTCCAGGATGTTACATATTCCATACAACCCTCGGATCTTCCTTGCATAACCATGGCCAAAGTCAAACTTCAGTTGCCAGAACTAGAGGGACTCATTTTCTTAGAGGCCCACCTCCCACATCTCCAAAACTGGTGGCACATGCAAGTTACTCATACTGGGTACCCACAACTTCAATTGTTTACTATAGGGCAAGCAAAAAAGTAATTGAAAACAATCTGCTTTTCAGACAGTCACTCCTCTGAATTACATATTTAATAAGTAAACCAACAGTCTAATTGCAGCAACAATTCTGTACTTCAGACCAGCTGGCAAAGAAATATTTCTATCTAAGCTTTATTTAGTTATTACCACAGTATCAGAGTACTTGCAAACAAAAAGTAATCTCAAGGATCCAGAAAGTAGTTCAGCCTTCAAATTCAAGGTGTAGAGTAATACTCTGTAACTACATATTACATACTTTTTTTTGCCTATGCAAAACACTAAACCATTCTTAACCTCTGTAATCCCCAGATAGAGTACGTTTAGGTTGGTTCCATGATCTGAAAGCATTTGCACAAAAATAACTTTTGACTTGATGATTTTTACAAGCGATGTATGTAAAAATAATCTATGTAACATTGTACTGTGAGATAGCAAATGGACTGTACGAGTTCTGGAACTGTTTTTGCATATGCTAGTACAATAGGCAAGTGGCTACAACCCCAGCTCAGGTGGCTTTGGGAGTAGGGAGGAAGAGAAATTAGAAGGCTAGAACAGAACACTCAGTTTGCACTAAGCATCTTAGTTACAGAACATCCTAAAAGGCCTTTATCATCCACTTCCTCTGCATGAGCAACTCCGATTTTGAGCCTGTACATCTCCATAAAAGGAGAAGTAATATAGCTTTCACACAATGGTGACATCATCTTTCCAGCTAAGAGGAAGTGTATCTGAAAGGCAAAGGCTTGGCTTGCAATCCCCAGCCTATAGCTGACTCATTAAGGCAAAAAGCTTAACTATTGCTAGATGGTACCGCCCACCTCCTAACCACTGAACATAATGTCTGGCAGGAGAGAGGCCAGAGAAAATGCCTAGTCCTCTTGGTTTCAGTTACTAAAATGCTCCTCTGATACTGCTGCTAGTACATGCCGTCCAATTTAAGCAACTGACTGGCTGACCAAAAGAGGATCGAGCCGAAGAGAGAGAGAGCGTGCGCGCGCAGGACTGATTTAGCCTTAAATGAAAAAGCATTTCAGTCAAGCATCCTCTTCACACACACCCCTGACTTTACTATGTAAAGTTATTACACCCTTTGCCTCACACACAAAGCAGGCTCCTTAACGGCTCTATTCAGTGGCCTTATCAACACTTGCATTTTAATTCAAGTTTCTCCCCACAAGGAGTCAGTTGATGCTCACTGTCACAGAGGTGTATTTTGCAGTGTAAATGTACCCTGAAGTACTGAAGCTTTGGATACAAATACACCTCTAACTCGATATAACACTGTCCTCGGGAGCCAAAAAAAAAATCTTACCACATAAGTGAAACCGCATTATATTGAACTTGCTTTGATCCACTGGACTGTGCAGCCCCGCTCCCCGAAGCACTGCTTTACTGCATTATATCTGAATTCATGTTATATTGGGTAACATTATAACGAGGTAGAGGTGTAATAAAATTTTATCTTAAAGGGAGGAATGCCCCGAGATATTCTAAACTGCACTAGGACAACTTTAGGTTCTAGACATATATGTAACCTCTTCAGATTCTATAGAGAGTCTTACCAGAGCTGTGCAGAAGCTTCCTTTTTAAAAGAGGACACCATTGCATGTGGTTCACTAAGAGGCACAAAGAGGGTGGGAAAAATAGCCTGTCAAACTGGATTGGAGGAGAGCTAAACTGATCAAGTAATGTCACTCTCAAACTCTAGAAGTGCCACATGTAATGTCAGTCAAAGAAAATACTGTAGTGGCCCCTCCATGGATTTGAATAAATTATGATCAATCAATCCATTGCTGGGAATGCCAGCACAGACCGACCACTGATATTTGAACATGCATGCCATCTAGACATGCTGCAAGCAGGGTTAGAAGCACCGTGGTTAAAAAGCCAGCAGACAGTCTCTTAGCATTCCAACTGGGAAGAAATTTGGAAGTAAAATGTTAGTGTAGACAGAGTCGAAATCCAAGATCCCAAACCAGAATTAACATGAAGGTGGCCTTGGACAAGAATAGCAACAGAACTTCTAGGAATGGACGAGGAAAGAATCAGCTGAAGTGAAGTCTCAGCTTCATGCTATCTGAAGCTGAAAGATTTGCATGAAAAAGTTATATACACAAGTTCTTCCATCTATTGACGAAAACATCAAGGTTATTTCCCAAGTCATTCTTGGACCAGAACCCAGATCCCCTCCTCCAGCATTCCATGTCTGAATTTGGAAACAAAATTAGAAAATAAGTCTACCTGCAATTTTAGGTTACACAAACGTTTGAGTTCTGAAAGGAAAAAAAAAAAAAAAAAAAAAAAAAAAAAAACTAGTATGCATGCTCCTGTGCTCATGGTGCCAATACAGTATTCAGCAGAGGAGCTGACAATCTGGGCTAGAGGGCCACAAACTGGCTAAAACCCTTCAGCTTTGGTTGATAAGAACCAACCAGAAGGTGCGTGATAAGCAGCACAAACCAAATGAGTAAAGGATTTTCTATATTCTTTGGTCTAACAGAAATGGTGTTTCAAAGCAAAAAGATACTTGCAAATTAGTTAAAGATTACCGACTGCAATCAGAGAAGACAAACCATCTAAAAAAATTTAAGCTATGGAAATCAAAAGCGACATTAACCTTATCACCCAATGCAAGTGTAGACATCACTGAAAAGAAACAAACATTCTGTATGACAAGCAACCAAAACTTAACAGTGCCTCTTGCTTTGGATTATTGTAGAGCCCTGCAAAAATTGCTAAAGAAGTCACCTGTAGTTTTCCTTCCCTTTTAGTGGAAATTTAACTGGACCAGTCCATGCTGTAACACACACACCCACCCCTAAACCCCCCCCCCCCACTCAGTCTCCCATAACCCACAGTTCTGCTGCCACCTCTAGCAACTGAACGGCTACACAGCTGGTGGAGAACCAGTTCAGATATTTACTGCATAGCAGTTGCCAAGCATTAAGCATCCAGGGACATACAGGACAGAGCAGACAGTCCAGCACGTACAAGTCTGACACAAAAAAGATGAAATGCTGGTTCAGTCAGTCCAGTCAAACTAAGCAAAACCAGAAGTGTCCTGTTTACTCAAACTTAGAAAATATGTAAACATCTGAGAGTTATAAACTAAATAATTCATGCTCAAGTTCTATAATATCAGATCAAGGGGACTTGCTATTCCCTATGAAATGTAGCAACTGGGGAAAGGCCTCTGAAGAGCCTCAATCTCCATTCCCAGAGAGGGATAAGGGTGTTAATATTGAGTTTAAACACTTGTGATTTGATTAATCATAGATTTATTCAAATCCATGGAGGGGCCACTACAGTATTTTCTTTGACTGACATTACATGTGGCACTTCTAGAGTTTAAGAGAGTGACATTACTTGATCAGTTTAGCTCTCCTCCAATCCGGTTTGACAGGGTATTTTCCCCACCTACTTTTTGCCTCTTAGTGAGGCACATGCCACAGTGTCCCCTTTAAAAGAGAAGCTTCTGCACAGCTCTGGTAAGACTCCCTATAGAATCTTGAGGTTACATATACTTCTAGATCCTGCACTAGGACAACTTTAGTTTAGAATATCTCGGGGCATTTCTCCCCTTAAGATACATTATTTGTATCCAAAGCTTCAGTACTTCAGGATACATTTACACTGAAGAACATACCTTTGTGACAGTGAGCATCAACTGACTCTTGTTCACACTGGTGGGGGGGAGGGGGGGAAGAAAGCGAAGAGAGAAGAGTAATGTAGATGTTCCCATTTGGGCTCAGAGACCCAGAGAAGGGGATGGCTCTCAGAGCCTGAGCAGGAACATTTACATTGCTATTTTTAGCCCCATAGCACAAGCCCGAGTCAGTTGGCCCAGGCTCTAATACTCATTGCCATGGGTTTGGGTTTTTGTGCAGTGCAGATGTACCTTTAGAGGTTCCATTTCCTTTAGCCCTTAGATTGGCTAGCTCTCAAGTGACTACCAGCAGTAAACTGACTATTTAAGAATCACTGGGGGCTAATCTATGGAGATCAAGGCGTGTTTAATATGCTAAAAACCCAGCAATTGACTGCTGGCACATGTGGGAAACAGTCTCTGGGCTTGGCTACACTTGCAGGTGTGCAGTGCTGGGAGTTACAGCTGTCTTCATACAGCTGTGTAGGGAAAGCGCTGGAATGTGGCCACACTGACAGCTACCAGCGCTGCAGTGTGGCCACATTTGCAGTGGTGTTGGAAGTGGTACATTATGGGCAGCTATCCCACGGAGCACCTCGTCCCATTTTGGAGCCGTGGGTTGTGAGAAGGGGGCGGAGGGTGTGGGTCATTCTGCTTCCTGTCCCAACGCCCCATGATGCATCGCTTCACATCCCAGCAATCCCTGTTTTTTCCGTCCACGTTTGGTGCCATCTTGACTCTCAGTTTCTGTGCAGCACGATTTCTGTGGGAAATGGAGCTCGAACTGCTGAGGAGTATGCTGACGAGTCTCGCCAGCACATCAGCAGTTGATCTATTCCTTAAAAACCAAAGTGATGGAGTCCGATGATAATAGCGAGTCGCCTGACGCGTACGACACAAAATTGCTTCTGGCATTCACGGAAATGCTCAGCACCGTGGAACACCGCTTTTGGGCTTGGGAAACAAGCACTGAGTGGCGGGATCACATTGTCATGGAAGTCTGGGATGATGAGCTGTGGCTGCAGAACTTTCGGATGAGAAAAGCCACTTTCATGGGACTGTGTGCTGAGCTTGCCCCCACCCTGCGGTGCAAGGATACAAGATTAAGAGCTGCCCTGCCAGTGGAGAAGCAGGTGGCTATTGCAATCTGGAAGCTGGAAACTGCAGAAGCTACCCATCAGTCAGGAACCAGTTTGGAGTGGGAAAGTTGACCATTGGAAACGTGTTGATGCAAGTTTGCAGGGCCATTAGTCACATCCTGTTAAGAAGAACCGTGACTCTAGGGAACGTGCAGGACATTGTGGATGGCTTTGCACAAATGGGTTTCCCTAACTGTGGAGGGGTGACAGATGGGATGCATATTCCTATTCTGGTACCATTCCACCTAGCATCCGAGTACGTTAATCGGAAGGGGTATTTCTCTATGGTTCTCCAGGTGCTTGTGGATCACCGTGGGCATTTCATTGACATTAACACAGGCTGGCCTGGAAAGGTGCATGATGCATGCATTTTTCGGAACACTGGCCTGTTCAGAAAGCTGCAGGCTGGGACTTTTTTCCCAGACCGGAAAAATCACAGTAGGGGATGTTGAAATGCCCATTGTGATCCTTGGAGACCCAGCTTACCTATTAATGCCTTGGCTCATGAAACCGTATAATACAGGGAAGCTTGACAGGAGCAAGGATCGGTTCAGCTACGGGCTGAACTGGTGCTAAGTGACTGTGGAGTGTGCTTTTGACCGTTTAAAAGGACGCTGGAGATCTCTGTATGCGAAGCTAGACTTGGGGGGAAAGCAGCATCCCTGCTGTTATATCCACGTGCTGTACCCTCCATAATATTTGTGAAGGAAAGGGTGAAACAGTCAGGCATGGACTTCGAGGTTCAACAGCTGGAGGCTGAATTTGCACAGCCAGAGAACAGGGCTACTAGAGGCGCCCAGCACAGGGCTGCAAGGATTAGGGATGCCTTGAGGGAGGAATTTGAGGCTGAAAACCCAACCATAACGTTTGGTGCCTTGCACGGGAGTGAAGTGCAGTGGTTACAATGTTAATAGGAACCTTTTTTTCCTAAGCTGATTTGTAGTGCCTGTTTCTTTCCTGGGCTAAGGTATCTTTGACTTTCTGCAATAATAAAGACTGTTTTCAAAGCCAAGAATTCATTTATTGAAAAGAAAATAACTTTCTTGACAGACACACATTTTGGGAACCTAAAAGGGCAGGGGGGTGTGGTGGGGAACTGTACAGTCACAGGTTTGAATATGTCCTGTCTGGAGTGCTGTGCAATGACTGCTGCACTTCAGGATACCTATACTGCATGGTGATGGGGGTTGAGTGCAGAGGGTAAGGGTTGTAGATCTCAGGGCTGGTTGGTGACCATACAGGTGTTGAGGGCGGCTGGTGGTGGTAAGAACCTGGATGCTGGGGAACGGGGTTTGGAGCTGAGATTGAGGCACAAGGGAAAGAGCTTTGGGACAGGGGGGTGGTGCGGTAGTGCTCTGCCTGCATGGCTACAAGCACCTGAATAGAGTCCCCTTGGCACGCCAGGATGCTTATCAGCTGCTTTGTGCTTTTCTTCCTGGCCGCTGCGTTTCTCTGGCAGATCCTGCTTTCCCTTTCCCTCCAGTCCTGCACTTTGATTCTCTTTGGGAGAGTGATCCGTAACTGCTTGCAGCAGGTTGTCTTTTCTTTTTTGCGGCTTCTTCAGGAGGTTTTGGAGTCTTTGAGCTGTTGATAACACGGGCAGCCAAGAACTCAAGGTTGCTTGTGGAAAGGCAAAAGAAGGCAACACTTAACAGAGGCAGCATTGTTTATATCTCAGACAGTTATTCCCACACAGTGAAGGAGTTTACAATCTTCACATTAGCATAATTTTCCCACACTAAAGAGAGCACACATAACCCACAGGAGCCCCGAAATGGTAAGTAAGGGGGACTGATTGCTTCAGGGCTGTGCTGGGGTTTCTGTGCGTTGGGGAAAGCAAACAGCTGCAGGAGGCACCTACACTGAACACTCTCCCAACATTTTCCACAGGAGTTGATCCTGGAAGATCTCGCTGCTGCAGGTTACCTGGGAAGAGCGGGAGGGTCTTCTACAGCAATGCAGATTCTGCCCTGGCCCCTATGCAGCTTGCCTGTGTGCAGCAACAGTCCCCCCACCCCTCGCGGCACAGTGGCATGGACGTGTTAGCCTGACTGGGACAAGGACCACAGTGGCTCTCCCTATAAACTTGCGCAAGCGCATTCAGCCCAAGCATGGGCTAAAACTTTTGAAGAGATTACTGAGGCCGATTACTGCAACGTGATAGACCACATCAATGCGCTATTCCACATCTAGGCATGCATGCATGCATGCAGCCCTAACCCTCCCTCTTCTCCTGAAACATTTCCATCCTGAAAATAAAAGCTGCTTACCGGGAACCCGCTCCTCTGCTTGTCCTTCACCAAGTACTGGCTGCTGCGACTGGCTACCTTCCTCCTGGCTTGAGAAGAGCTCCTGGCTGCATACCTCCTGGGACTCCGAGGTGTCTCCCCCCACCCCAGTACCCTCACTTTCAGTTTCCTCCTCCTCCCCTGAAGTGTCCATCGTGGTCCTCGGATTGGCGGTGGGGTCACCCCAAGTATCGTGTCCAGCTCTTTGTAAAAACAGCAGGTTGTGGGAGCAGTGCCGGAGAGGCAGTTTCCTTCACTGGCTTTGCAATAGGCACTCCGCAGCTCCTTCACTTTAACCCTGCACTGCAGCGTGTCCCGGTCATGGCCCCTTTCCAGCATAGCCCTTGATATCTGCCCATAGGTGGTATAATTCCTATTGCTGGAGCGCAGCTGGGACTGCACAGCTTCCTTCCCCTAAACACTGATGAGGTCTAGCAACTTGCCATTGCTCCATGCTGGGGCTCGTTTGGCACGCGGAGGCATGGTCACCTGGAAAGATTCACTGATTGCACTCCACACCTGGCTGAGCAAACAGAAAGGGGATTTTTAAAATTCCCGGGGCATTTAAAGGGCAGGTCACCTCAGGCCAGGGCAGTAGAGTTCGAACTGATGAGCAGAGTGGCTGAACAAGCATTCTGGGATACCTCTGAATATCTCTGGAGGCCAACAACAGTGCTTTTGGTGGCCACACTGGCGAAGCAGCGCTGCATCACCAGCACTGCAGTCGTTATTCCCCAGGCAGATGTGGAGTACAGCCAGCGCTGTAGCCAGGGAGATACAGCGCTGGATGTGCCTTGCAAGTGTGGACGGTCAGGGAGTTGCAGCGCTGTAAAGCCACCACCAGCGCTGCAACTCTCCAGTGTAGCCAAGGCCTCTCCCTGCTATTTTTCTGCCTGCTGAAGTGAAACAAGCTGGCAGGGAGGGAATAGACAGAGCCAGACCTGAGAGGTGCATTGGAGCAAGAAGAGGGAGCACTCTAAGGAGAAGTTTTGAAGAAGCCATTAGGAATTAATTGTACTCCCTGTTGACCCCAAGTTTTGTTGCGAAGGTTTAGTGACACATTGACAGCCATTTTGTGTGGTTCTTTAGACACTAGTGTCATATCTGGACAGTCTGGCCCTATACCAGTATTTCATAGAGAAGATTGATCACTTGCTCAAGATGCTGGAGAAGAAAGCTTCCCAACTAGCTTGAACAGACTCCATTCCAACAGCTCTGAAATGCCTTTTCCAAATAGATCTACTGAAGATACTGCTCTCAACTATTTAGAAATTTAAGGCAGGTAAAATAATTTATACACATACACAAACACTCACTCCCTTTTATGCACATCTGCTGCATTAGAGTAATGCTATGCATGCTTAAGACATCTCCATATGAAACCATTATCCTTCAACTCTTCAACGCAATAAAGCCACTTCCTTCTGAAAGCATTCAATCCATTAGGTACTCAAGGTGCCAGACACCAGGAGAATTGCAGCACTTAGGCACCCTGGGTATTTCACTCCCACACACAAATATGGTAACTTTATTACACAGGAGGATTTCTGAAGTTTGTCAACAAGAGCAGAATTCTGAGGTCCCTCCAAGGCCCCATAGCAGAGCAGACTGGGGATAAAAACAGCACCACTTTATATATGGCAAATTTTCCACAATGCCTCTAGGTCATCGCAGTGCCCTGGATTAAGTTTCCTACAAGTGACTTAATCCTATTGAATGTATGGGCACCGGTGCACCTTTGATCAGGGGGCCTCTATAGCAGCCTGCCAGAGAGCACAGTTCTGAAAGGTAGTGCAGCAGCTTGAACACAAAACAAAGGGTTAAACAATTTCAGGATTAGTTTAAATCAGAATAAAAGCAATCCTATCCCCCTACCTAAACCTGAATAGGCTGCTTATTAAGATACCAGAAACTCAGTGAAACCAAAAGATACAGAATCCAAACAAACATATAGGGCTTTCTGCTTTATCAGCTCAAGAGATAACTGTACTCCATTCAGAGTTACCAGCTTGCTCTCTTTCTCTCAAAGCATTCATACCATGGAGGATTCCCTGAATATTGGGCTCTGAAAGGAGAAAGGGGCACAACCATTAATCCTAAATGCCTCCAGTCCTTGCAGAGCACTGGGCTCTTTCATTTTCTGTTCTCTGTGCAGATTCCTCCCATACCACGGGCTGCTGCATCAAGCCTCCCACGCAGGCTAATCAAAATGGGAGAAAGCCAAACAGGAATGTTGTTCTCCATTGTCCAGCAGGCTGGCTGGGACCAGAAACTTAACAGCCTTCCCACTCTCACCCCCAATGCCAAACCCCAATGTCATCCCTGCAGTTTAGGGTTTCTGCCATTTGGTATCCTTGAAAAAGGAGACTGTTGCTTTAGAGTAAATTTGCTGCCAATACATACACTTTACAAGACACTGAAACCCACTCAGAGCCCACTAAAACTTTGTTAAATAGATAGTGTGGTCACAGCCAGCTAGCCCATCAGTTGGGAGTGATTTCCAAGCCCAGCAAGTGCACAAAGGAGGGCGATTATAGGCCATAGTTATTCTGGATTAGATAAAGAGGACCAGGAGCAATCAGCTAATTGGACAAGACTGCCACATTCCCACAACAAATCTAACTACATGATGAAAGGGGCAACAGCTGAGAGCTATTTGCCTGGGGCAGGACTGTAACCCTCTTTCTTCCTCCACCAGTTACCTCTTCCCTTACAGCAGGAAGGTAAGCACTTAAGCAGAGCTCAAACCCTCCTTTCCTCCCCACACCAGTGCCAAGAAAACAGACATTAGACTAATCCTTTAGCTTCTTGCAGTGACTCAACAATGCAAGTCTGGGATTTCACACAGTTAACACTGCCTTGAAGTCAGGAAAAAAGATGGAGACAGATACTAGTGACCATTTCCCTACAAACCACCATGTGCAAGGGAACTTCACCTATCACTTTTAAGCCACAACAGTGTGGCTGTCTGCAGAACCAACTTGTGTAACTGGCAGAGATTCCATACAGGATGCTTGCTCTACATCTGTCAAGTGGTTTTGCTGTTAGTTATAATCAGAGGAAGCCGTGTCTTCCAGAATCCTGTTACAATAGCATCAAAGGAATTGCCTCCATTGTTGCACAGGAGTGAAGGTTCTTCCCACAAACTAGAAACTCTGCTAGGACAAGTCAGTAGCTTGTTTAAAGAAAACAGCTGTTGCCACTGTCGCTGACAAGGAGTAGGCAGGGAAGAGAAGGAAGCAATAGAGGAAGTGAACTGAAGATAAGAGGTTTATGGGCAGTCACGCTACCATGTAGTGAACAGAAGGCACATTTGTCCTGTCATTTGAGCAAGGAGTTTAGAAATTCCTTTGTTTAAAGAGGAAGTGAGGTTCTTTAAAGGACACATTCCAGGCAGTGTTTTCTGGATGCAGCAGAGCAGTTTTAGAGTGACAGCTAGGAAAGGTATTTGTATTTCTCAGCAGGGAATCATGCTCTTGAACAAGAAGCACTACCTTCCTACTCCTGAAGTCATTGCCACCTGCTTCCACCACTCTATGACCTGCTTACACTCTTCCAGAAAGCAGCTTTTCCATTTCACCTTATCTGTCATGCCAAGTCTCCTGTGGGACTGTACTCCAGCAGCCTTTATTGGCATTCCTCCCTCCACTTCAGTTTTGTTGAGTCACTGATCTGGGCACAAGGAAAGCAGTTTCTTCCTGTTTCTTTTTGCTTCACGCTACCTTACTGTCATAGCTTCACTATGCTGGAGAGTTTGAGAGGCTGCTGGGGCAGGGAGAAATGGAGGTCATTAATTGTGTCAAGCTACATAAGTAAAGCCCTACCAAATTCATGGCCATGAAAGACGCCACATGGACCGTGAAATCTGGTCTGTGTACTTTTATCATTCTGTACAGATTTCACAGGGGGGAGACCAGCATTTACCAACCCAAATCGAGGTCACAAGGTTATTGTGAGAGTGGGGGTGGGAGGAGAGGATCATGGTATTGCCACACTTAATTCTGTGCTGCCTACAGAGCTGGATGGCCGGAGAGTAGCAACTGCTGGCCAAGCACCCAGCTCAGAAGGCAGTGCCCCTCCAGCAGCAGTGCAGAAGTAAGGGTGGCAATTCCACATTATGCCATCCTTACCTCTGCACTGCTGCTAGAGGCAGCGCTGCATTTAGAGCTGGGCTTCCAGCCAGCAGCCACCACTTTCCAGCTGCCAGTTCTGAAGGCAGCACTGCCTCCAGCAGCAGTGCAGAAGTAAGGGAGACAATGCTACTACCCCCTACAACAACCTTATGATTCTCCCCACCTCCACAACTCACTTCTGGGTCAGGACCCCTACAGTTAGACCACTATTTAAATCTGAAATTTCATATCTGGAATAATGAAATTTATAATTTTTAAAATCCTATGATCATGAAATTGACCAAAATGGATGAGAATTTGGTAGGGCCCTATAGATAAGACCAGATAACTGGAAACTGACCAAATGGAATTTTCTTAAAAAACAGGAGATACAAGTTCTGCCCCCTAGGGGAAGTGACAGAAATCCAGATTTTTAATAGTGAACAGCTGCTTACGAGATGGGGGAGTTTCAGCCTCAACTCTCCCATGCTGTCTTGTCCCAAAGTGTCATTATTTCAGACTGTCCACCATCTCCCTTAGGCACTCCTTTTAGCTTTGCTACTTCTGCATCTGTAATCCAGATACCAAGACAGGAAGACAGAAAGAATAGTGCTAACTCTCTATACATCTGGGCATTCCACAGGATTCCCCAACTGCAAGCTTTGATTCTCTAAAAGGAGATCACCTTACTGAGAGCTGGGATGCATACAGGATTTTCAGAGCTTTACATAAAAGATCCCCAACTGACACCAAGAAATCCACTGGCAGTTTACCAGGAACCCATAAACCACACCTGGTTTTGCATTAAATTCTTTATATCTGATGACACTATGTATGCATTCTGCTAAGTATATCCAGGAAGCGATCCTGGTCAATGTATTTACTTTCAAATTTATGAAAAGCCAATACATTGTGTAGTACTAGCAAATAAATGTTTATCCTCCTTGACAGGATAGAACTTATTCTTTATTGCATGAAAACTCAATCAAGTCTTGATGTAGAGTTTCAGACCACACTCTGCTTCTGGCACCAAAAACAGCTCTGGTTAGTTCTCAGTGAATTTCAACATAGTTTTATTACAAGTACGCACATACACACACCCAAACATCTCTCTCCCTCCTTAGAAGGGGGGCAGGAAGTTACACTGCTTAGTGACTCCTCCACACATCCTCAGAGAGATTTGCTCTTTTACAATAAGTCCGCCCACCACATCTTGAATATCATTTTGACTTCAAGATCTCACTAAGAAAGTCACTGTCCCGTAGTTGGCACTCACCTTGCATCATACTCCTGTAGGCAGTGTCTGTGATTGCATATATGTGAGGAGGCATCTCATGCCTCTTTTTGCCTTTGTACATCTCCACAATCTCCTCTGAGTATATGGGCAGGTTCTTGTAGGGATTTATAACCACACAGAAAAGGCCTGAGTAGGTCTGCAGAAAAAGAAGACATCAGTTAACAGTGGTTAGAGTCAGACAGATCTTTGTTCTTTTACGGGTTTCTTGCTTGGAGTCAGTCCCCCTTTGAGAGGTTCTACTGGGGCAGTGAAGAGACAGGAAGGCACAAGTCAATACTAGAAACTGGGCAACAGCTAATACCAAGTTTATCATTATGGCACATAACCACCTTCAAGGTACCCTACTAGATACTCCACGCTATCAGGATGCTATTGTGCAGCAACTGATCTACACTGGCTAGCTCATTCCAGTTAACTGTAGGGCCCATCAAGACTAGTTTCCCTGGCTTTCAGAGATCTGAAGTTTAAACCAAGTTACACTTTACTGTAGAAAACAGATGTTCACCTCCCAGAATTGTGCGCTAGCTCATATTTGTAAAGCCTGCTTACTATAGTTGTCCAGAGTATAACAGACCCCCATGATAAGCTACACAAGGGAATAAGCATTCATAAGCCGATGTAGGGACAAGTACTAATGTGCTGCATTAAGCACCAGGAGCAGTGAGCCATGAATTTTCTTAATATCTCACAGAACACCTGTTAACATGCATATATGATTCCCCTGCTCAAATTCATCAGTTCTTAAGCAGAGCTATCCTTTGCCAAGAAGTGCACCGCACAGGAGTCATGCTATCACAAACTGATGTCCAGCTGGAAAGAAGGCACTCAGTGTTAAAAATGTATAATTAACCATTGGAACAATTTACCCAGGGTCATGGTAGATTCTCCATCACTGAATTTTTAGAAAAATATCTGATTTTGTTTTAAAAGATCTGTTCTAGGAACTTTGGGGAAGTTCTATGGCTTGTATTATACAAGATGTCAGACTAGACCATCAACAGTCCTTTATGGCTTTAGGTTAGGATCCTACAAAGTTGCTCATTTCTAGTAGAATTCCCTGTATGGGAGTAACCAAGGATTTACTTTCAGCGGTTTCCCTCTATTAAAAGGGAAGGGACAGGAGATCAGGAGAGGACCCCCATACTAAATCCCTGAAGTAGTACCCAGTAAACTATTCTTTGGATTATTTGATGGACAGCTGATACTTCCTCCTGACCCCTTTATTCAAAAGAACGCTTTGATTCAGAGGTGAAGCCAAAATTAGTTAGAGAGGAAATATTCTGAGGCACCATTGTAGTTCATTCACATACAAGACACAAACTTATCTGGGGCTGCATTTAAAACAAGAGTCACAAGTCCAACGTAGCTTGGAACTGATCAACATGTAAAACTCTTGGAGGCTCCCATTTTAACAATAAGGGAATACTTGTCACAATCACTAGCATCCATCACACCAAACCCAAATTTTAGTTTCAACTGGCTTTAATCCTGCAGAGTTCTGAGGCAAGACAAATGTCCAGATATTTTTACTGCAATTTTAAAGAGACCTACCTGAGAAAGACAGGTGCCAAGACAAGAGGAAGAGAGAAAGTATTGCAGGTTTGTTAGTACCCAAGTCTCAGAATGCACTTTCTAGTTGGAAAGTATTTTGGGCAGAAGGAAGAATGTATTCTTAGATAGTCTAAGAATCCAAGCTTTGCTCCTGAGGTTTGTAGTCACTCAAAGGGCATATAGGTTTTATTGGCATGTGTTTGCTTCATAAGGCCAGTCTCTCATCCTATCAGAAATTCTACTAGAAGAATAGGGCATATCTGGCACATTCTACATCTTGCACTTCCCCCCACTTTCTCAAAGAAAACTGTTTTGGTGTAGTAAGTAGTCCTCTACTCTAAGCACAGGGGGCATTTGATCAGATTGAGCCTCTTCAGCTGGATCAGGGTAAAGATTAGACTACTGGCAGTTAGAAGGGTAGAGATGGCATCTGTTACATAGTTTGTGGTCATAACCCTGATTTTCTGGATGTTGCTTTTACTTCAAGTAGTTAACCCTACTTAAGTGTCTGAGACTCAAAACAAAGAAGTTCAGGCATGCAATTTTAATCCTACACCCCCTCAGTGGGCATCCGCACCCATGTTCACATGGCTATAATGGAAGTTTGTGTGCCAATTAGACACACACCACTCCCCAAAGGAAAGTATGCCAATTAAGTTTTCCTGTGTGTATGGAGGTGGTTTCCGAATTAGTCTTGCATTGGAGGACACTAGACAACTTGCACACTAAAGAATAGTTTCCAAAAGAGAAGACCCCAATATTAAAGCATCTGTCCAAGATGAGATCCTACCAAAAGGGTTAGATAAATTTAGCTACCTGCTGGGTTAGTAGCTCAATGTTGAGAGGTATTTAAGTGAGGCGAAGAGAAAACTGACAAATGGACAATCATCGCCATGCCTAGATAGGTTAACTGAATTTTAGTGAGCTGATTTAACCAAGTGAGTTGCTCTGCCACAGTAATACCAGCAGACATTGGCCCTGATTCTCCAGGATGTCCAATATAGTGTTTGGACATGACTATAGAGAGCTGGCATGGCTCCTAGATGCAAGTGGAAATTAATAGGCCCCATTTTGCTCTAATTTCCTCCAGTGGTGTAAGGTCTCTTGCATACCTTATGCCAATGGTGGCTCAGATGCAGTGAAGCTCTGTTTCACCACATCTGCCCACAGAATGCCCCTGACACACCCTCTCTTTTCCCCTATACCAGGTGTGGCTGATGCAGCAGGCAACCATGCCATTAAGGGACAAGTTATAGTCTAACTGGAACTTGCACAATTGTTTTGCTGGAGTTCAAAGAGATGCTATACTGTAAACTATGCAGCTGCTTTTCTTGTGAATATCCATTGCTGGTTATAGCCACTATATGGATATTGTAAATAGAAACAGATTAGAAGAGAATATGCCTGTTGCGGGGAGGGGCCAGGGGTAAAGAAAAAAAAAAGTGAAGTGAATAAGTGGCAGCAACTAATGCTGAAAGATTCAGCTATGGATTTAGAGTCTGCATTAGTACAGCTTCCTACAGAGGAGTGTAGGCTGGTGGAGGACTGCCCATATTCCAAGCAAGAATAGGCTGGAGGTCTGAAGCTGAATGGAAGCAGTCTGCAGCACAGGAAGAGCAGCACTTAGCATTAATGTTCTTTTTGTTGCTATCAGACCAATGAGGTCTGAAGCAACGGGGAGAGGAGAGAACACCTAAGGCAGGGGTTCTCAAACTGGGGGTTGGGACCCCTCAGGTGGCCACGAGGTTATTACATAGGGGTCACGAGCTGTCAGCCTCCACCCCAAAACCCACCTTGCCTCCAGCATTTATAATGGTGTTAAATATATATTTTTAAAAATGTTTAATTTATAAGGGGGGGGGGGGGAAATCGCACTCAGAGGCTTGCTAGGGGTCACCAGTGCAAAAGTTTGAGAACCACTGACCTAAGAGCAGTCTCTTTTCCAGAACAGTAATTCTAAGACAATAGTTAATTTTATCCTTTAAGTATTTGAGGTTCACGGAAGAGATACTTATTTACACAGCTCTACCAATGCATGTCCCTCCTGATCTGCAGTCCCAACACGGTTATCTCACTCAAGAAAGCTTATGCTGAAATACATGTTAGTCTCTAAGGTGCCACAAGTACTCCTGTTCTTTCTTCTCACTCACTTTGCTACTCCACTAAATCTGCCAGCCTTATTAAGAAGTGCAAAAGTCATCTTAGTCTCTTTGTATTGTCAATTTTATTTTCATTTTGCCCCAGTCTAGGAAACGAACCCAAAGTTTCCAGAGATTAAAGGCTAATGCACAAAGGTGAGACCTAACAAGTTGTCTCCACTCAGCTGTGCTTTGCTTCAGATATCACTGCTCAATATTATAGTTCTGGAATTAAACCTCACTGGTGTTTTGGTTGATGCACAGGGCAGACTAGAATCAGGTTTACTCTTTAGCAGTTACTTATCTCTACAAGGCTGACAGGGGAAGATGAAGCATGTTTGACTCAGGAGACAAGAACAGCTTAGGCAGGAAAAGTTTTTCCCAGGGTCTACCCTCTGCTGATGTGGTTGCTGGACTGGAATATTTGTAAGGTTCTGGATTTACATTCTGCTCTGGACCCAGGACGCACACTTAAGGTGAACAGTGGGGAAAACAAGTTACCAAGATGAGCTACAGAACACGCTTAAAGTCAAGCTCAATTTAGAGACTGAAAGCAGATAATCACAACCATCAGTCATCTAAAACAAATCACCATGGTAGAAACAAATCTCTTCAGTTTGACACTGGTTTGCTGTTTCCAAATTCCTGAAATGTCTGCCACTCCCTGATCAAACATCTTAGGGCAGTGCTGTGACATGGGCAGTGTAATGACGCTTTATCGCTGAGGGAAAGCTCTCTCGGTGATAAAAAAAATAATGCCCCCGGAACAAGGGGTGGTAGCTTTATCAGCGATTATACTTGCACTTTTCAACCCTACAACTTGTGTCACTGGGGGGTTCCCACGCCCCTGAATGACTAAAGTTTTAGCGCTGAAAGTGGCAGTGTAGACAGCCACAAAATCCCCATTGTAAACTTAGTGTCAAGTTTTCCCATCCCCCTTCACATGAAGGATAGGGGAAACACCCCCCCCCACACACACACACACTTCTCAGAAACAGAGCCCCACCCGCAGGAAGAGGCAGAAGTCAAGAACAAAGTGTGTTGTATTTATGACCTTTCCAGAGATAGTTTGTTTGCTCGCTCTCTTCCTGTCAAGAAGATTAGTGTCCAGCTGCTGTCCAGTGGAAGGATTTTAGCCCTTCACCTTAATCACTGAGGAGAGCGGCTGGCCAATCTGATCAGCTCACTTCACTAATGGGCAGACTCATGTTTTTGGATGGATTGGTAGGACCAAGTTTCTGTCTAGCATAATGCATTACTAGTTAGGTTTATCTTACTTCCACAAATACCCTTTGTGAAATTGGTTATGTGACCACCTGTCTGACGCATCACTGAGGGGACATCTCAACACCTGTGAAATGGCAGCCTATTGCAAGGCAAGTGAAATATTTAAGTCACTTAAAATTGACTACCTATCACTAGTTTCAAGATCTGTTAAATTTAATTTAGGAGGGAGATATTACCTAGGATACATACATTTTATCTTTAAAATTTAATAGTTTTATTAGGAAGGGAAAATGTGCCTTGTACTGTTGAGAAATGGGTATAAGTACCGCTTTGATTCTGAGCTGCACAATTCAGAAGTCACAGCCTGGGGAGGAGGGGGCACGTGTGGTTACACACAACCACCAATCAGCTATTCAGCAACCTAGAATAACTAAATGTACTGAGCTCCTCATCATGCCCCCTGACATCAGACAGGGAGAAGGCTGGCATGGAGTTTCTACACCAGTTCTATACCTTGAAGAACCCCCACTTTAACAATGGTATTCTGCAGCATCTGCCTATGTCTCCTGTGCCTCTGGAATAGCATAAAGGTGGCCACAGCATCAGCCTGCAGCGGAGCCAAAGACTCTAGGTTAGGATTGTATTATCTAGAACAGTGGTTTTCAGCCTCTCCATTTGCTGACCCCTAAAAAATCCTAAATGGAAGTGCGACTCCTGTGGAAATCCGAGACAGTCTGTGGATGCCCAGGGGTCAGAGGACCACAGGTTGAAAACCACTGACCAAGAAGTTGGTAGTTCAAAGGAGTTCTTACAGAGGTACATGAAAGGAGTGAACATAAGCAATCTAATCTAGGGCAGCAAATGGCATATCATCTTTGTCTTGCCACAGAAGTGGAAAGAAAGAGGACTACGCCTCTTTGGGTGATTAAGTAGCAGGTACCTGAGAGACTATGTGAGATGTATTGTTAAAAACATGCTCTTGACATTTGGAGCGGTCAGACAAGTTACATGAGAGATTTGAACGTTACTGGTGGGTGTTCAGACAAAAAAAAATCAGTAATCTAGATTCTCTTTAGAACTACAGTAACATTAGTGTCCTCAATAGGTCATTGGGCAGCAGACATAACACTAAAGAATCTACTTTACATTGCCTAGAGACACTGAACATCAGGCCTTAATAGTAATATCTCCTGCTAATTCCAGCTCTGACCATTTTGCTGCTATTCTGTATTGTCAAATAAGGACTAGGACCAAACAAAACTGGAACAAATTTCTCCAGATGTAAGCAACCAGTGCATTAAAAACCACCACATTACCACTGAGCCTAGTTCATCCTGTGCCCCTTGACAGCTTCTGCTTTAACAGTGACTTAAGGGATAAAACTTTTGTGCTCTGTTTGATGCAAGTCACATAAACAGGAACTATAGAACCAATGCAGATTCCAAATCCTTATCCTCTAGCACGCCCCCTTTGGGCACATGTGAGCATGTCAGTGAGCCTGGCTCTTATACCGTGTTCCTTGTGATTGTGCATGACTGCCATAATTATCTACACATCACTGTCATTTCCATGGCAACAGCCCAGTAAAAGGATTATGCTGCTCTTGTAAATTTTGGTGGGTGGGAAGAGAATAAAACCTGCCAGTTCAGATAGCTATTTCTCATTTCATCCACAGAAAGACGCTGAGGTACAGGATGTTTGTTACTGAGTGGGCACATGTGATAAAAACCTGAATCTCAGAGAGAGATTAGACAGCCAGCTTGGCATTAGCATTCCCTGCCATTGAGGTTCCAGATGTGGGAAAAGCAACCCAGATGTTGTTAGGTATACATCCCAAATGGGGTTTTGTTATTTAATACTGTTTTAATCAGGCTTCCTGTTTACTGCTTTCCAAAGTCTTTTTTCTAGCCAAATGCAAGTTGATGATATTCAAAACATACTCCAAACAATGACACTCAAATGCCAACATCCAACCATTTCACCGCAATATTCCCTGAGGGATCTATTCTACCCAAGGGAGAGTTGTGGGGCTCAAGCAGCAGCAGTGTCACATAAGAGTTTCAGATGGGGCAGTGTAAGGTTAACTGTGCATGTTTGGGAGAAGTTGGTTGCAGCAAGTTTACATGGAATCCCCATAAAAGCCTCTCCCCCCACCACACCAGTACAGAAGATTGTTACTTACATAGATGAGCCCTGAGTAGTATCTCTCCTTCAAGTTGTGCAGCACAGAGGCCTCATTCAGGCAGGTCAGCTCTGCCATATCTTCCACTTTAGAGAATTTGGGTGGATTCATCTTCTGGATGTCATCTTTGTTTATTCTCACTTTCTTTCCATTTTCTGCCAGCTCCACTATGGCCTCATCTCCCACTTCCTCCTTCAGACTGGCTGCCTCAAACCCATTCTTCTCCGATGGGACCCACACCAGTTTCTTGGCTGCCCAGTCAGCCTGAGCCAGGGGGTTGTTGATGAGGTTTTTGTCCACATAAAGGTACTTATCAACATCTTTCTGAGCCATGGTGACTTATAATGAGGGACCTGCCAGAACAAAAAAAGAAGTCAAGTTTTTACAATTTAAGCAGCATTATGAACTCCTAGAGGCAAATGGATTCAACACTGGCTTAGGTCTCTGGCTATCAGTGCCGCCCCCACCTTAATTTTATTTCAATAATCCTAAGTGGCTTGCTGGAATTACATACAAGATCAGGGTTTATCCTCCTAAAAATGACAGGAAAAGAACAGACTTGAAACTTTAGCATTTGTAAAATATGTATTTTCTATTCCCTAGCAAAAAAACTAGTTAAACTGAAATTAAGGTTGTAAACCTGTTGGACAATTCAGAAGCACCAGTCCCTACAGTAAGTTACTGACAAACACTTGGATAACTACTTGTTTTGCATTGTAGTTAAGATCAGATTTCTGTACTACTATCACCACTGTTTAGGCCAGAGGTAGGCAAACTACATCCCGTGGGCCACATCTGGCCTGCGGGACCCTCCTGCCCAGCCCCTGTGCTTCTGCCCTGGGAGGCTAGCCCCTGGTCCCTCCCCTACTGTTCCCCCTTCCCCGCAGCCTCAGCTCACTGCACCACCAGCGCAATGCTCTGGGCAGCACGGCTGTAAGTTCTTGCCTGGCAGTGCAGCTGCAGAGCCCGGCCTGACCCGATCCTCTAGGCAGTGCGGCTGCAGTGCCACCAGTTCTCCAGGCAGCACAGTAAGGGGGCGGGGGAGTTCGGGGTGGTGGTCAGGGGGTGGGGAACAGGGGGTTGAATGGGGGCAAGGGTCCCGGAGGCAGTCAGGAATAAGAGGGGGGTTGGATGGGGCAGTAGGGGACAGTCAGGGGCATGGGTTCCAGGGATGGTCAGGAAGAAGGGGAGGTTAGATGGGGCAGGGGTCCCAGGGGACAGTCAGGAAGGAGAGGAGGGAGGGTTGGAGGGGTGGTGGGAGGCAGTCAGATGACGGAGGGGTGGATGGGGCAGGGGTTGGGGAGGCATGCTGTGAGGGGGTGAGAAACCGGGGGGGGGGGGGAGTTGGATAGGGGGTTGGGTTACACCTGGCTTTTTCGGGAGGCACCGCCTCCCCTAACTGACCCTCCATACAATTTCAGAAACCTGATGTGGCCTCAGGCCAAAATGTTTGCCCACCCCTGATCTGTAATGAATTCTGTCAACTGCCTAGAACAGTTTTAATCAAGCTTTTTAGCTCTCTCCTCGATTCCCCTCTTCTAGTATTTCCTGGTTCACTGAAAATGTGATATTTGATGTACTTCAGCATTTACAAATGCCATGGATTGCCTGGGTTGAGCTGGCAGTTCCCCTTTATTCCTTGAAGATATCCCAATAGGTGTCAAGAGAATTTAAAAGGTGGGTTAAGAATACACTAAGTACTCCCCATAGCCAGATTATGGTAGATACCCAACACAAATCTGGGCTTAAACTGGGTTTATTTGTGCTCTGCAGGTCATCTTTACAGGAAAATAATGTTGAAGATGTTGGTTATCAGGGTGCAGAACCCTTTTGGATTAAGAAATATTGTGGTCACTATCTTGTTTAAAGATCATTGTTTTTGTAGCAGTGAAATAACTGAGGCCTAGTGATGAGAGATCATTGACACTGCACCTGGGAGAACGCTGGGGATTTCTAGGACTGTGTATTAAATCCAAATTACTTATTTTATCTTTCATCAAAATTATCAGGAATGCTTCTGCCAAGCACTTTCTGGTTGCTAAAATGGGATTTATGAAAGGCACCATTTGGTTAGTGAATCAAGATTCTAGTGCACTACATGCACCAGGGCTCCTTAAACCAGAGAAAGCCAGACACTTCACACAACCTTACCCCTTAGAATCCGTGCTCACCAACTTGTCAATCACTTAACTCATTCTGATTTTGTGCAACTGTCAGAATTTTCAGTTAGCCAGAAAAGAGAAGAAAAAAGGAGAAGAGGCAGAATGGTCTGTGCATGCAATAGGAGGCTGTCAAATACTGTTATAACCGCTCCTCTTCAGGTATATAAACAGCCTGCAAAGCCAACTGGGCAGCATTCCGGCATAGCAGTTTCCCAAAGAGACAACAGGTATTAAGAGCTTCACTGCAGAAGGAATCTGGCCCAAACATGCATTGAGATCAACTTAAAGCTTAGCATCAGGCACACGCAACAGCAAGAGAAGTCTGGAAAAATGCCAACTATGGTATAGATGGATGCCGAGGCCCAATCCAGCAGTGTGCGCGCATGCAGGGAAATTCCTTGTAATAAATGGATAACTGTACTCCTGCTTTGTACTGAATGCTGTACTTGTTCCTGCTCTGCAAGTTTTGTAGCCATCAGTAAGGAACACGTAGTCCACATATAGCAACATCACTCGGACTCAGATTTAAAATCTACATCTTAGATCAGGGTCCGCAACCTTTCAGAAGTGCTGTGCCGAGTCTTCATTTATTCACTCTAATTTAAAGTTTCAGGTGCCGTTAATACATTAACAGTTTTAGAAGGTCTCTTTCTATAAGTCTATAATATATAACTAAACTATTGTTGTGTGTAAAGTAAATAAGGTTTTTAAAATTTTTAAGAAGCTTCATTTAAAATGCAGAGCCCCCCCCCCGGACGGGTGGCCAGGACCCGAGCAGTGTGAGTGCCACTGAAAATAAGCTTGCAAGCTGCCTTTGGCACGTGTGCCATAGGTTGCCTACCCGTCTTAGACAATAAATGCAAGGAATTAAACAAGCTTGTTTTAAGAATACACTTGAGGCTAGAAGACTAAGTAGACACAAGCAGGGCCCTTGTGATGAAATAGTATTTTAGGCCTTATTTCTGCAGCAGGACAGGTACAACCTGCAATAGGGGCACCAAGGAGGCAACCCATTACATCCACTGTTAGCTAGATAGCAGCTGGAGCAAAGGTAGAGCAACAATGTTTGTAATCCTACAGTGCTTGGACAGCACACACCTGTAAATGAGGCCACCACTAAAATGGGAGCCAGCTGTCAGACCAGTCTAGCACTACACCACACTCTGGGACATCTGGCCTGAGAGAATACACAGGAGGGGGAAAAAGTAGTCCAGGATCTCGGAAGAATGGGTTGGTGATTCAGTAGGAGATCCTGCAAATCTCAGGTGGCCTTGCATATCTACTACAGATTGTAGGCCAGCCAAAGGGTTAGAGAGAGAAAAAAGGAACTAAAATGTTCATTGTGTTCATGATCATATCAGGTTTGGCAAGGCAACAGATGTATTCTAACCTCCATTACACAGCTTCCTGCAAATGCAACTCCCAAGAATTTAACCAGTTTCCTTTTTTGGCTATAATCAAGCAGGACACCAGACGCTGAGTGCTTCAGCTAAATTAGGATTCCTCAGGAAATGATTAAACTGAACGTAACTACATTCTGAAGAGCTCTACATTCAGCCTAAAATATATATTCCTGACTTCCTTTCCACTCAGAGCACACATTTGCTACAGTCTGGAGATTCTTCTCCTTCACATTTTGAGGTGGAAATGAACACCTTTGGGCTAGGAAACAGGACCACAGGTCAAGATACCTCACCCAGGTATGGACCCTTTCACAATCCATGAAGATGACAGCCACATTAAGGAGACTGGTCAAAACCTTTATTTCAGGGTTTCTCCTCCTCCATCTCACACACTGCATTCTTCAGCAGTGAGAGATGGTTGGAGTGCACAATACCATTTGATAACTAGCCCTCCTAGCCCATGGCTTCAGCATTGATGGTACACTTCTGCCTTCATCAGTCATTCCAGGTTGTGCATTGTGCCGGAGGGGCATGTAAAAAAATTAGACCTCCTGGGCTGGTGCTAACACTCGTGCCAGGACTAAGAAGAGGTTGTTTGCACCTCTAATTCCTGGGCAACCCTTAGTACTGCCCTACCTTGTGCTTCCTACCACAAGTATGGGGCTCACAGTAGGAGGGAATTATCTAGACAGAGACTTCCCCAGTCACATCACCTACTGCCCCCCAATCCAATCTTTCACTGCTCCAGTCTGTTTCTGACAAGCTCCACAGTACTTCCTGCACCTGGGACCTCTGTGGCGATGTCTACACTACCGCCGTAAGTCAACCTATACTACGTAGCTGGAGTTGACAGACCTTAGATCAGGGGTCCCCAATGCAGTGCCCACGGGCACCATGGCACCCACTGGGGCATCTAAGTGCTCCCATGTACTGGCTGGCGGACGAACATCTGCCGAACTGCCAAGCTGCGTCATCAAGAGGCGTCACTGCCGAAATGCCGCCAATTTTCAGCGGTATTTTGGTGGCAATGCCTCTGGATGACGCTACTTGTCAGCAGCATTTCGGCAGGGACGCCTATTGACGTTGCCGCTTGTCGGTGACATTTTGGCGGATGCTCGTCCGCCACCACGGTCCTCCATGGCTCATCGTCTGGCGCCTGCCAGACAAAGTTTGGGGATCACTGCCTTAGATCAAGTTACCACGGGGTCTACACTGGAGAAACTCTCCCATCGACTTACCTTGCTCTCTGTCCTTGGGGTAGAGTATAGGGGTTGACTGGAGAGCAATCTGCTGTCAATTTGGCGAGTCTTCACTAGACTCACTAAATCGACCGCCGGTGGATCTATCTCGGAGCATTGATCCCAGTTGTAGTGTAGATATAGCCTGTGATAATATAGAGGTCCTCTGTGCCAGTGTTATTCCCTGGGAGCCTTGAGCTCCCAAATTCTATGCAGTGGTGAGGTCATGGGCCAAAAAAATCATAGTTACTCAAGTGTCTGCAGAAGATCCTAGTCTAGAGAGGGATGCAATTATTGAAGCCAGCTATGTACATGTACTCAATGAACTACAATACTAAGAAATCCTATACACGGATGAGTATGAAAGATGTGAAACCTTATATATTCATCAACACTCTGCTGTGACTATAGGTTGATTTCCACGTGCTGAATCCTGTTTGCTAGAGAAGCTGATCTGGTCATTAGAGACAGAGCATCAACACAGGCAGTCATGCTTAAAAGCTAAACAATTAATGGGGGTGCTG
Organism: Gopherus flavomarginatus; assembly: GCF_025201925.1. Classification (NCBI taxonomy): domain Eukaryota; kingdom Metazoa; phylum Chordata; order Testudines; family Testudinidae; genus Gopherus; species Gopherus flavomarginatus. Next base: position 101,100,950 of record NC_066617.1, on the reverse strand, counting down.
AGCAGGTAATCACTCTTTCTGGGAAAGACACCAGATACTAGTGTTGCTCTGCAAGTGGTTTGTTTGCTCAGTAGTTTGTTTTGGGCGTAGACATGATTGTGTGAGGCATGGACATTTATATAGACATGTATATTGGGCGATAGTTCAGATAAGATAATTGTGCTTTTTTCTGTCTATGGGCTGTATTGCAACAATGTAAAACAAAAGTGTCAAGATCAAAATTCATAACAAAAATTGAATTTAAAACTCTCCTTCCTAGTATTGTTTTCAGAAATGGTACACAAGGGAATGTTACAGATCTATTAACACAGTAGTTCCCAAACAGTGGTCCATAGTAGTCTGGAGAGCTGGTAAGTCAAGTGTTGTTCGCTTTCTTTTATCCAGGTGCAATGGCAAGAAATCTTACACGGAAAAGAATGTGTTTGTAGTAGTTGTGTGATCACCACAAGGATGTGGTGCAATTTCAAGTGGAGGAGAAGTGGTCTCCACAGTCACGAATGCGAGGGGAGATGCCCACAAGATATTAAGGTAGTCCACACTATGAAAAAAAAAAGTATGAGAACCTTTTATTTATGCAATTCCTTCCAGATTCTTCTGAGCTGACTGGACCAAACATTGCTTTTTAGTTAAGACACTATCTGTCCCCCTTAGGAACTAGGAGGAAACATGCATTTGTCTCTTAAACACTCTGGTCTACAAGGGAATCACAGACTGAAGTTTGCCTCAGGCTTTGTACACATTACCACTTACTGTGCTATAAAACTTACATGCTTGGGATGTGAACAAGCGACCCCTGGAGCGATGTAAGTTGTACTGACCTAACAATGTTGTCCACACCAGCACTTGGCAGGTGAGCTACTGCTACTCGTGGGGGCTGGAGTAATTAAGTTGACAGGAGAGCTCTCCCCCATTGGCTTAGAGCATCTGCACTAGCAGTGCAGTAAGCTTTGTAGTGTAGCCATAGGTTTAGTCTTCCCATGGATTTCCAGCTTTAGGGTTTGAGAGTTAAGGAGGTTCTTTTCCCCACACCCTTTTACCCCAGTAGGACTATCAGGTGCCAATATAAAAATTCTACAAATTGAAACTCACCTTGGCCAACCTGAAAGATCTAAAAGTTGCCCCCTTGCTGAAAGCCATTGCCTCTAGGTTTCAGAACTAAGAACTGTTTCAAAGACCTTTTTAAAGACAGCGTCATCTGTTTGTAACTTCATCTTCCAGAACTACTTGCAAAACCTCCTCTCCCCCATGTTTACTTTGTCAGCAGCCACAGAATTTGTTTTTTGGGGGGCTGAGCCATTGCTTTGCAATATGGGCTTGGACTACACTAAACCATCTAGGTAAAAGATGTAGTAATGTTAGACTGAAAATAATCAAAGAGCACCAATAGGAGTTTTGGATCAGATTTACTGTAGTACTTGGAAGGCTGGTTAAACAGCTAGTATTAAACCAGGTGACTTCCAATTTGAGTCTTCCAAAGCTTTCACTAACTGGAGATTCCCAGACTAGTCCCATAGGTGCTAAAAACAGAATTTCTGGGGAAAAGGAGTTACCATGCTGAGGCAGATTTGTCTCTTTTATTATCGGAGAACAGCATTTAAAGAGAAAGAGGTTGGCCTTACAGTGTAAGTCTTGGACTGGGATCTGTGGCAAATCCAGGAATTGATATCCTGTGTGGCTTTGGGAGGGTCACAGATACATCAGCTCTATTTGTAAAATGGGAACACTACTTTCCTACTTTAGAGTCCTGTCAAGATCACAAACCTCAATGAAGTTAGGTGCACTGGTATGAGGCCATAGAATACCTAGGTAGAAGCAGTGTAGTGTCTGAAACAGCTTTACTGTAACAGAACATCAGTGTACGTGCTCAGAATTGGAGCTTGTGCTTCCCTTTCTACATGCAGGAGTGATTTGTCTGGAAGCTTAACTTCTGATATATTTACAGTGTCTTACTAGATGACTAAGAAAATTTCATGAGAAATTATCCTGACGTGTTTGCTGGCATAAAGGTTACTATTGTAGAGGCAAGATTAGAAAGAGGGGGAAACGAAGCTTGTTTTAGGTAAGTGTTATTATCTAGATTAACAGACTCACTTTGTGTATGAAGTTCACATTTTTAGGTTGGCCATAGATTTGAACAAAGTTCACAAATGCAAGTCATCAGTTTTGTTGACTTGTCCCACAAACTACTCTGTAGTTACAACCCACTGAATACATCAGCTTAGAACCTTCCATCAAGAAGGGCAAACTCCATGTCTTGTTGACATGACAAAATTCTGTCAGAGAACTAGTATTTACTGGCTGATGAAAATACAATTCAACCACAGCTAAGAATCTCTTCCCAATGGAAGAACCCAGACACTCTTTGCAAATGTAGAATGTTTAAAGAATCTGGCGTTGAATAACCTGGCTGATCTGAAACAATCAATAGACATGATAGGAGTCCCATTCAAACATATGGGATGAGCAGTCTGTTCTTGCCTTGGTTCTGCTGATAGAACTATTTCTCCTTCCCCAGCCATCTGAGCATAGTTTATCAAAACCAACACCTAAAAGATAACCATATTTAAGAGATCTAATTATACAGCAGATGGTGCCAAACTGGAAAGTGCAGTATGTAGGTTAAGCAAGTGGTGAGATTGTTAAAGTGCATCATGTGACTATGAACTGAAGGCAGCTTCTTGCAAGACCGCAGCATCTACTATTCATTATGAATGTTCCTCTGAATCTGCTGAGGAATTGTTTCGACTTAGCTCCTTAGGACTGATTAAGTGAGTGGCTAAATGAGTGGGAAGATGAATAAGGAAAGAGCAAAAACAAGGTTATACTCTAGTTTGTAGGTAGGACTGTAGCTTGAAACCTCAGTTATCACTGAAGAAGCTAAGTTTAATATTTCATGTCTGTTCCTAGGAGAACAGTTTTCTGGATCCAATTATTAGCCCATCAAATACAGTATGCTCTATAAGATATATATAGCCTGATGCTACAGACAAAGCCAAAAGTCATAGTGCACTCAGCCAACTGTTTAATGCTGTAGATCACAGTGGAGGTCAGGGTGGAGGCAGGAATTCCATCCTGACCCTACTACACAGCCTCCTTAGAATTTAAGAGGTTCTTCATTATGCTCATCTTCACTTTTTTTAGGAGGTTGTGTTGCTACACAGCTTTGTTCTTTTTAATGGAGCTTTTACTTAAGACTCCCAGAAGTCATTACTAGACTTGCTATAGTTACTCCTGGGGGAATTCTGCACTACTGCTTACATGCAGAATTCATGTCCCCACAGATTTCTTTGCTTCCCCACAGAAAAATGATGGTGAAGCAAAGGAAAGCTGCAAGAGTGGTCCTGCGCCCCTCCCCAGCAGCACAGGTGCATCATTTTGGGCACCCAAAGCAGCCAGCAGAGAGGTAAGTCACGGGGGGGGGGGGGGGCGTGGCTGTGCTGCGGGCTGCCTTGGCAGCTCCTACCCTGTGCTGGGCTCAGCTGCTAGTCCTGGCTTGGATGTGGGTGGTGAAGAATGGGACTTGCTCTTCCCCTGCAAGAAGTGGCTGGAACTGGGACAGACCCACCCACAGAAAGCTCCACTGGTTGCAGGAAGCTCTGACCCCTGCTTCCTGACCCTCTCAACCACCAAGGAATTCATTATAGAGGGAGATGCTCCCCCACCCATCCAACCCCTGTGCATCTGGACCTCCCTATACCCAGACCCCATGAGGTCCAACACTCCTTGCAGCCAGAACCCCTACACTGAGCCCCCTGCACCTGAACCCACATCCCACCATACACAGACTGCCCCACCGAGCCCTACTCCCCCTGCATGTGGGCCCATACCCCTGCATCCAGGCCACTCCCTTGCTGAGCCCCAATCACCTTCACCCAGAGTCCCATTCCCCCTGTACCTGGGACACACATCCCACCCCTGGAGCCCCTGTGCATCCAAATCCCCACCACAACCGGACCCTGCACCCATATTGCCCCACATAGAACCCTCTCACTCCACACCTGGATCCCCCCATGCTAAGCCTTTCCATACTTGGAGCCTGCCACGCTGAGCCTGTTTGCTCCACACATAGATTGGGGCTCAGGGGTGGACATGTGTGCGAGACTCTGTCCCTCTTGCTGGCTATCTTAGTGCGCCTGGCACAGATGGGCAGGATCCCAGAGTGTTTCTGGGGCAGGCCCAGCCCTTGCACTATGTCAAGGACAGGTGCAGCCTCACCACCAAGTCCATGTCTGGGGATGGGGGGAAGCTGCAAGGTGATCTCCCACCCCTGTGCAGCCAGTGACCTGTACTCCCCACTGCCATGCTGGAGCTTCTATATTTATTTATTTATTGACAAAATATGCAGAATTTTAAAATACTTTGTACAGAATTTTTATTTTTTGGCACAGAATTCCCTCAGGAGTATATAGTTCACTGTTTTCCTTTCCAGTTACATCCTGACTCATCCAAGACATTGGACAACAGATTTATTTCACAGTTGGAATGTAGATGTTTGAATTTTTAACAAAAATCACCATTGATGTTATAGCTGCCCAGACTTGCCAACTGCAATATTTCTACTATTATACATTAAGTAAAAGGCACAGCATTAATGTGTACCCCGCTGGCCATGAGAAAAAGTAATCCAGAAACTTTGAGGGCATTTTAGCATCATATATTCAGCTGGACAGACTACACGTGAATGGGGCAATAAATATGCGAGGTATCAAGAATCTTAGTGACAATAGGTTAAAGGGAGTTGGACTAACTGGAGGAGAGGGGTAAATTAAACACTAATGAGAAATTTTAAGTTCTAGGGTCCAAATATGGCAACTTTAAGACACTGAACCATTCCTACCCTGCTGGAAAATTAGTTCATTTCATATGCGACTACCTGATTTATACAAGATTTAGATAGTGAATGGCGAACTGGATTCTGGAAGTAGATCATTATGTCTGAAAAAGAGACCTCTTTCTACCTTTCCTTGTTGCGCGGTACAGAGGGGAATTTCTCTGATAAGTAAATCTGAACTAGTCTACTGTCAAGGTCAATCATGAGCTAGAAAGACAAGAGTTAGTGTGTCTCTTACAGGTCCCCTTGAAAGGTCTCCAGCAGGTATATTCAGAATGGTGAAAATGGGATACATGCTTTTGTATGACCAGCTTTAGAATTCTCTTAATTTGATCTCAAGTATTATCTGGTAAGTGCATGAAGCAGCATTTCCACCCTCTAATATAGTCCTTGTCACAGGAAGGTTGCTTTGGAACATAAAGGTTTTAAGTGGGAATTCTCCCAAAACACAAGTCATACACTAGTAAGACAATACGATCACAATTTATCTGGGTGATGGCAATGGTCAGTCTCATTTCCCACCCCACACAATAAACACTGTTCAAACTAAATATTATACTTCATAGTTGACTCAATAAAGCTAATTAGGGCTTAACTGCTGCTCGCAGAGGGTGGCCTTATCGTAACTTTAAGATCAGTCTTAAATCCAGCAAATCTAGGCTGGTTGCCACCTACCACTGTTCGCACGAAATAAAGTATTCCAAGATCACTATCCTGCATTATATGCTTTATACAACTGTTTCTTTAGTACATGATTTCTCAGCAAAGGAGAGAATCCCTCTCCCAGAGACAGCATGCCCACAAGGAAAACATTCCATAGGAAGAACACACACTTCATGACCACTGGACAAAGTAATCCCACTTACGGAGATAGCAGTAGTTTAGAAAACTACAGCCCATCCCAGCTGCTCAAACAGTTTTGCTGGGGGATTGTTGCCTCAGGAGTCAGAACAAACAGCAAGAACTTTGACCAGACATGTAGAATTCCTCAGGAACAATGCATTAGAGGGTGTAAGGACTTTCAGACAGTTTTAGCCCCTTGTTATCTCAGGGTCACTTTTCTCCCTTCTCCAATACTTTGGATTAGGGCTAATGAGACTCTTTGGGGTGCTGAAAAAAGGTTTAGTCAGATGCTTTAAGTATGAGAACCCTCCAGCTACACACATTATTGCAGTAAATACACACATTTGCTTGTCACATGAGAGGGAAGGGATTAAGTTAATTACATCTAGTTTGAAGACAAGGAAGAAAAATAGGGCTGGCTACTTTTTGTGGAGCTGTAGGGTATAAGGCCTTACCAAGGAAAATATTGGTACAACCATATCATCCTGGCTTTTAGGTACAGAAATTCAATGCAACAGCATGTTTTTATCTTCCATACCAATAATATTTCAAATATTCTAATTATTTTTCCCTATCCATATAGAATGAAAACTTGAAGTTGTTTGGCAGCCATGTTCAAATGTGATTTTTACAATGAAAACAGGGTCTACATCTCACCAGAAACACTATGGCTGGCTTTGTAATTATTTCTACTACACTATGACAGTCTATATACTAGGCCTTTGTGCCAAAAGTTGCCCATCTGCGTTTCAAATGGTTCAGCTCCATCAGCGATAGCAAATGTGAAAGTGTTGGACAGAAAAGCCTAGCGTAGCTAAGGCTTACAAGATCCAAGTTTGATTCTCAACACCAATCCCCATGCAGTCAAGGATTGAGAGACCCTCCCTTGGAAGCAGAGGTAAGCTGCAAAGATGACTCCTTAAGTACCTTCTGGCCAGGAAAACAGCCAAGACACTTTAATAGAAATACCAAGCAGCCTTGAGGCTCAACAGGTATGCCGGGATAAAGTGAAAACAAATGTCACCACCTATAAATACTGAGGCCTGGTCTACACTACAGAGTTCAGATGATGTAAGGCATCTTATATTGATCAGCTCTGTAAGTATCTGCACTAAAGTGTAGCTCTCATTGATGTAACTCACCCACTACACTGACTTAACTTCACCTCCAAGAGAGGTGCAGCTCTTAGGTTGATATGGTTAGGCCAACACAGTGTCAGTGTAGATACTGCATTGCTTACATTGACTGTAGCTCCTTTTCAGAAACAGTCCCACAATGCCCCTCACTGGCAGTTAAATCCTGGTGAGGCTGACACAAGGAGTGTAGTGTGGATGTGTAGAACACATTCAGTTACTGCAGTGGCTGTATGTCAATGTAATTTAGGTCAACTTAATTTTGTAGTATAGACTTGCCCTCAGACTCTGAAGACATATCTAACATATGCAAGGCTTTGCACTGCTCCATTCCTGCATACTTATCTAGTTCAACCGTGTGCACCCCACACTTTGTTGTTTCCACTTGTTTCTGCTACACTGAGCTTTCCCCTGCCTTGTCTGCCATGACCTTAAGCTAACTTGCTTCTTCTGGTTAGTCTTCCAGCCCTGACCTCTACTTTTTCCCTCTTTTCAAAGAAAAAAAAAAGTTATTAAAAATGAATAAGGAGCCTAGTTGTGCACACAATAAGCTTCTCAATCTTTTAGAACCTGTCTTCCCAAACTCTCCTCTTAAATGTTTCTAGAGCAGTTTCTCTCAACCTGGGGGTTGCAACCCCCAGGGGGGGGTCCATGGGACAAATTTAGAGAAGTCCCAAGTGCAGGGCCAAAATCAGGGTAGTAAGCAGGGCAATTGCCCAGGGCCTAGTGAAGCTAAGTTACATGCTTCAGCTCTGGGTGATGACAGGTCTCGGGCTTCAACCCCACCACCTGGGTCTGTGACTTCAGACAAGGCTCATAAAGTGAAAAAAAGGCTCAAGTATAAAATAAATTGATTGGAATATATAAATATTGTAATCATATGATGAAATTGAGAAAGTAAGCACTTTTTCAGTAATGGTGGCTGTGACACTTTTGTATTTTTATGTCTGATTTTGTAGGCAATTAGTTTAAGTGAGGTGAAACTTGGGATACACAAGACAAATCAGACCCCCTTGAAAGGGGTATGAGAGTCTGGAAAAGTTGAGAAAAACTGCTCTAGAGCACTTATCACCATAAATATTTGAGTGCTTTCCTCACATTTTTCCACCCCTTTTATGTCTCCTTTACTCTGGAAACTCCTCAGAGCAGGAGACATGCACGTCAGACTAGTAAAAACTAGTGCTGCTCATTAGTAGTGGTCTCCAAGTACAATAGAATGGGGAGGGATTCCACTCAAGCACCAGGAAGTAGCTTCCTGTAAGAGTGAATTTGCATGTTCCCCTCACTGTAAAGGCAATAATTTGGAAAATATAATGTACCAGGCAAAATTTCAGTGATAAGAGAAAAAAACAAAACAAGAGGAAGAAAAGTATGAGCGCATTCTCACTCCTCATAATCAATGATTAATAGCCTTCCTACATGGGCCACAATAAACTTACCCCATCCACCACACTTATGTGGAGAGGCTAAAGTCTACACAATTAATTCTCCTAGTACCCAAACAAGCAAGAGACTGTATTTGTAAGGTAGATGCAGTAACTGTCACAGTAGAGGCATCACCCCACCATATTCTGCCAATACAGTCAAAAATATCAGTTTGATATAACCTGCATCTGCCTGCCTTTTTGGCTTATATCGAAGAATCGTAGTCCATACTGTCATAATCAGATGTGCACAAGGGAAAATTTAAAGCATTTTACATGGCAATTACCAGTAAGTGGAAACCAGAAAGAACTAGACAGTTATGGTTGATACAGCCACATATTTCCAGGTTTAATATTAACAATGCAATACATATCTGCATATATCTATGTAATGGTTATTCAAAAAAATCACATATTAAGTGAAATGAAGTTGTTTGGGAATTCCACTTTTAGGTGGCTGAATCATGACCATATACATGACTGTCAATATTACATGTGTGTGCGCATTTCACGTTGCCTGCCATACAATATCTTAAACTGCAAGATCAATTCTTCTGTACAAGACTTGTGTCAGGAAGTTAAAGAAAGCAGATAAACAACATTTTAGCATGCAATAGAAAGTTTAAACTTTTATGATGTTCTAGTATTAACATTTGTACTGCAATAGCACCTAAAGGCAATAACCAGTTTGGCACCCCATTTTGCAAAGCCTCTACAGACATAGCATGACAGTCCCTGCCCAACAGAGTTTACAGCCAAAAAGCCCTCACTACTTCATCCTAAAGTTCACTTGGGAAACCATACCATTTCATAGACAGTTACCAGCTACATTTTGGGGTCGGGGGGATAATAAATAAATGTTTTAGTTACATTTCAGAGTGCAAGATTAAACCACCACCACGACTACTACAGCGTTGCTGTAAAATCAGATCAGTGACTCCAGTTCACTTCTGCTCAAAGCAGCACCAAGCATGCCACTAAAAATCACTCAGATGCAAAAGCAGCCATCCTCCTAAGATAAAAAAAGCCTGCATTCTAATAGTAAAGCCACCTGCATATCCTGGACATCCAGGCTGGTCAAGAGATAGCATAAACTCAAGTAAACAGGCGCATTTAAAGAAAGTTAAAATCACATTATCTTAAATTGTGTTGTATCACTAAACCCAACTACAGAGACAAACTACAAGAATACATTTTAATTAAGAACAAACAGGAAATTGCAATCTTGATTATCTGACAAGAGAAACAGTTCCTAGCCAAATACAAGAAATCAAAGTTGTAAGCTTTGCCTGCACCAAAGATTTTTCTATCAAAAATAGAACCTGCCTTACAAATCTGAATATCTGCTTTGCATACATTCAAATGAGAACTGTAGTTCCTGTGTCTTAACCTAGATCATATGGACTTCTTGCTGAGATTGATTAGTAAAACTGTAGCTTTTGATAAGCAGCAGAATCCATGCCCATCTTGATCGTGACAAATGTTTCTAAACTGTTAAATTTCTCTCAATATATGCTACTGTTCATTTGTTACAGATTGTTGCTGGTCACCCATCCACCTGGCTCTAGACTCCTCTACTCCTTAGTAAAGTCCCTAAATAAGCTGCTTGTGTACACTGTAACTAGATACTAATTTTCTTTTGAAGGAAGATGAAGCCACAGAGCTCCAGCAACACAAATCCCACAGAAGTTATGAAATATGCCTTTGCATACCATAATACCTTTCCTCATCCAACATAATGCATATTTATTGCCTGTGTTTCCTGCTACTGTATGAAGTGTTGTTGTAGCCGTGCTGGTCCCAGGATTCGAGAGAGACAAGGTATGGTAACCATTTTTATTGGACCAACATTGGTTCATGGAAGACACAAGCTTTTGAACTATACAGAGCTCTTCCTCAGGTGTGGGGAACTATTATTTCAGATAAATATGCCAGGGAGTTCTATAGTTACAAGTTTGTTGTGCTTAGACACATTGACATAAGCAATACATAATGCAAGAACAAAAGAACTAGTTTACTGAAGTAACTAGCAATGAAATTGTTCAGAGTTTTATTAATGGAAAATTGCAAACTCCACTACCCCTTTGGTCTTCTTTAGGAAGCTCAGGGAAAAAGCAGCATGCTGCCTGGGACAGTAACAGATTCAAGAGGCAATGACTGAAGGCAGGTACATGGTGTATGCTGTGGAGAGAATATGGGGTGGTATCAGATCAGATGTTGTTATCCAAGAGTACTGTAGTGGCATAGCAACAGGAATCAGTGTTGAGAAGATCAACATTTTGAGAACTCAATACAAGTTCCCACAGCCACGAAATGACTTAAAAGGGAAAGTGTGCATGAAAGGGATAAAACATAATTAAACATGGGCATAGAGATTAACAAACCTGTAGTTAATGTACTCCTAATTTACTAGGACACACCCATTCATAATAACTTCCAGGGTAGACGTTGCGTTTGCATGTGACTACATACAGTTTGTGTTATTGGATACCATTTCAAGATCGGTTGTTAGTTTCTACATCCTTTTGCACAAGAAGACTGAATTAGTCCTACTGGACGGCATGCTCAGACCAAAAAGAAACTGAAGATGCAAGGTCACCTCAAGCCAGCACACAACTAGATTGATTGCCAACAAAAACAATGCTGCTGCAGGCAATGTAATACTATTACAGCTTTATCCCAGCCCACAGGAATTACTGAAAATGAACACAAGGAAAATTTTTCTCTAACACTTATTATACAATGCAGCTGTTTGCACGTATGCTTTAAATTGCAAACAAACATCAGGCAAGTGGGTGAACAAAATATACACATTAGAAGCCAGGAAGAACCCTCAGTGCCATCTAGCATTCCTTCAGATTAAGCACTGCACTTACAATGAACGAAACCACGGCCAATCTTATGTTCAGTCTTGAGGATTCAGACTTCTTTCAGAAATTCACACCAGTTTCTGGACCTTGAAGTTTAGCTGCTAGAAAGCTTCTCCTATAAGACAACCTGAAACTGCCTTGCAAGAATGTAGACCTACTACAGAAAAGTTTTCGATCATAACTCTTAATTCCTCTTTAAATCCTAGATTAGCCATAAGAGAGTGCCTGTACCTCCAAACAGGTCCATTTTATGATCTCAGCATGGTAAAGTCATATATATTCCTAAAAGTTACATAATCCTGGGCAAGAGAAAGATTCAGAAGGCTACTCATACTCAAGAGTCTTAAAGTCATTCCAGCCTAATCAGACAGTTAGAGGTAGCAAAACTCAGAACAAACTAGTCACACTGTTCATCTCCTAGCAACTCAGCATATTGCGAAGGTCATGAGACAGACAGACACCTCCCACAGACCGGTATCCAATCAGTGTCTGAAATATTTTAGACACTACAGCAGCTCTCTCTCACACACACACATTTTCAAACACAGCTAGCCATGCAGGCATGTACATTCATGTTCTCACCTTCATGGAGATGGTTTGGAAGAGAATTATCCTATGAAATAGGGTTGGTTGCATCATTTAATATGGCATTTTTAAAGCAAGACCAATAAAATCATGCTTCGTGCTTTCATGCTGCCTGTTACAATACTAATACTAGGCCTAAGCAGTCAGACTATGAGCATTTGCATTATCAGCATGCTTCACTGCTTTAAACACCTGCAGCTTTTTTTTTTTTTTTTTTTTTTTTTAAAAACACACACTTCACAGAGAACATTAGAAAAACTTGCAACTTAAGAGAAGGGCTAGTTACCATTTACTACAGAGTTTTAACACAAGATCTTCAGTACCCTGGCATTTTTCATACCAGGGAAACAAATGCTTAGGAGGACATATGGGGTAGGTTTACACTGCAATTAAAAACTCAGTGGCTCACAGGGCTCAGGATAAGGGGCAGTTTAAGTGCAGTGCAGACACTGGGCTGCAGCCCAGGCTCTGGAACTCACACCTCACAAGGTCATAGAGCTTGGGTTTTTAATTGCAGTGTGGACATACCCATAGGTGACTGAAGTCTCCAAAGTGAAGGTATATGTACAGTGTCTTCTCTAGTGCTACACAGTGGATAAAAGCAGCAAAGAGTTCTGTGGCACCTTATAGACAATAAGTGACATATAACTCTCTGCCGCTTTTACAGATCCAGACTAACACGGCTATGCCTCTAATAGCGGATAAACCATTTCCTGGCCTTCTCATTATTTACAAGCTGCTTTACAATGTAGGCTTAGTTTGACGTTACATCAACTTGTTTTGTTTAGCCCATTTTAAGGCAGCCAATCAGAATAGATCTAGAAAGGATGAGAAAAATTGTATAGTCTCAACAGCCACAACTGCCTCTCCTAGAATAAAGATGTCAAGCTGACAAGGGTCTAACCACTTTACTGAAAGTTTAACTTGAACCAGAAATGAAGTAAGCAGAACCATACTCCTAGGATCAATAACTTGGAAAGTGAGATAAGACTGCTCTGACAGAAACCCATCAAGGCCGGGGTTTGTCCCTCTGGAATAAGAGTAATCAGCAGAAAAACCTAATACAAGTATCAGTCATCCTATTATTTATAGGAGAACAGATGTGCGCTATATGGCCATGCAAGCCTGAGGACAAGGTCACTACCTTCTCCTGAAAAAGGACAATATCAGCTCTTGGCAAGACAAATTAAACATTGAGAGAGGACACTACACAAGAAATTCAACCTTGTTAGTCATATCCAGTTTAAAAGGTTCAGACATTTCACAGCTATTTATCTGGTGCCATTCATGATTCTACACTGATTCCAACAAAACTACTGAAAATCTTAGACAAAAGATTTTTTTTTTGTAGTATCTGCCTGCAGATTATGCACATACACTGAAGTAATCCAGACTGCTCAGGAGAAACAAGGCACCGTAACTTGCCTCTACTGATGTGAAGCTTCCATGACTTTAGGTAAACTGTACAGTTTACCACAGATGTAGCTTCAGAGGCAATTTCACATAGCTCAGTAGTAACATGGGCTGTTAGAATAACCTTGCACAACTTCAAAGCACTTAATTACTAAAGTAGCCCCACTGACTTGTATTTAGTGTCTTTTCTTCCAAATATTACCTCTCTCAACACCCCACAAAGCAGAAACATTTGCTTGTCGCATCTCAGCTAAGCATAAGATTTGAGTGCCATAACTCCAGGAAGTGGGCATATGAATCAATACAAGGCTGCATCGAGGTTTGCAGCTTTCATTGGAGTGCCACAGATAAAATTAACTTAGTCACATTGTTACCTGGTGACTAAGTTAGAAAGTATCTTTACACAAGTACTAACATTACAGAGCTTTTACTTTTAACTTACAAAGTAACTCAAAAGGCATCAAACCTATGCTTAAGGGAAGAAATTGTATTTTAAGAAGAGTTACGGATGTGTGCTTAATCCTAGAACCAAGGTTCATAAAGCTCCACACCTCTATGTAAATTACTCTGTACGTTCTTTACAGAAAAGGGCAGGATGTCATAGCTTGCTAGTTTGGACTCTTTCTAGGACAAGATCAGTTCAGTTTCGAAGTTCAAACCTATCATGCTGTTACTTAGCACATCAGTATAGATAAGACAGACCTGATAAACAGTCTCTCTCACAAAAACTTAAGGTTCTTAGCCCACTCTGGGTGCGGCCAGGCCAGAAAGACTCAAACAGGAAGAAAGCAATGCAGATAAGCACAAAGGTGATTCAGCAGGACGACGGGGCTGGAAGAGGGTACCAGTAGCCATTGTGAGAACTGCCTCCTTAACCTGACCAGTGCATCTTGGTACATGAAACTACAGTGTATTCAGCAGAACAAGATCCCGCTTTAAGGCTCATTTCACGCGGCGGCGAGGCAGATCAGGACAGGAGCACTCCTGATTAAACCCATGGGTACGTTTCAACCTGGGGGGGGGGGGGCAGCTTGTTTCTTCCTACTCCAAGCGGAGGCAGGTTGGTAACAGAGCTGGAGGGTTTCCCTCTGGTGCGCTGGGACGGGCTCGGAGAGTCCCGCGCTCCCCGAGCCTTTGCACACTACAAGCTTCATCCTGCCCTGTCACTCCCGCCCCGCGGCTGGGCTAATGAGGAAGCCTGGCTCGGAGGGCGGAAGCCAAGCCCATTGCAATGTCTGCCGCGGGACTGGCAGCCCGTGACTCAGGCGGGAGCCCTGACAGCTGCCAGACGCTCCCTTCGCCCGCCCGTTACTCGCGCGCTGGGGCGGCGGGGGGGGGGTTGAAGAGAAAATTAACCCGCGCGAGCGGCACCCACCCGCCGCCGGGCAGGCACCGCCCGCGGCACAACGCCGCCCCCGCAGAGAGGCGCGGGCACGTGCTCCGCCGCCCCGGGCCAGGGCTCGCCTTGTGGGCAGGGCTGCCAGCGCGCTGCCCTGCACGGGGCGGGGGCCACCTCCGTGCCCCTGCGGATGCCCCGTGTCCGCTCTCCGGCCGGGGGGGAGACGGCAGGTAACGGCTCTGCCGCCAGGCCGGGCAAAGCCACTGCTCGGGCCCCAGCCCACTGGCGAGACAAGCGGCTCCCAGGCACCGGAGCAGACCCGCCCGACCCTGCCCACTCTCAAAGCCGCCAGCGCCACCCTGAGAACCAAGCGCGAGCGCTGCGTTCCTCGTCCCCCCCCGCGCCGCCCCCGCCCGCACCTCACCTGAGTCCGGTCAAAGCCTGGGAAGAGCCGCGGCGGCGGCGGCGGCGGCGCCTGCTCCTTGCGGTGAGAGACTGGTCCTCGGGGCCGGTTCCTTGCACAGACTCACCGCTAGCCCACCGCGCTGCTCCGGCTTTAACACCTCCAACTCCCCGGCACTGCGAGGTTTCAAGCCGGGCGGAGCGGCCGCGGCCAAAGCACAGTTCCGCCCCATTTCCATATCATCCACCAATAGAAATACGGGTTGCTTCTGATTGACTCCGCCCATAACCAACAGCGGTCGAGGTGGTGCCTCTAGGAAGAGGGGGGGTCTAACGCTCGTAAGTGAAGAGCCCAGCCAATGGGCGCTCAGTCTGGGAGGAGCGCAGATTGACAACTAGGCCAGCCAATGAGGACTAGCGTCGGCCAGCCGAGCGTGTCCTGTTGGTGCGGGGAGGATCAGAGGAGCTGATAGGCGGGGGAGGGAGAGGGCAAGGGTAACTGTGTGGCGGGGAGGGCAGAGAGTAGCCTCCCCTCCATGCCCCGCAGTCACCACAGCCCTTGTGAAGCACAGGCACAGCTACACTCCCACAATCCCCTTCACCACCCCACCAGCCCCTGGGTGGCAGCGCCAGGCCTGTCCCATGGCCCTGCCCTTCCTCTGGCATCTACTCCACCAGGGCCGGCTCCAGGCCCCAGCGCGCCACGCGTGTGTTTGGGGTGGCATGCTGCGGGGGGTGCTGTGCTGGTTGCCGGGAGGGCGGCAGGCGGCTCCGGTGGACCTGCCGCAGGCGTCCCTGCAGAGGGTCCGCTGGTCCTGCGGCTCCGGTGGAGCATCTGCAGGCACGCCCGCGGGAGATCCACCAGAGCCACGGGACCGGCGAGTGGCAGAGCGCCCCCCGCGGCATGCCACCGTGCTTGGGGCGGCGAAATTGTTAGAGCCGGCTCTGCCTCCACCAGGGCCAGCTGGGAGATCCCTAAGCCAGGTGCTACTGGGCCCATGCTGGGCAGCTCCAGGTTATTCTGGAATTCTTCATTTGTAAAAATTACAATTCTCTGCCAAAGCAGCAAAGAATCCTGTGGCACCTTATAGACTAACAGACGTTTTGGAGCATGAGCTTTCGTGGGTGAATACCCACTTCTTCAGATGCATGTGATGGAAATTTCCAGGGGGAGGTATATATATGCTAGCAAGCAAGCTAGAGATAACGAGGTCAGTTCAATCAGGGAGGATGAGGCCCTGTTCTAGCAGTTGAGGTGTGAAAACCAAGAGAGGTCACTTTAAAAACCACAACCCGCTGGCCAGGGCCAGCCTAAGCAGACCGTTTCTTTCACTGGGTGGTTTCCAGTGCCTTCCCTTTTTTACACAGTGTATGCCTCAATATCTATGCCTCAATATCTCCTGCCTTCTTTCTCGTTTGGGGCTGGCAGAATGACAGCCTAGGTTTCAGGCTCCTCTGATGGGGTATATTCCTGGTCCTCCAAAGATCTTGCCAAAATTGTCTAGGAAAAAGAAAGCAAAGCCTAATATTTCTAATGTGAAAAATAACTAGCTTTATAGATCAGATATTCTTAACCCATTTTTAAGGAGCAGGAAAGGGCACAAATCAATTTTTCTTTGTTTTACAATTGGTCTTTAAAAATAGGGACCATTGAAAGGGATTACAAAATGAATGGAGAAACAGAGCTGTGGAAGGATGGAGGTGATGTGGTTTTGCATTCTTGTGCATGCAAGAACATAGACAACAACACTCTTCACTTCCTGAAATTTAGAGACCTGGGATACAGGGAGGTCACAGAAGAGGGGGATGTAATAGACAAGATGAGAGGTGAGAAAGAATGGTTAAGGCTTTCAGAAAACAGTGGCAGTGAACCATGAACAATGTTGCAGAAGTGTTGATAGGACTACTTAACTATTAATTATTAGGGTTGGGGTTACTATATATGTATCAGTCACTTTACAGGTAAATAAAAATACAAGGTACTACCCATATAGAGCTCATAACAGCCTTGTGAGGTAGGCAGATTCACAGGCATAGACAATATAAAATAAAGAAAGATCAAGGATCATACTAAGCTTATCTACAGAAGAAGCAAATGAGAGAGACTTCAACTGAAAAAAGAATTAGAAGAAATTAAGATGTGTTTGAGCAAGCATTTCTTGCCCAAGAAAAGCACTTCTGTCTTAGATTTATCTAAGGAAGTTGAAACAAAGCTACAAAAAGTTTACTTGATCATGCCACAAAAGGTGGAGTGGGAGCAGTGAGTAAAGGTGATGAAAGATATGTGCAGCTAAGTAATAGAGATATAAAAGTGGTATTGTTAAAGATACAGATGAGTGAGAAAAATGCTGGTGGAAAAGAATAGGAAGGCTGAAAATTTAACTCTGTGGGACTTCATATAGGACAGGTCTTGGTATAGAAAAAGAGCTACCAGCAGAGACAGAGAATGCAAGCGAGGTAGGACAAGAGGGAACCAGGGACATATGCATAATCAACAGTATTCATGCAGCCCAAGATGATGGAATGGTCCATTATGTCCAAGGATGCATGTAGAAAAGAGAAGGAGCCATCAGTAGCAGCATAAAAAAAAAGGCTGTTTACTACTGGAAAGTAATTTAAATTTTATGGCTGGAGTGAAACTGAGATTGAAAATGGTCAAAGATACTAATGTGCAATAAGCTATTAAAGAATGAGAGGAAGCTGCCTTCCCAACCACTTGGCTGAGAAAGGAAAAGACTATAGAGAGGAGAGTAGTTAGGACCACAGTTACTGCAATTTTGCACCCTCTTTTCCCTCCTGGAAAAATGTCGAATTTCTTTTGAACGTTCTTAATTGTTCTCTAATGCTAATATTTCTGTGTGTAAGGTGATTTAGGTTTGAAAAGGCTAGTTTCCTTTGCTTGTTTATTTGTTAGCACCAGATTATGCATGCCAGTTACACTGTACAGAGACTTTTGTTTTGTGGTGGCAGCAGTCTGAAAAGGAGGAATCCATACAAAAGTGTAATCAAAAAGTTTTCCTGCGAAGCCATGCAAGTTGAGTGCACCTGTTATGTCACAAAAGCTCATGCAATTTTTATTTGATCCTTCTGACCAGTTCCAATCATAACGTTTATTGCTGGACAATATGTGCAAACAGCATCCTTTTGGAAGAACAAATCTGCCACTGTCTTTATCTGAATTTTAAGTCATCACCTCCTCAACAACTAACCAGCAGTATCCAGAATTACCCGGTGTCTGGAAACACCTTTTTCCTAGTCAATCAGCATTCAGGTTTTAGAATTCTGAAGCACATCTTCTCCTAGGCAATTAGCACCCAGAGTTACAATTGTCTCCTCACCAACCAATCAGCTTCCAGGATACCCCAATCTATCGGGGATTGTGGATTGTTGAAAACACTGTTTCCTCTCGCCTGTGTTCAGGAATCAAACCCAGGTCTCCCAAATAGCACCAACCCAGTACATTTTGAAATGCAATCACATCATCTATGAAAGATTTCCTGTCTAATGTGGTGAATGTAATCTTCCATACATATTGACTGTCAGGGGGTACTCCATGGTCATTTGTTTTTCAACTGAAGTATTGTTCTGCATAGAAAATGGAAATACCCTTCTTCCTTCCCTTATAAACACAAACCCTGCCCAACTCTGATTTCTCTTTAAGCTTGCCCTTCATTTTGCTTTAATGGATTTGGCACCATGGTGACTGATCCAACTCTAGAAACACACTGTTCTGGGGGTGTTTTGCTCTGCAGCCACTTGATTGTTCTCTGGAAGTTCGTGACTATGCTCTGGACCAAGTGTGCTCAGTGCATGTAATGAGGCAGGCTGCCAGACATGCTCTGTGCATATATTGCACCAGGTCAGATATTCAGATATGTCAATGGCTTTAATGTGCTGTGCCAGGCATGTAAGGCACTGGGCCAAATATTTTAAGTGCAACCTCTTTTCTTAAGCTAATCTAAGTTAGGTCAGGATTGAGGCTCATTGGCAAGGCAGAGAGAGAGAGAGAGAGAATGTGTGTGTGTGTGTGTGTGTGCTTGAACTTCTCTTGCACAAGCTGTACCATTTCTGAGATAAACAGGGGATTCAGTCTCCAAGCCTGTCAAACAGGCCCGCATCTCTGGCCAGCAACTAAATACACTTTAATAATGAAAACACTCTCCTAATGTTTTGCAGATAAAATCTCTGCTTTTATTTTGCAGTGTTTCTAGCCAAAATTTGATAGAATTAAAGGAGAAAAGAGACAAGGGAGTAAAGTTGTTTACCTCAGAAAAGGCGTATTGCTAAATGGTAACCACAGGGACTTTGTTAAGAAACCACACGTGTACAGAGCTGCAGAATGTCACAACATAGCTCTGTGGTGTCTGAAATACCAACAAAGGGAACTTCACTGAAAGTCTAAAATTTAGGGTCCCTCAAGAATGTTCAGTATTGGCTTTATAAAGCTGTAGCAAGTGCTGGTGGCTGCTACAGGTGCAGGTTATAGCCTGAGTTCACACACGATAACAACAGGAGACAGCACTTTGGAGGCAGATGCATGGGAGAACGGAACAACATGCATTATGAATTTCTTCATTTACTACTCTCTCTTTCCCTATGTGCCCTGAACTGTATCCATTCAGTGCCAAATCTTTTTGGGAAAGTCATTAACTGTTAGAGAGCACACAACTTCCCTTTCCTATATATGCCCATGCCCCTCCACTCCTCTCCAGTACAAGAACCAGATTTCAGCTCTTTGATTACTGGCAGAGGAGAACCATGAACTTAAAAACAAGAAACAAGACTGGTTCCATGTCCTAGAGGTTAGCACTTTAGATGACCTAGGTTTGACTTCTGGTCACCTGAGCTTGAGTTTTGGTTCCGCTCACTTGAGTTATGGCAGGGGACCAGAGCACTCTGCAAAGCTGTACAGAAGTTGTGGGCTCAATGGCTTGTCCTAGTGTGTCACTCCTGAGGCCAGAGGGAATGTGCATGATGTGCTGTAGTTTTAATGCAGCATACTGCCTATAAAATACAGCGGCTTCATGCCAGTCTATGGTAAAATCCTGTCAAATGTGCCCCCGCAATCCACTCACTTTTGTGCTAAGTGAATGAATAGAAAGATTCTTCATAACCTGCTAAACTCCTACCCCATCACCACAGTTCTTGCTTCTGCTTTAACAAAGAAGAAAACTCTGGTCATTTTCTTAACACATTAGTGACAAAGTCCACAGCAGAATATCACATGCATCCAACATCTCTGCTCTCAGTCGAGTGGGATGCAATTAACATTGAAAGATTTCCTGTCTAATGTAACTTGTTGTTACATGTCTAGAGTGTTTCCCCTGCACTCCAGCAGTCCTCCCCAGCAGACAGCACAGATACTACAGTGTAGAAACTACCATTTTGGGGGATAATGTTACAGCACAGTTGTACCTTGACACAACTGAAACATGGTTTTATCTTCTCCAGAAATACACTTAAATGAAGGCTGTATTCCCATCTCAGGCAGAGGACAATCTTGTCAGGTCTGATGGAGCTTATGATTTCCTCCAAATGCTGTGTTGGGATTATACCCGCATGATGTAAAGTTGGGGAGACCACATTCCTGACCTACTCACTAACAAGAATGTCTCAGAGCATGCTTACAATCTAACCTACTCTACAGATTTCTAATGTGCCCATTATTGTAATCTCTTAGAGCATGCACAGTACTTGTTTTTTACCCTCATTCTCATTTCCAGCTCCTCTTGCCCCATTTTCTTCCTGTTCAGCATTTGCTACCTGGCTTTCAATATCATGCAAGGCTGTCATCCAGTGAAACTGCACAAAAGGGCCAACAAAGGTAAGGATCACCAAGCAAAGGTATCTATGTGCCAAAGACTAGACCTGGGCTGTGAGCTGTCTTCCTGCCTCTGGTTCACCCAGACCTCACCAGAACATCTTTAGAACACCTCCTGTTGCCTACATAACATAAGACAAGAATAGTGGCTCTTTACTTCTTAATACCTATTTCAGTAGCAAATCAGCCAGTGAGAAACACTCTAATCTTAGGCCTGTACGTCATATCCTCATCTCACCACCGCTGTCTCACAGTTCTGTGGCTTTACAATTGTTTCAGGATCTTTCTCAGCATCTCAGACACCATCTCTTCCTCCTCCCCTTTCTCAGAGAGGGTAAGAAATGCTTCAGATTCCTGAGTTTAGAAGGACGTGGGGGCATTCTTCTTACTCAGCAAAGGGATAAAGCTGAGAAGAGCAGAATAATATCCCTTCCCAACCTCCAACCCCCTCTCCCCCACTCCCCAGCCATCATGTTTATGGAACTGGGATGGCAAACAAACTTGCCTGCCTTAACAGGACACTGAGAAAAATGACAGACTCTAAAGTAATTGTAAGATCCAGCTAAATGCTACTTCTCTCTCTTCAGCCTGGTTGGGCTATGTGGAGATTTCTGTGAGAGCCACTACCTTCCTTTGTAGGCTGAGTCTTGGATGAGGTAAAATGTAGCACAAGAAGTCCAGTCACTAGACAGGGAGACTCAGAGAATTGACTGAAGTGGTGCCATTTGGCAGATATAACTGTGTTCTTCCTAGTCCAACAACCCAGTAACATGAATGGTGTTTAACGATTTCTTACATTGTTCTCGGTTATTTTCTATGGACCTCTGACTGAAAGACTATGAAAGGAATCTAATTGGAGATGGGTTTGTTTGTTTGTTTTTTAATCTCTTTTCTTTCTTCCCAAGGTTCAAACAGTGGGAGCAGAGGAAAATAAGTTAGTCCTGGGATTCAGTGGAGTGGAAGGAAGGGTGCCCCTAGATTTGGTATGGCACCTCTCCTTTCTTAGATTGCCATATGACCATTTGTTCTGTTGACACTGCCTTCCCAGTTAACATTAGGTTTGGTGTTTGCCTTGGGCTTAACCTTCAGTGGTAATTAAGACCAAATATTTGCACACATTAAAATGGCTCTGTGGTTTTCATTCTACCCTATTGACGAGGACAAAATGAGACTAGCCTGAAATATTCTAGTATGCCCCAAAGGTCCCAGGAGTGAGGAATTTTCCAATACCGTAGGAGTCATTTTGAGTCTTATCATGACTTTGCTGTCATGCTGGGGATCACAACCTTGGTAGTTCACAGCTATCCTCAATTAAAGAGACTCCCTCTGGCTGCCAGCAATCAAACTGGTCCAATCAAAGCCATTCTTTTTGGCTTTGGGTATAGTGCCAAAGGTAGAGCTATAAGTCTGGTAACCAGTTAGTGTCTATGTGTGGAAGGATGGTTCAGTATTCCTTCCCAGTAAGTATTCACCCTCAGCTGTGGGAATGATTTAAGCTGCATTCTTTATCAGTGGATGCTACGTACTTTATGCATGCAGCTCAACTGCTTATGTTGTAGGTCTTGTAAACACTCCCACCAACACTTGGTATCACACGTTGCAAGCTTTATGCATCTGGAGTCACTACATGCTTTGTTCAAGTATCCTACCTGTGTCTCTGCCAAGATTTCCTCCCACATTTGGGACTTTTCTTCTGCTCTCTAGCAAGCCTCCTCTAATCTCCTACCATGTTGCCAACTTCTCCTGCCTCCCACTATCAGCTTAGACCATTCTATACTGCCCAGTCATCTATTCCTCTCCCTCCCTTCCTTCTGAAACACATGGCTAGAGTGGGGAGCTGAGTACAGCTGAGCTAAGGCAACTGTTCCTTGTTTCTCTTCAACTAGTGTGTGCTGTCAGATGTGCAGAGGGAGAGGCAGCCTGGGGACAACAGATGCTTGAACTGACAGTATTGCCATTCAAGACAGAAGCATTAGCACTGTGGGAGGTGGAAAGATAGCTCTGGAGACCCACTGAGGAGTTATCACTTTAGGAGATAGGTGATATTGACGGAGATATACTGAGGTTTCTTCCCTGCAGGAAGTTATCTTTCAGCAGAGAGGCCGATAGAAGCTCCAGTTAAACCACCTGACCTTTTAATTCCATTTATCAAAGCACTTGCGGATTCCATTTCCAGTGACAAGCCTAGAATGAAGAAAGCATCCTGAGTGTTTTAATAAACACACAGCCCCTGTAAAGAGTAATGAGGCATCCATTGGCCCCTGGGCTGGAAGAGCCTGGGGCTGACACCAATTCCACAGGTATTTTTCAGATATCAGGAAGTATGAGAGTGTTGGATGAACCAAGGTCACAGAAAAGATGGAGTCAGTGGCCTTTTGTTGGTCTTGGGACATTCCACAACTGGGGGAAGGAGGTGAATAGACTCCTGCCGGGACCAAGGTCTGCTACTTTCTGCTCTGGTTTATGATAAAGGTGTTTTGGAAGATTATTTTTGGGGCTAAGAAAAATGTGGTGAAGATGCAAAACACAAAATAAAAAGATAATCCCATTCCCCTCCACCCAGTGAATCAATAAACCTACGTCAGGAAATATTCTTGTCCACTCCCTCTTTCCATTGTCTGTTTATTCATAACTTAAATGTATGTAAAGCATGCTGAAACCACTTTTATTTTGCTGCTCTGCTTCCTATAAATGTAGTTTAACAGCTATGAAGTCTAAGTACCTGCATGTACTTCACAAAGGCCTATACTGCTCTTTGAGTCTTCATAAATGAATGTAGATGTATAAAGACCTATTGTCTTGCTGCAAAGCTTTTGAATTTAAAAAACCTACTCCTTTAGATGTGGGAAGGAAGAAGCAGAAAGATGAACAAATGATTCAACTTTCTCACAAAAATTATCCTACCAAACACAACAATCCAAAAAAACATCCACAGCCCCACCACCACCACCATATGAATTCCTACACATCACAGAGTATGAGCCTAGTGTTAAACGGGACCCACAAGGGACATATAAAACATTGGAGTTGTGCCATTTTTTGCTTAAGAAAGTAAAGGTCTAAAAGGATTCTTCCTCCCCTGCAAAAAAAAAAAGGGTGTGTGGATTCCGCTTCTTTTTTTACCTTAGGAATATTAGCAATGCTGAGGCTGTGATCTGGCTTCGCTAGAGCAGTGGTTTTCAACTTTTTACCGTTTGTGGATGCCTAAGAATATCAAATGAAGGTGCAGACTCCTTTTGAAATCTTAGACATAGTCTGTGGACCCCTCAATGGTCCAGGTTGAAAACCATTGTGCTGGATGATCTCTTGGATATTTCGGAGCATGTTCAGGTGGAGTGTGGAACCTCTAACAAGGTTCCTTGTGGAGTGTTAATTAGGCACCGGAATTAACAAATACCCAAAGACTCTTAAAGAGTATCCTTTCCCCTCTTAATAGCTTAACTTTGACTTTCATGTCATGCCATTATGCCACTAGTCCTCCACGCACCACAGAGTCTCCAAGGGCAGATGAGACCGGGATTTGTAATGTAAAAATCAAGCAGAAAAAGAAAGGATAGAAAAATTTCAAAATTCCCTTTTGCAACATAAAGGACAAAAGGATACAGGTTCTTTGCAGGCCACCTTTAAAAGTCTCCTTTCAAAAGAGAGTCCTGATTTTGTGTTTCCTGGGATGCACTCTGTGGGGAAGGGAAGAACCTGAACTGGATTTCTGTGCACCTGGGATGGACTCTGGGTGCAGCCCCCTGGGAGGAGAGGAAGAAAACTAAGGGTGACTGAGAGCTGTGACCCCTCCCATCACTCTCCATTAATTTGGCTGGTAAGACAGAGTGCCCTGTTTGGCACCCAGTGTATTCCTTTCATCTTCCGTGCTCCCTGAGTGTCTGCTCAACACACCTTCAGGCACACAGCAGCATAGAGCTCCAACAGGGAAAGGAGTGGCCTCTGCCTTCCCCTTGCAAACTAATGC